>NC_058519.1:315565-631131 GCF_904849725.1 Hordeum vulgare subsp. vulgare | reverse complement strand
CCCAAGGGCTGCGCACCAAGGGGAGGAGGAGTCCTCCTCCAATCCTAGTCCAACTAGGATTGGAAAGTGGAGATCTTCTCTCCTTTCCCACCTCTTTTTTTTCTTCTTTTCTCTTTGATTTTCTATCCTTGGTGCATAGGGCCTTCTTGGGCTGTCCCACCAGCCCACCAAGGGCTGGTGCGCCACCCCCCAGGCCTATGGGCTTCCCCGGGGTGGGTTGCCCCCCCCCCCCCCCGGTGAACACCCGGAACCCATTCGTCATTCCCGATACATTCCCGGTAACTTCAGAAACCTTCCGGTAATCAAATGAGGTCATCCTATATATCAATCTTCGTTTCCGGACCATTCCGGAAACCCTCGTGACGTCCGTGATCTCATACGGGACTCCGAACAACATTCGGTAACCAACCATATAACTCAAATACGCATAAAACAACGTCGAACCTTAAGTGTGCAGACCCTGCGGGTTCGAGAACTATGTAGACATGACCCGAGTGACTCCTCGGTCAATACCCAATAGCGGGACCTGGATGCCCATATTGGATCCCACATATTATACGAAGATCTTATCGTTTGAACCTCAGTGCCAAGGATTCATATAATCCCGTATGTCATTTCCTTTGTCCTTCGGTATGTTACTTGCCCGAGATTTGATCGTCGGTATCCGCATACCTATTTCAATCTCGTTTATCGGCAAGTCTCTTTACTCGTTCCGTAATACAAGATCTCGCAACTTACACTAAGTCACATTGCTTGCAAGGCTTGTGCGTGATGTTGTATTACCGAGTGGGCCCCGAGATACCTCTCCGTCATACGGAGTGACAAATCCCAGTCTTAATCCATACTAACTCAACGAACACCTTCGGAGATACCTGTAGAGCATCTTTATAGTCACCCAGTTACGTTGCGACGTTTGATACACACAAAGCATTCCTCCGGTGTCAGTGAGTTATATGATCTCATGGTCATAGGAATAAATACTTGACACGCAGAAAACAGTAGCAACAAAATGACACGATCAACATGCTACGTCTATCAGTTTGGGTCTAGTCCATCACGTGATTCTCCTAATGACGTGATCCAGTTATCAAGCAACAACACCTTGTTCATAATCAGAAGACACTGACTATCATCGATCAACTGGCTAGCCAACTAGAGGCATGCTAGGGACGGTGTTTTGTCTATGTATCCACACATGTAAATGAGTCTTCATTCAATACAATTATAGCATGGATAATAAACTATTATCTTGATACAAGAATTATAATAATAACTATACATTTATTATTGCCTCTAGGGCATAATTCCAAGAGTCTCCCACTTGCACTAGAGTCAATAATTTAGCCCCCACATCACTATGTGAATTACATTGTAATAAATCTAACACCCATACAGTTCTGGTGTCGATCATGTTTTGGCCGTGGAAGAGGTTTAGTCAGCGGGTCTGCTACATTCAGATCCGTGTGCACTTTGCATATATTTACGTCCTCCTCCTCGACGTAGTCGCGGATGAGGTTGAAGCGTCGTTTGATGTGTCTGGTCTTCTTGTGAAACCTTGGTTCCTTTGCTAGGGCAATGGCACCAGTGTTGTCACAGAACAAGGTTATTGGATCCAGTGCACTTGGCACCACTCCAAGATCCGTCATGAACTGCTTCATCCAGACACCCTCCTTAGCCGCCTCCGAGGCAGCCATGTACTCTGCTTCACATGTAGAATCTGCTACGACGCTTTGCTTGGAACTGCACCAGCTTACTGCACCCCCATTAAGAATAAATACGTATCCGGTTTGCGACTTAGAGTCGTCCGGATCTGTGTCAAAGCTTGCATCGAGGTAACCTTTTACGGCGAGCTCTTCGTCACCTCCATACACGAGAAACATCTCCTTAGTCCTTTTCAGGTACTTCAGGATATTCTTGACCGCCGTCCAGTGATCCACTCCTGGATTACTCTGGAACCTACCTGCCATACTTATGGCCAGGCTAACATCTGGTCTAGTGCACGTCATTGCATACATGATAGAACCTATGGCTGAAGCATAGGGGACGGAGCGCATATGCTCTCTATCTTCATCAGTTGCTGGGCACTGAGTCTTACTCAATCTCGTACCTTGTAACACTGGCAAGAACCCTTTCTTGGACTGTTCCATTTTGAACCTCTTCAAAACTTTATCAAGGTATGTGCTTTGTGAAAGTCCTATCAGGCGTTTTGATCTATCCCTATAGATCTTAATGCCTAGTATGTAAGCAGCTTCTCCTAGGTCCTTCATAGAGAAACTTTTATTCAAGTAACCTTTTATGCTCTCCAAAAGCTCTACGTTGTTTCCAATCAGTAATATGTCATCCACATATAATATTAGAAACGCCACAGAGCTCCCACTCACTTCCTTGTAAATACAAGATTCTCCAACCACTTGTATAAACCCAAATGCTTTGATCACCTCATCAAAGCGTTTGTTCCAACTCCGAGATGCTTGCACCAGTCCATAAATGGATCGCTGGAGCTTGCATACCTTGTCAGCATTTTTAGGATCGACAAAACCTTCGGGTTGCATCATATACAACTCTTCCTTAAGGAAACCGTTAAGGAACGCCGTTTTGACATCCATCTGCCAGATTTCATAATCGAAAAATGCAGCTATTGCTAACATGATTCTGACGGACTTAAGCATCGCTACGGGTGAGAAGGTCTCATCGTAGTCAACTCCTGGAACTTGTGAAAAACCCTTTGCCACAAGTCGAGCTTTATAAACGGTCACATTACCGTCAGCGTCCGTCTTCTTCTTAAAGATCCATTTGTTCTGAATAGCCTTGCGGCCCTCAGGTAGTATCTCCAAAGTCCACACTTTGTTCTCATACATAGATCCTATCTCGGATTTCATGGCTTCTAGCCATTTGTTGGAATCTGGGCCCACCATTGCTTCTTCATAATTTGCAGGTTCATTGTTGTCTAACAACATGATTGATAAGACGGGATTACCGTACCACTCTGGAGCAGCGCGTGATCTCGTCGACCTGCGTGGTTCAATAGAAACTTGAACTGGAGTTTCATGATCATCATCATTAACTTCCTCCTCAACCGGCGTTGCAATGACAGAGGTTTCCCTTGCCCTGCGCCACCATCCAGAGGGATGAGAGGTTCGACAACCTCGTCAAGTTCTATCTTCCTCCCACTCAATTCTCTCGAGAGAAACTCCTTCTCGAGAAAAGTTCCGTTCTTAGCAACAAACACTTTTCCCTCGGATTTGAGATAGAAGGTGTACCCAACTGTCTCTTTTGGGTAACCTATGAAGGCGCATTTTTTCACTTTGGGTTCCAGCTTTTCAGGCTGAAGCTTTTTGACATAAGCATCACATCCCCAAACTTTAAGAAACGACAACTTTGGTCTTTTGCCATACCACAGTTCGTATGGTGTCGTCTCAACGGATTTCGATGGTGCCCTATTTAAAGTGAATGCAGCTGTTTCCAATGCATAACCCCAAAATAATAACGGCAAATCAGTAAGAGACATCATAGATCGCACCATCTCTAACAAAGTACGATTACGACGTTCGGACACACCATTACGCTGTGGCGTTCCAGGCGGTGTTAACTGCGAAACAATTCCACATTGTCTTAAGTGAGTACCAAACTCGAAACTCAGATACTCACCCCCACGATCAGACCGTAGGAACTTGATCTTCTTGTTACGATGATTTTCCACTTCACTCTGAAATTGCTTGAACTTTTCAAATGTTTCAGACTTGTGCTTCATCAAGTAGACATAACCATATCTACTTAAATCGTCAGTGAAGGTGAGAAAATAACGATATCCGCCGCGTGCCTCCACGCTCATTGGACCACACACATGGGTATGTATGATTTCCAACAAGTCACTTGCACGCTCCATTGTTCCGGAGAACGGAGTCTTAGTCATCTTGCCCATAAGGCATGGTTCGCACGTGTCAAGTGAATCGAAGTCAAGTGACTCCAAAAGTCCATCAGCATGGAGTTTCTTCATGCGCTTTACACCAATATGACCCAAGCGGCAGTGCCACAAAAATATGGCGCTATCATTGTTTACTCTAACTCTTTTGGTCTCAATGTTATGTATATGCGTATCGCTATCAAGATTCAATATGAACAATCCTCTCACATTCGGTGCATGACCATAAAAGATGTTACTCATAGAAATAGAACAACCATTATTCTCAGACTTAAAAGAGTAACCGTCTCGCAATAAACAAGATCCAGATATAATGTTCATTCTCAACGCCGGCACTAAATAACAATGATTTAAGTTCATCACTAATCCCGATGGTAGCTGAAGTGACATTGTGCCGACGGCGATTGCATCAACCTTGGAACCGTTTCCTACGCGCATTGTCACTTCGTCTTTCGCCAGCCTTCGTCTATTCCGCAGTTCCTGCTTCGAGTTGAAAATGTGAGCAACAGAACCGGTATCAAATACCCAGGCACTACTACGAGAGCCGGTTAAGAACACATCAATAACATGTATATCAAATATACCTGATTTTTCTTTGCCCGCCTTCTTATCTGCCAGATACTTGGGGCAATTGCGCTTCCAGTGACCCATACCCTTGCAATAGAAGCACTCTGTTTCAGGCTTAGGTCCAGCTTTGGGCTTCTTCGGCGGATTGGCAACAGGCTTGCCGCTCTTCTTTGAATTACCCTTCTTTCCTTTGCCGTTTCTCTTGAAACTAGTGGTCTTGCTCACCATCAACACTTGATGCTCTTTACGGAGTTCGGACTCTGCGACTTTCAGCATCGCAAACAACTCGCCGGGTGACTTGTTCATCCCTTGCATGTTGTAGTTCAACACAAAGCCTTTATAGCTTGGCGGCAGTGATTGAAGGATTCTGTCAGTGATAGCTTCCTGCGGGAGTTCAATCCCCAATTCAGCTAGACGGTTTGAGTACCCAGACATTTTGAGCACATGTTCACTGACAGACGAGTTTTCCTCCATCTTGCAAGCATAGAATTTATCGGAGGTCTCATACCTCTCGATCCGGGCGTTCTTCTAAAAGATAAACTTCAACTCCTGGAACATCTCAAATGCTCCATGATGCTCAAAGCGACGTTGAAGTCCCGGTTCCAAGCCATACAAGACTGCACATTGAACTATTGAGTAGTCCTCCTTACGTGCTAACCAAGCGTTCTTAACATCCTGATCAGCCGTAGCGGGTGGTTCATCTCCTAGCGCAGCATTAAGGACATAATCCTTCTTTCCAGCTTGTAAGATTAGCTTAAGATTACGAGCCCAGTCTACAAAGTTGCTTCCATCATCTTTCAACTTAGCTTTCTCTAGGAACGTATTAAAATTCAGGGTGACTGTTGCGTGAGCCATGATCTACAACACAAATATATTCAAAGTGGACTTAGACTATGTTCAAGATAATTAGAGTTTAACTTAATCAAATTACTTGCTAAACTCCCACTCAAAAAGTACATCTCTCTAGTCATTTGAGTGGTTCATGACCCACTTACACTAGCTCAAGTCCGATCATCACATGAGTTGAGTATAGTTTCAGTGGTAAGCATCCCTATGCTAATCATATCAACTATATGATTCATGATCGACCTTTCGGTCTCATGTGTTCCGAGGCCATGTCTGCACATGCTAGGCTCGTCAAGCTTAACCCGAGTGTTCCGCGTGTGCAACTGTTTTGCACCCGTTGTATGTGAACGTTGAGTCTATCACACCCGATCATCACGTGGTGTCTCGAAACGACGAACTGTAGCAACGGTGCACAGTCGGGGAAAACACAATTTCGTCTTGAAATTTTAGTGAGAGATCACCTCATAATGCTACCGTCGTTCTAAGCAAAATAAGGTGCATAAAAGGATTAACATCACATGCGATTCATAAGTGACATGATATGGCCATCATCACGTGCTCCTTGATCTCCATCACCAAAGCACCGGCACGATCTTCTTGTCATCGGCGCCACACCATGATCTCCATCAACGTGTCGCCATCGGGGTTGTCGTGCTACTCATGCTATTACTACTAAAGCTACATCCTAGCAAAATAGTAAACGCATCTGCAAGCACAAACGTTAGTTTAAAGACAACCCTATGGCTCCTGCCGGCTGCCGTACCATCGACGTGCAAGTCAATATTATCTATTACAACATGATCATCTCATACATCCTTATCACATCACATCGTTGGCCATATCACATCACAAGCATACCCTGCAAAAACAAGTTAGACATCGTCTAATTTTGTTGTTGCATGTTTTACGTGGTGACCATGGGTATCTAGTAGGATCGCATCTTACTTACGCAAACACAACAATGGAGATATATGAATTGCTATTTAACCTTATCCAAGGACCTCCTCGGTCAAATCCGATTCAACTAAAGTTGGAGAAACCGACACTTGCTAGTCATCTTTGAGCAACGGGGTTACTCGTAGCGATGAAACCAGTCTCTCGTAAGCGTATGAGTAATGTCGGTCCAAGCCGCTTCAATCCAACAATACCGCGGAATCAAGAAAAGACTAAGGAGGGCAGAAAAACGCACATCACCGCCCACAAAAACTTTTGTGTTCTACTCGAGAAGACATCTACGCATGAACCTAGCTCATGATGCCACTATTGGGGAATGTCGCATGGGAAACGAAAATTTTCCTATGCGCACGAAGACCTATCATGGTGATGTCCATCTACGAGAGGGGATTTCCGATCTACGTACCCTTGTAGATCGCACAGCAGAAGCGTTAGTGAACGCGGTTGATGTAGTGGAACGTCCTCACGTCCCTCGATCCGCCCCGCGAACCGTCCCATGAACCGTCCCGCGATCCGTCCCACGATCTAGTGCCGAACGGACGGCACCTCCGCGTTCAGCACACGTATAGCTCGACGATGATCTCGGCCTTCTTGATCCAGCAAGAGAGACGGAGAGGTAGATGAGTTCTCCGGCAGCGTGACGGCGCTCCAAAGGTTGGTGGTGATCTAATCTCGGCAGGGCTCCGCCCGAGCTCTGCAGAAATGCGATCTAGAGGTAAAACCGTGGAGGTATGTGGTCGGGCTGCCCTTGAAAAGTTGTCTCAAATCAGCCCTAATTGCTCCATATATATAGGAGGAGGGAGGGGAGGCTTGCCTTGAGGCTCAAAGAGCCCCAAGGGCTGCGCACCAAGGGGAGGAGGAGTCCTCCTCCAATCCTAGTCCAACTAGGATTGGAAAGTGGAGTCCTTCTCTCCTTTCCCACCTCTTTTTTTTCTTCTTTTCTCTTTGATTTTCTATCCTTGGCGCATAGGGCCTTCTTGGGCTGTCCCACCAGCCCACCAAGGGCTGGTGTGCTACCCCCAAGGCCTATGGGCTTCCCCGGGGTGGGTTGCCCCCCCCGGTGAACACCCGGAACCCATTCGTCATTCCCCGTACATTCCCAGTAAATCCGAAAACCTTCCGGTAGTCAAATGAGGTCATCCTATATATCAATCTTCGTTTCCGGACCATTCCGGAAACCCTCGTGACGTCCGTGATCTCATCCGGGACTCCGAACAACATTCGGTAACCAACCATATAACTCAAATACGCATAAAACAACGTCGAACCTTTAAGTGTGCAGACCCTGCGGGTTCGAGAACTATGTAGACATGACCCGAGTGACTCCTCGGTCAATATCCAATAGCGGGACCTGGATGCCCATATTGGATCCCACATATTCTATGAAGATCTTATCGTTTGAACCTCAGTGCCAAGGATTCATATAATCCCGTATGTCATTCCCTTTGTCCTTCGGTATGTTACTTGCCCGAGATTCGATCGTCAGTATCCGCATACCTATTTCAATCTCGTTTACCGGCAAGTCTCTTTACTCGTTCCATAATACAAGATCCCGCAACTTACACTAAGTCACATTGCTTGCAAGGCTTGTGTGTGATGTTGTATTACCGAGTGGGCCCCGAGATACCTCTCCGTCACACGGAGTGACAAATCCCAGTCTCGATCCATACTAACTCAATGAACACCTTCGGAGATACCTGTAGAGCATCTTTATAGTCACCCAGTTACGTTGCGACGTTTGATACACACAAAGCATTCCTCCGGTGTCAGTGAGTTATATGATCTCATGGTCATAGGAACAAATACTTGACACGCAGAAAACAGTAGCAACAAAATGACACGATCAACATGCTACGTCTATTAGTTTGGGTCTAGTCCATCACGTGATTCTCCTAATGACGTGATCCAGTTATCAAGCAACAACACCTTGTATATAATCAGAAGACCCTGACTATCTTTGATCAACTGGCTAGCCAACTAGAGGCTTGCTAGGGATAGTGTTTTGTCTATGTATCCACACATGTATATAAGTCTTCATTCAATACAATTATAGCATGGATAATAAACGATTGTCTTGATACAGGAATTATAATAATAACTATATTTATTATTGCCTCTAGGGCATAATTCCAACATCCGGAGCACCCTGGACGGACACGAGGCACGCCAGGCTCCCTTCCGTGGAACGCCGAGTTTCCGGACGCAGGGGGTTACAAAAGCCAGGAGAGGAGGAAGAAAGTGGAGCATAGCCAATTGCAGGCGCTGCACGAAAGGGTACAAGGGCTAGAGGAACGAGAAGCAGATCGCAGCAAACGACCTGCCGAAGCTTCCCCTGAAGCTACCCCGCCATCTCCATGGAGAAGCAGCATGGCTTCCACCGAGCAGACTCAGCAGCTGGAGCCTGTCTTCACGGGCTACCCCGTGGATGCTATCACAGAGTGTCAACATTGCCACCTTATGACGCGATGGATGACATTGAAAGTCAAGGCGGCTGTTGGCTCTGTTATACCTAATGAACCTGGCTCAACCTACCACGGCCAGCCGATTCCAGAAGGATATGCTAGGGTGATGGTGGATCAAATAACGGACGGATTTTAGGACCTTGAGCTTGACCACCCTACGGGTGAAGGGGAGATTCGGCTGGGTTCTTCTCTGAAGACTCCATGCCTATGGCGGAAGGAGCTCATCAACCTTCCGAACAGGACGCCTCCGCCTCCTCCTCCTCCTCCGGCGAGTCAGGGCACTCCGCCTCCTCCTCCGCCTCCTCCGGTGAGTGATCAGGGCACTCAGCCTCCTTCTCCGGCGCGTGGCGGCACTCCGCCTCCTTCTTCGCCTGCGCCGGCGCGCCCGAGCAGCCAACTGCCTCCTCCTTCTCCGCCTCGTCAACAAGGGCGGAAGAGACCCGCCGCTGCTCCGGCTCCCCCGATGCGTCGTCCTTCTCCTCCGCCTCGTAAGAAAGGAAAGACAGCCACAGCCGCTCCGTCTGCTCCGGCGTCTAGCAGTACAGCAAAAGGCAGGCAATACAGATACGGTCCTTCTCTAAAGACTCCATAGAAGTTACCATACGAGAGGAGTCAGGAGGAAAACGTGAAGATCGTGCAAGCCGAAGTGACCAACTTCTTTGAAGGGGTCAAAGCAAAGAAAAATCCACCTCCGGAGGAGAAGATAGATCTGGTAAAAGCGAAGCGTACTCTGGCTTCCCTGACGAAACCACCAAAGTCTCCGGTGAAAGACAACTATGAGCGCATTCTTACAAAGTCATTTATCGAAGCGGAGCGGTCGAGAAGTACTGTGAGTGCTCAAAGGTTAGCAGAACGACGAGCTGGGAAAAAAGTTGCCCAGCTCGGTGAACAAGCGAACCAACCGTTGCCCCCGCTCTAGGTGTCTAGCGTCATCGCAAATCATCCGGGCGGGATGGTGCCAAGTTATAACAATCTTGGAGATTACCTACCCGACGATGCACATTTTGATTTCTTGGAACTCGTCAAAGATGAAAAATCTCTAACAACGATGATCCGAAGATTCCATGATTGGTATATGAAAACCTGCAGAGAGTCTGAGGGGAGGAATATTTTGACGCTCAGAGTTAAAGAGGAGCATGACCTCGTTGGAATTGATCTGTTGAATGTTCCATTTGAGGAGTTCTTCGAGTTTTTCAATCTAAAGGCCCTCGATAAGTTAATGATCACTTGCTATTGTCCGTAAGTAGTACTACTTCTGTCATTAAGTCTCTATATATAGGTCAGCTCTTTCATTGCGTGTATCTTTAATTATTCTCACTATACTATGCAGATTGAAGATCGCCAAATTGAAGAAAAGACAAATCGGTGATATTGGGTTCATTAACACAAATCTCATAGATGCATATATGGTTAAATTTCAGGCCAAAGATACCGAGGCCAAGCTGCTACAATCGTTTATATTAAATCAAAACAAAGCTATAATACTCTTCCCTTACAACTTCGAGTGAGTGTTACTGTCTTGTGCATATTCGGTTTCCCTTATTAGTCGAGGTTATAGTAATGTAATTGATGAGTTATGCATGCGTTCGCAGGTTCCACTATATTCTCCTAGAGATTAGGCTTGAGCAGGGACTAGTAACCGTCTTAGACTCGAGACGAAAAGATTCCAAGAAGTACGCGGACATGACTGGAATTCTAGAGAAGTAAGTTAAATCTATCATTATCGCACCATATCGGCAACTTCAATTTGTTCATTTCCTGGTATCAAGTAATTGTTTTCTTTGTCTGGCAGGGTTTGGAGTAAATTCACCTCAAAAACTCCGGGACTGCCAAAGAAGCTGCAATTTAGACATCCGAAAGTAAGTACTATAGTAGCATATATGTTCCATGCATCTCCTAGTGATTCAAGCGCTAGTTTCATCAATACCATTTAGAATGCTTGCTAATTATCAGTTTGATTGACCTCTATTTCTTGTAAAGTGGTTGTGGCAGGAAGAAGGGACTAATTACTGTGGATACTACATTTGCGAGTCCATCCGCCACACGACCTGTGAGCGGGGCTACTCCGAGAAACAATATGAAGTGCGTAAATAATTATATTCACAATTTTATTTTATTACCATCATTTGTGTTCGGTTTCATTTATTCATATATATGTATTGACCCCCTTCTTCAAATTAGATATTTCGGATGCGAGATGAACTTCTAGCACCAGATCGTATGCGAGGAATTCAAGAGGAATTGGCGGCATTCTTTCTTGACCACGTGATCGCTAAAGACGGAGAGTACTATGTGGACCCTGATGCGTTCAATTTTAATTAGGAGATTATATTGTAAAAGATACTTATATTGTATATATGTAGCCAGTAGCGTCGGATAGATATACGAGAACTTGTTGTTCGACCAATCTCTCAGAGAAGGAGAAGTGGTCGATATCACTTGTCTTTGTATGCATCTGTTCATGACGATCTTCTGTTTCCTTCATTTGCTTAACTAGCTAGCGTGTCTAGTCCTCTCTATACGTATAGTACGTAGCGTCGACCAAGCACGGAGATAAGAAAGGACACTTATCTCTATTAATTAGCATGCTAACACAACATATGAAACACCTAAATTAACCCCCCAAAACCCCCAAACCCTTCCCCCCCCTTTCAAAAAAAACCCCAGCACCTGAGATGCTGACGCGTGGATGCCTATTGGTCCCGGTTGGTGCCACCAACCGGGACCAAAGGGCCTCCTGCCTGGGCTCGCCGCACCGCCCACGTGGAGGCCCATCTGTCCCGGTTTATGCAAGAACCGGGACTAAAGGTTTAGGGCATTAGTACCGACACTTTAGTCCCGGTTCAAAAACCGGGACAAATGACCCTCACGAACCGGGACAATAGGTCATTTTTCTACTAGTGACAGGAAGCCTCCTCTTTCTGTTCTGTTCCCATCAGGTCCCTGTGTGTAACGTGTATAAAACAACCATTTCCTTCTGTTTTGGACTATCTTGCTGTAAGGTGTGTAACCCTAGCTGGTAAAATCCAAGAGATATTTCAGCCTGGTTACTAGAGAACATCTCTTGGGTGGTAAAATCCAAGAGATGTTGCTGATGTTTCAGCCTGGTTACTGGAGAACATCTCTTAGGTGGTAAAATCCAAGAGATGTTGCTGATATTTCATCCTGGTTGCTGGAAAACATGTCTTGGGTGGTAAAATCCAAGAGATGGTCCTGATGTTTCAGCCTGGTTACTGGAGAACATCTCTAGGGTGGTAAAATCCAAAAGATGCTGCTGATGTTTCAGCCTGGTTACTGGAGAACATCTCTTTTTTTAGAGGAAAAAGGAGATGGATCTCCCCGGTTTCATTGCCAGAACGAAACCAAACAGTTGCATACATCAGCTCAGCTCTCTTAGAGGAGCAGTTCAGTAGAAAAGCAAAGTACGTTATCTAAGCCCACCAAGGGGGAAAACACGGAATCATGATAGACAAGCCACGCGAGGAGGAACTACTGCTCACAGGTGATCTCCAAAGTAGGTTTCCTGGCCTTCAGTGGCGGTGCAGATGGTGCTTGAGGTGACCAGCATGCCACTAGGGTGGAAACGGGGCTCATGACGATAGACTGGTATTGTGCAACTTTCTTCTTCATAGGAGATCTGGTGGTTGAATCATCAGCAATCTTGAGCTTGTCTCATGGATGAGACGCCAGGTAGTTGTGCTCAGCTGGAGTCAGCCACTTGTGATGACCAATGGTGTCCTGCAAGTACTCCACCAGTTTTGTTGCAATGGTCGAAAGTCGCTCCCGGGCCAGATCCAGAGACAGAATGCTCCAAGCTTTGACCATGGACAGAAGTCCCTTCAGGACCTGATGCACAAAGAGCCATGCAGCGCTATTGAAAATCATAGAGTTCCTATATTTCCAAAGACACCACATAACAGCAGCGCTAGCAGTATTCAGAGCAGAGTTTCTGTTGCTAGAAACCCAAAATCTAGCAATTGATTCAAAATCTCCGCCCAGTTGAACATTGAAATGTTCACAAGCTAGAGGCCAAATATTCCTAGCCACAATACAATCAATAAAACAGATGATGAATGGACTCATTTTCAGAGCAAAACACACAGTCAAGGGGTTTGATTATGTGTCTTTTCCGAAGATTGTCCCTAGTCATCAGTTTATTATGTGTTAACAACCAAAGAAACACATGAATCCTGAGAGGAATTATGATTTTCCACACCGCAGGGAGAAAAACAGGTTGCATACCTCTAAAGTTAATAACATGGTAAAGGGAGCTAGCAGAATATTGCCCTTTACTTTCTAGTTGCCAGACCAATGCATTAGTGACATCACACAGGACAATGCTCTTGGCAGTCTCAACTAATTCATACCAACATTCCATAAGAGTATCATCAAAACTCCTTCTAAATGATAATTTTAATTGTTGGCCATCCCAAACCTCACTAATGGATTTGGATTGCTCATTGCAAATAGAATAAACCTGCCAGAATTGAATTGCTGGAGGGGAAGTGCCAAACCAACTACAGGAATCATGCATTTTGCCGTCAGGACGATGTAGACAGCAAAGAAAGAATTACACACGGGAAATTCTTTGCCATCAGCCCATGATGGCAAACAATATCGACATACACCATGCCTGCAAAGGGGTATTTTGCCGTCAGTCTTTCGTTAGGTAGACGGCAAAGAATTTGCCGTCAGTGCAAAAGGTCTGCCGTCATTTGTTATAAGACAGACGATAAAAAAACTGCGTGACAGAACCGACCACTAATGGACGGCGTCAACTATTTGCCGTCAGCCTAACCAAAATGCCAGACGGCAAAGAAAATGGGTTTGCCGTTCGTTGTGGTCAATACCAGATGCCAAAGAATTTTTCTTTATTAAAAAAAACACAACAGTCCAGGTGCAGATCTGGTCGAGTGGCGAGGGCGGATGAGTAGACACGAGTACAATTCAAGATTAATATAGCCAACCTTTATAGTTTATACCGATTTATGCCTTGTAAAAGTATGTGTATATATACATTAATTTTTTATTCCATAATTTTTTCAAACATTTAAATATGATTTTGTTTTTTCAAGTTGGGGTATGGGGAGCACCCCAAGGATGGGAGTACTTGATATTTCCCCTCCTTGGGGATAAGGGGGTCAATGCCCCCCCCCCCCCCCCCCCCCCCCCAAATGTCTACCGCGCATCTCTTTTGACAAAATGCAAGGGTTATTACCAATTGAAATTTAGTGGTTGTTTGGATGATTTTAGGCAAATCAGTTTTCGTTAGTTACTCACGGACCCTGTGGCCAGCCACCTCTGCACTGCCGAGAAGCTCTGGTCGGAGTTGCTGCTTGGCAACTAGGGGAACTCGTCTGGTGGCGGCATCACGCACTCACTGTCATCAAAAGTAGATCTTCCTCGGCAGCACCGACCAGCAGAGAAACCGAACTTTGGTCCTTTCTCAGTAGGACCTCCGTCTGCATGTCGCCGTCTTGTGGCAATATCTTGTTCAACTTCGGGAGCCCCCGGAACAGGCTCGTGTCATGTGCTAATTCTAGATGTGTTAGTTTTGCAAGAACTGAGAGTACTCTACATGATAAATGTGTTATGGTATGTTATGTAGGTTTGCAAATTCAATGCACATATAGATACATGGGAGCATATAGTATTTTTATTTTGACCTTGTAAGGCACTAAGAAAGCCTAGCTCCTACTGACATACTTCCTCTGTCCCAAAATAAGTGTCGCAAATTTATAACTAAACTAGTACAAATTTTAAACTAAGTGAGCGACACTTATTTTGGGACGGAGGGAGTAGTATGTATTGTTGGTAACATGCAATAGTTAACAATGAAAAAGTGTTCATAGCAGATTAGACTTGATTACAACACATCTACATCTAATATTATACTGCACCGTTCCTAAATATAGATTTTTTAGAGATTTCACTATGGACTACATACAGATCAAAATAAATGAATCTACACTTTAAAGTATGTCTATATACATCCGTATGTAATCCGTAGTAAAATCTCTATAAAGACTTATATTTAGAAACAGAGGAAGAATGTATAAACGGAAGCTGTTCATCAGCCTTCTTATATTTTTTTTGGAAAAGGAGGTTCAAACCCCCGGCCTCTGCATCAATCGATGCATACATTCATCTTTATTAATTATTCAACATATATCTAACAAGAACATACACATGTTGATAAATGGCATAGCAATGTTTATGTACAAGTGTGCTTTAAATATATCATGTAGGCTATGATCAGAACTAGAGACCGACATCACCGATAGCGCGCGTCACTGGGGATGACGGACTTCACCGGGAACGCGTCGTCGGGGATGATCGACTCAGTCCGACGACCGACGATCATCGCTCACTCAGGTGCATCCGTTTGCTGTGAAAAAGGGAGGCTTCACTTGACACTTGTTCGACTGTTGCTTATTAGTTAACGAGACAAGAACTTGTGGAGCATACTTGCGGTAAGGGGGGTCAATGCCCCCCCCCCCCCCCCCCAATGTCTATAGTGCATCTCATAGCTCTTTTGACAAAATGCAGGGGTTATTACCAAATTGAAATTTAGTGGTTGGTTGGATAAAGGGAATTAGATGTAAGATTCTTTAAAACTAGTGTTGGATGATGTTAGGAAAATCAGTTTTTCGTTAGTTACTATGTTTTTTCTCAAATCAGTATAACTGCGAGCACCAAGACGGACCCAATGGTAATCCACCTCTGCATTGTCGAGAAGCGCTGATCGGAGTTGCTGCTTGGCAGCTGGGGTAACTCGTCTGGTGGCGGCATCGCACACTCACTGTCGTCGGAAGTAGATCTTCCTCGGCCTGGTCCTTTCTCACTAGGACCTCCATGTTCACGTTGTCGTCTTGTCGCTATATCTCGTTCAACTTCGGGAGCCCGCTGAACAGGCCCGTGTCATCTGCTAATTCTAGATGTGTTAGTTTTGCAAGAATTGAGAATACTCTAAATCAATGTTGAGGACATCGCTTTTCATTAGCATATTGGCCGGCTGGGGATTAGAGATTAATTAAAAAATCAAACGATTAATAGATTTTATCGGTTGACTATTATTCGACCATTTTTTATTTACAAACCCAGGTTCCCAACACTAAAATAAGCTACATTAAACAAAAAATAATATTGGATTCCTTTCCTTTGTACCCTTGTACAATATAGGACGTCAGTACGTATCACATAACAAGGTCCACAAAACATATATAAACATAATTCTTATACACATAGTGTTAGAAATAGGCCCAACTTATTGGTAGATTCCCGATTAGTCGCTTGTAAGAGAGATAAATCGGCCCAGCTCATAAATGATGACGATATGTCATAATCTTATCGGTCATCCACCAAGTAGTGATAAATTAGATAATAAATCGTGAATCGGACGATTTTTTGAAAATGCTCTAAATGATAAATGTGTTATGGTAAGTATGTAGGTTTACAAATTCAATGCGCATATGGACATATGAGACCAGATAGTATTTTTATTTTGACCATGTAAGGCCCTAAGTAAGGCTAGCTCCTACTGGCACAGTATGTATTGTAGGTAACATGCAATAGTTAACAATGCCAAAATGTTCATAGAACATTAGATTTGATTATAACGCATCTAATATTATATTTTTGCATCACGTAACCTCCACAATAGAAACAATCAGATCTGTTGTAACACTTACAGTGAATTGATGAACGGAAGCTGCTCATCAGTCTTCCTATATATATGACCGACTATATATGCCTAAATATTGACAAATGACATGGCAATATTTTTTGTAGAAGTGTGCTTCAAATATATCATGTAGGTTATGATCAGAATTGGAGAATCATTGGTGTAAATGAAATGGAGTTTCCTTTGGATTGCCCAGAAGCAAAAAATCAAGGTTTCCTACAATGTGGCATTAGGTTTTAGATATAAACCACTAGGAAATCATTTAGGGATCACAAACGGCCTGGAGGAAGTTGATGGTTCCGAAGGAGAAAGCTTGCCAATTTTCCAAGGTCATTCATCAAAGATACAAAGAAAATCCAAGAACGTCAACAAACTCAAAAAGAAAGCTAAGAAGTATACTGCTGCAGGAAGACCTAGCAGTGGCGGACGCAAAAGGCCCATCGGTGGCAGGTAAGGCTCCTAGCTAGGGGCGCCTGATGTCACCACTGGTAGTGTACTTTTAGAGGCGGGCATGGCACCAAGATTTCCACTGAATCCAAGGCTTTCGATGATGTTCATTAAGTGCGAAAATACGTTTCTGTCAACTACAGGGCGTCCGAGGTGACTTTATGAATTTTAGTATGCCGTGCTGGTTTAGTATCTGGAAAGTGTTCATTGAAATAGGGTATGCATGCGTGTGTGCATACGAATGAGTGTATGTGAGCATCTACGAATTGTCATGCATTCAAAAAAAGGTGGCAAATGCGTTCCTGGACCTTGGGTCGTAGCTAGAGAGAGGATGGATGGATGAAGGGCGGCATGCTCCATGAGACCATGACGGCCAAGACACCGGCGACCTCTACATCATCGAAGGCCTGCATGCCTCCTCTACCCGCACATGGCGGAGGAGCGGCCGCAGTTCGAGGCCCTGGTGTGGAGGGGAATCCGCCCGTACCTTCACAGCTTCTGGCACTGCGACATCGATCCTCCCGCTGCCGCCGTGGATCACCCACCGGAAGCGCGCCTTCGTCCACGGCCATGCCCTCGTCGGCGACACCATCTGCTTCTCCATCTCTGCCGATGAGGGTGCCACCACCTACCGCTTCTCCAACTCTGCAGGTGTCGAGGGCGCCGTTGGCGTCGTGGTGGCGTCGACGGATGATTGGACTGACAAGCATGATGCGGATCTCTTTTCTGAAGATGGGTCAGTGGTTCGAGGATGATGGCGGCTGGTAAAACGTGTGCATGAGGTGTGCGTTTTAGGTGTGCTGCACCGGCTGTTGTTCCCGATATGTTATGTGGATGGATTGGAAACAACACCGGTCTTAGATATGTGGAGTGAGAGCACTCCACATTATCGAGTTTGTAGGTGTGAGTGATGGCTTTGGGTGGATTGATGTATATTCTTGTTATACCTTTATGGAATAATTAATAAGATGGTTGCATGCATCGATTGATGCAGAGGCCGGGGGTTTAACCTCCTTCTCTAAAAAAAAAACTACTGCTTCCACATTGCGACTCGTGAGTGGAGCAAAGCTGGCGACTGGCTCATGCCCTTCCATGGCAAGGCGGATTACGTCCCTGAGCTTGGCCTCTGGTTCGGCATCTCTTCATAGGATAACCTCCCCTTCCCTGCGCCGCCGACATCTCCGGCGTCATCAAAGGGGAGGAGCCACCGTCGGAAAAGATGCGGATCTGGGCTCGTGATGACCTGCCAGAGGAGTGGCAGCCCAACATTTTGTTCAGGTCCAAGTTCGCGAGTCTCGGTTCTGGCAGGTTCATCCTCATGGACATCTTGGGTACCATTGCATCTCGCAAGGGCAACAAGGAATTTACCCTCTTCACTGCTATGGTATGGAGGTAGCGTTCAGCAATGGCAGCAAAGGCAAAGGCCACCACAATATTGCCACCGATGGCTCCGGCAACGAGAGTGGCCACCACAACAACAATAGCGGTAGCTCCGGTGATGAGAATGGCAGCAAAGGCAAAGGGACAATGTGTGGCCTACGTATGATCAAGCACAAATCCGGTCGTTACATGTATAACAGGCAATTGAAGATCGAGGCGGTGTTCTGTTCTGAATGATTCAGCAAGTCATTTTGAACTGAACTGCAGCTAGTGTATGCATGCATGCATTCTGTTACTTAATTTGCTATCTTCAACCAGTGTAGTGTTGCTGCTCCATGTTTACAGCAACTAGTGTTGCTGCTGAGCAAATAATCTATGTTGCTGTATGATGAAACGTACCATAAATTGTACCTCCCTGGTGTTATTCTGGACCATTTCCATCTACTCCCTCCGTCCCAAAATAAGTGCCGCAGATTTAGTACTAAGTTAGTACAAATTTTGTACTAGACCAACGACACTTATTTTGGGACAGAGGGAGTAGTATTTGGATTTGCTGCTGAGCAAATCATTGTTTGATTTCATGGCAATTAATTTTGTATCCTTATTAAGCTTAGCTGCAGAATCCAGTTAGTATATATGTAGTAATGCTGGTTCAGTTTCCATATATAGTTGATTTCAAGGGACTAGAGTTTGGTTATGAAGAAAAATAGCAGTCCTCTTCATCTTCAAGTCACTGACAATGCTGTAACTAAGTCAAAACTGAGCACTTGCAATTGAAAATAAAAATCATTCTTTTCACTTGAGGTAGGACTTGTAGGGGATCTAGCCGCCAGTGGCCTTTGGCTATGCAAATTAATCCAATATTGCTCTGCATCTCTGAAATTTCTAGTGTTAAATTCATGTAGCGACAATTGGTGTCTAAAGCCAGTAAATCCTTGGAGGCGACCTGGATCTGGGGTTCTCTCATAAATCCCTGGTCAATCTAGGCGGTGTGGAGGCGGCATGTTTTTCGTAGTCCAACCTGGTTACTGGAGAACATCTCTTGGGTGGTAAAATCAAATCAAATCCTAGCACCTGATATTTGATGGTGCATCTTCAGTGGTAAACATCAGAAGGCAAAGGTTCTTCTCTGCAGCAAGGTAACATCAGCCATGCTAATGCTACACCTCCTAGTGCGATGACAAAAAATAAATAACGGACGGATTCAGAAGATACGACGGATGTGGAACTCTCTTCAAACTTGATAAACTTTTTTCAGATTCGATGATTTTTTTTCAAAATCGGGTGAACTTTTCTCAAATTTGATGAACTTTTCAGCCCCTTTCAGCGTTTTCAGCCCTCACTCACTCTGATTCTATGTCGCTACAGCCCTGTGCTGTTCTACCTCTACCTGAGGGACAAAGCGGTGGTGAGGCCGTGGGAAGGAGAAGAAGATTCATGAGTACAAACTAGTCAGAGCAGGGGGAACCCAAGTAATTAGGGCAATTTACTTTCTTTCTGATTCATCACTAACAACAACAACAACAACAACAACAACAACAACAACAACCAAGCCTTTCAGTCCCAAACAAGTTGGGGTAGGGTAGAGTTGAAATCCATAAGATCTCGAAACCAAGTCATGGCTCTGGAACGTGGATAGCTAACTTCCACGCACCCCTGTCCATGGCTAAGTCTTTGTCGATATTCCAAACCTTCAGGTCTCTCTTAACGGGCTCCTCCCATGTCAAGTTTGGTCTACCACGACCCCTCTTAACATTCTCAGCACGCTTTATCCGTCCGCTATGCACCGGCGCTTCCGATGGCCTCCGTTGAATATGTCCAAACCATCTGAGACGATGTTGGACCAGCTTCTCTTCAATCGGTGCTACCCCAAGTCTCTCTCGTATATCGTCATTCCGTACCCGATCATTCCTTGTGTGGCCACATATCCATCTCAACATGCGCATCTCTGCTACACCTAACTGTTGGATATGTCGTCTCTTGGTTGGCCAACACTCCGCGCCATACAACATCGCAGGTCGGATAGCTGTCCTATAAAACCTGCCTTTTAGCTTTTGTGGCACTCTCTTGTCACAGAGTACGCCAGAAGCTTGGCGTCACTTCATCCACCCAGCCTTGATTCGGTGGCCCACGTCTTCATCGATATCGCCATCCTTCTGCAACATGGACCCCAAATATCGAAACGTGTCTCTCTCCGGTACCACCTGCCCACCAAGGCTAACCTCTCCATCCTCGTGCCTAGTAGCACTAAAACTGCACCTCATGTATTCAGTTTTAGTTCTACTAAGCCTAAAACCTTTCGATTCTAGAGTCCGCCTCCATAACTCTAACTTTCTATTAACCCCCGTTCGGCTATCATCGACTAGCACCACATCATCCGCAAAGAGCATACACCATGGGATATCTCCTTGTATATCCCTTGTGACCTCATCCATCACCAAATCTTTCTGATTCATCACTCTTTCATAAAATTAATCTGTTGCCTGATATAGTTTTATTACAACAAAGCGAAAACCCCACATCACAAGGATGGTACGACAAAGGAAAACTCGTACTCCCTCTGTAAACTAATATAAAAATATTTAGATAACTAAAATAGTGATCTAAATGCTCTTATATTAATTTATGGAGGGAGTAGCATTGTGCACATGTCGCAACTTGAAGAACAATACTTACTGATGATAACCAGCAGCAACAACTCTAGTGAAAACAATTCTGAGTAAGCGATGGGTCAGGCAGCTGAGTGTTCATTTTGTCAAGTATCACAACCGGTACTACGCCTATTTTTTTTGGAAAGGAGGATAAACCCCCGGCCTCTGTATCTGAACGATGCATAAACTATTTTATTAATTATTTACGAAGACCATACAAAGTAATACATCAGTCAGCTTGAAGCCACCGTCTAGGCAACGCCTGTTGCTATTCCTATCTCTTGATGAAGGTGTGCCGAATATCCAGGCCAAATACCAAACATACATCGCACCAAATCCTAACATCTATAGTCGGATACTCCAACCCAGCCACACACTAGGACTGGATCCCATACCGGTCCGGTGCACTCTTAGAGGCTGCCTCCACCATCTTCCATTGGTCCATCTCTAGAGCCAGAACAGGCGCATCTTCCTTGCTAGGTATGCCGTCGACGCCACCACGGCGCTATACAGTGCCACCATCCTGCACGTATACCTTGATGAAGGTACTGCGTCTGCTAGTGATTTTTATATTATGACGAGGGCAGTTCGATCATACAATATGTTAAACAAGACCGGTAATTACCTGAGATGATTGTAGCATGTCATTTATCAGGCGTATATATAGGGAGGTCCTTGTGTTTTGCCAACTTAATTTGTCTCCAATTCAGATTAATTTTATTGCAATTTTTGTGCACAAGAAAGAGCGGAATGTGCAGAATAGAAGATTTTGCACCAAGCTTTATACCAACAACCAACAACCAAGCCTTTCAGTCTCAAACAAGTTGGGGTAGGCTAGAGTTGAAACCCATAAGATCTCAAAGCCAAGTCATGGCTCTGGAACGTGGATAGCTAACTTCCACGGACCCCTGTCCATGGCTAAGCTTTATATAAATAAATAAATAAAAAAAGAAGGAAAAGGATGCAAGAAGCAACGAAGCAGACAAATCCATGCATGCATCCTTTCTTCTTTAGGTACTTTAATTATTTGCTCCAGTCACAAGCAAAGAATTTACATCTACTCCTGAGTAGCTATGGATGCTTTGGCAAAAGCAAAGCCAAAGCGTACACAAGCCCCAGCACTGCACTGCAGTCTCTAGTACGTATCCCCCATCCATTCCTTCATTGCATGCTCCTCCTCCGTTTCTTGTGCTGGCACAAGCAACCTCCACAGTCTTGCAGATACCAATAGATATATACTAATTCTTGTGTTACTCATTGTCAGCACACAAGATCGATGTGTCGGCCTGCCGAGTAAGGTACATACTACCGGCACTACCATATTATGTCTTTAAGCAGTCTTGTCTAATTGTTCGCAGTTTAGTTTTTTTTTTTTTATCAACAAAAAAAAAAAGTTTAGTTTGTTTTTGCGAAACATATAACAAGGGTATTATACGTCAACTGACAATGTTTTGCTATGCAGAATGGTAACTAGGCCCGATCTTTTTCGATAAAGAACTAGGTTGGATCTAGCGGAATATTTCACCTTGAGGTCTTCTTCAGATGGATGGGTTAGATTTCTGCGGCTTCTTGGCTTTGTGGGGACTTCACTGAAAAAATATTATTCATCATGCCTCCAGAGGTATTTATATATATACAAGCATACACATGCATGCTATTCTCTCATATGTATATGTATTTCGGTTGGATGTGATAGATTCCTCTTGAAATCCTTTTAAACTCATTTTTCTCTTTCTCTTCGTCCTCCGACAGCTGCACAAGCTAGCATAATATGTAATTGTAAGGTATAGTAGTGTTTGTTTGGGCTGATAGTGCTTTCTTTCAAGTCTGCTAAGTTGCTTGTTCGAATTTGTCCCTCGAGATCGATCACATCAAACTAAACGATCAACACACGTAAAAACTTTTGCCAGAGGCACCTGTCGTGCGTTTCTTTTTGTCTCTTTATTTATTTTCTCTTTCAACTCACGGTCACAATCTCACGATTGTTGCCTCTACTTATATATATATATATATATATACCAGCAGCCAACCCAAACATACAAAATCTATTTGTACCCAGACTTGGACAGCAAACAGACCTATTTTATACCCTTACTACTTCTCATGTGCAAAAGAGGAAAAACCTCAAAAAAGAGAAGAAAATAAAAAAACTGTGAGTCCACTCCGCACACCTTTCGATACTGCTTGGAATCATGCCCAAGGTCTAGGCCCTGCTTTATTCAAAGCAAAAGAAAAAGAAAAAGAGGAGATAGCTCAATCTTTATTCTTTAAATATATAGCTCCAGCCTGAAGGAGCAGCTACCAGTGGATGCTTTTGGCCAAAATAAAAGCTAAAGACGAAGCACACGAAAGCATCCGCAAGTCGTATATTGTTTAATATAAGTATCCCCACTCACTCATCCATTGTTCTCGTATATGTTGTCTATAGTATCTATTAGATAGTATATATATTATTTTTTGATACTATGTTTCGTATTTTGAATATGCTCTTTTTTACGTATGAATATATACGTATTTTGAAGATGTAAGGGCCAACTTGCAATTTTTTCATGTAGCTTACTTGAAAGAATCTTATATATAGTATATCAACATACTTACAATGATTAATTAGTATTTTTCAACTTCATCATATATTTGTTCCTGCTGAGTAAGGTAATATCAAAACTATTAATACAACTCTTGATACGTACTCCTCCTTTAATTGCTTGCAGTTTCTTTCCTTTCCAGTATTTTAGTTAAGCGTCGACTAACAGTGTTTGTTCAGGCACGGGTAATTCTAATAACTACTTCTCGGTATCTCTCGAAATAGACTTTCGTCCTGTTATATAGATATAGCAACCATCCGATACATCAAAGATCCCAATGCCGGGGCAGGCAGCACAAGAATGCCCAAAAATAAGAAAAAGAGAAATTAAAAGAAAAGAATGACAACAGAGTCGGCTCGACGGAAACGAGGCTGAACCCAAACTGGTGCGCCCTCCAACGAAATCCACCACGCTCCCAGCACTTTGGACTATCGCATAACAAGCAACACCTTCAAGAAAGAATGCGACGGTGACGACGCTGCTGCCCGGATTGATCCCAAGGTTTCGCCCGTATGCGAAGGAGCGTGGGTGAGTGGGATACCCGACGCCCTTCAGGAAGGAACGACGGCGCCCACGCGCAACGCCGCGTCGGTGCTAGCCACGCCGATAAGGATTTCGCCCCACCCAGACAGATCCGTCACGCTCCACCAAACGTGCTGCCCACCAACATGCGCTACCACGATCTAGGAGAAACCATCGCCGTCTCACCATGGAGAGCGAAGCGGGACCGACGGGCCCTAGAGGGAACAACAGGGAACGAGGAGCGGCAGAGTTAGTAGCCACACGGGAAGGGACAACCTCCACTGCCCACTACGGTCACCGACCGAACGCAGCAAGGGGAACACACCAAACACGTAGGCCCGCTCGAGCCCTTAACGGCTCATGAAACTTCCATTGCCGCGCTGCAGTGGGCGTGGCGCCGTCTCCACAACCCTTGGCACGAGCCACCCCCTCCGTCTGCCGGAGCCGGCGCAGGCACAGGCGTAGCCGAGCCAGACCCGCCCAGAACCATATCAGGCCCTAAAGGGCCCAGTTATGAGCCGAGAGAACGTCGTGGCCAACCGCCGTGCCAGCCCGGCGCCAAGTGGTCGCGCCACCACCTCCTCACCATCCGGAGCAGCACCACTTGAGGAAGAGCAGTCGCCGGAACCGTCGCTGCCCGAGGAGCACCGTCGCGCACCCGCAAAGGGACGACCGCTTGCAGCCGCCGACCCCGAAGCCGGACCATAGCAGCCGCCCACGCCGCACGCAACCCGCGCCGTCAGGAGCCAGATCCGGCCGCCGGTCAACCACGATCCGCGCCAGGCGCGCCCCACCATGGCAGCCACCACGCCACCACAAGAACTCCCCGATCCGGTGGGCTGCCGCCATCCGGAGTGCTCGGATCTGCGCCGTCGGGCCCCGCCATAGCCCAGCGCCTCCGACGGCCTGCCGTCCCGCACCGGCCAGGGGGTCCACGAGGAGGGGAAGGAGCGACCCCACCACCACCCACGCCGGCTTGGCTTCGCCCAGCGGCGGCAAGAGAGGGAGAGGCTGCATGAGGAGGGACTGGGGGCCGGCGGGTAGGGTTCCTTCCGTCGCTGCACAGGAGCGACGAGGGAGGAGGCAAAACTCACTAAGGTGCAAACTAGCAAATCAATTCATCATTTGGAGGATACGAGCAGATTGATCTCGGGAGCTTCGTGTCTTTGCCGGGCCGTCACTAGTCATCATGCCTCGACAGGTATTAATTTGTCGACTGATAGAATTGCTTTCTTCTGGTGGTATGTTGTTACTAGTATACACTAGTGTAGCATGTCAGAGATGCTTGTCTTGATTGGTTCTTGAATAAATTTGTCTTGCATTCAACAAGTATCAAGCAACGTCGTCGGTGGCCGAGATCACACACACAAATATAGGATGTTATTCTTGCTGAAATTAATTAACTAAAAAATAAATGCCGAGGCTTAATTAACCTTTTAAATTAATTACACGGACCTCCTCCAACCTCCGAGAGATTGGTAAGAGGATGGTTAATACTATAGCCAACTGCTGGCTATAAGCCATCTTATAGTTCATCTTATAGATAGCTTGTATAATAGTTAGTTATAAAAGAGTATTATTTTTATTATATAATGACTCTCCTTTCATTCTCACAAAACACCTAGGAGCACGTGCTAGAGCTAGCTCTTCAGGAAGAGCCTGCTTTCCTTTTCTCTCCTCTTCTCTCTCATCCAACTCAGCAAAAATATACTCCCTCCGTCCTAAAATAAGTGACTCAAAAATGACTCAATTTTGTATTAACTTTAGTACAAAGTTGAGTCACTTTTGAGTCACTTATTTTGGAACGGAAGGAGTAATATTTTAATCCTTACAGCCTGCTAACTGTACCTTATTATACTTGCTCTAAGAGTTGCTGCCCCCCCCCCCCTCCCCTGTCTAGGTTACTTAGCCCCGCCTCCACCCACTAGCTTAATTAATTAATTAATTTCTCTGCCTCCTCTTCCTGGCCGATCTCAATCATTTTCTAAACACACTAGGTTTTGGTCGCAACCGCGATCCGTTTTCTTGGTAAAGGGTAACTTTATTATCTTAAAATGTAGCATAAACTAGATACAACACATTGTGAATAACACCCGATCTTTGCATAACTAGGATGCACACAGCCAAATTTATAATTCCGACAAAATATCATGAAATAAGAACCGACAAAACAGCAATAGTAGAGTCTATAGATCGATACTATGCCTATATCGAAAGCGGTGGTGGATCGATTCACAGGTTATGCCGCCACCCATGTTTGGAAAAAACCCTCCGTAGCCACCTGCTCCAACCACGTACACAACGCCTTGAACAACGGTTGGTAGTTTGATCGTTGTAGCATAGACCACGTACGCAGCGAATGCGTATACCTGAAAATAACCTGCAGAGGAGAAGCATTTTTCTTATTAAAAACCAAATCAACCAAAGCAACCAAATTAAGGCATACATTCTATCCTTATTAACGTTTTGAAACTATTTGTAACACCGTCCAACCAATGGCCAAAAATATTGGGAACTAATGACCTGCCGCCTTCCATGGCCAATACTGGTCTGTCTGATTAACACTGAAAGGGGAGACGAAGGCAAAGGGGCCTTGGGTGCCAATTTCCCTATAAGTAAGGAAATATTGAAATCAGTGCAAGGACATACGCCATTTCACATTTTGGTTTTATGAGTGAAAAGTCGTGGGAAGCTTTCTTGCCTAGCACTGTTGCGTGTTTGTTTCATTAGTCAGCTTATTATTTTTATTATTATACTCCCTCTGTGAATGTATATAAGATATATGCTTACATATATAGGTGAGCACAGCACCTTGTAATCAAGACATACATGGTCACATTTTTCTCCTTTCCCTTGCCAATGAAAAAAATGCCGTGAGCTTATCATTGATTAACGTTGACCCTAATAATTACAAAAAGAAGTAGGTGACCCTTTTGCATGTATATGGTATGTTATTCCTAGACGAGAAATTATAAAGTGAGTTACCTCAACTAATATAGTAATTCCCATCAACTAATGCAGCCGATTCCTCCAGAAACCATCGAAGAAGCGGTGCAAAAGATAACCCCGTATCTAGAGGATACGAGCAGTAGTGCACACAAGACCATCTATTATAATGGATGGCGTGGGCTGGGTGCTTCGGCTGTGCTTAGAGCTATAGCCAAAGACCCTCCGTCATCTCTGATGAAGAAATTCGACAAGATCATCCACGTCGATTGCTCCAGGTGGAAAAGCCCAAGAGCACTTCAGAGAACAATCGCACAAGAACTCAAGCTTCCTCAGCGAGTAATGGATATTTTTGATATGTATGATGAGGAAGATGATTTCAAAGGCGTAGATGAAGGCTCAAGAGCTGAAATATTATTCATTGGGAAAGAGATCCATCAAGTCCTTACGGTTCACAGATGTTTAGTGATCTTCCATAATGGAAGCAGTGATATGGTTAATTTAAGTGCTTCGGGTGTTCTACAAGGAGATTTTTTTTATACTAAGGTATTGTGGACATTTCGAGGAAGGCTTCGGCTCAACCCAGGAATTAGTGATAAGGTGGATGATTCACATATGTTTATTTATTCTAATGGTATTCGTTACGAGTGGAATCTTTTGCTTAAAGAAGAGGCTGGAGAAATTGCTGGATACACAAATAAGCTTGGCAAAGCAGTTGAAGAGTGTTGTTTGTATCTGTTGTCATTAAATTCTCAGGGAGGCGATATCATGGACTACGACTGGGACAACCATGCTTCTAGCTATTGGGTTTGCGATGGGATTATACAAGGAGGTCAGGGTGATGAAGCATGGGAGCTTGCGACTGCTTTGCATCAACACATAAATACAGGGGATTATACATTTAATACGTTGCCCTCTTTTGGTCATAGACTGGAGACTCCTCCGAGGCGGTGGATATTGTCCAAGGACAACTCTATTGTGCATCCAGAGTCAACGTCGTTTTTCCTTGCTGCAGTTGCAAGTGAATCTGATCCTCCATTAAGAACCTTACCTAATGTCATGTTTCATCAACCAAACAAGCTTCGTGTGCTCAAGTTATGTTGCTGCACCTTCAGTTTTTCCGCACCTCCTTTCAGCTGTTGCCATAGCTTAAAGTTCCTTGGATTAGATCACTGCAAGGATCAACAAGTAGAAGAAGATGAGAAGCAAGATAGACCAACAATGGATTTTTTTCACAGCCTATGGGTTCTAGACATATGCCACACGGATTGGGAGTTGGATTTATCAGCAAACATCACAGAGCAGATGGCTGCAAACATTAGGGAGGTACATATAAGGAAAGGAAGGATTTGGTGCCACAACTTTTCATGGCGACAACTGCGGAAGCTTCACAAGCTTCGAGTGATTGAGCCCACATCCCCTTGGCAGACAGGCAAAATGGACGAATTTTCAGATATGGTGAAGATGGAGTACCTTGACCTATCTGGGAATAGTACAATACAAGTTTTGCCATGTCTATCAGGGGCAACAAGAGTCAAGATCCTGGTTCTAGATGGTTGTACTGGGTTGGAGCATGTTGGCCCAGAAGGACTCCCTGTGTCACTTGAATCATTCAGCTTAGATGTGTGTACAAGAGTGGATCAAAATGAGCAAGCCAAAATCTCTTGTATATCTTTGGCTGGGTGTGGAAGATTGTTGAAGTTCATATTGCGTGGATCACTTCCTAATCTTGAGGAGCTAGATCTATCAGGCACATTGGTCAAAACACTTGACCTCAAAGAGGTACATGCCCCAAATCTCCAAAAAATAATTCTATTGGAATGTTTGCTGCTCCATGCCATTATATGGCCAGAAAAGGGTCTACCAACACTAGCAATGTTGCATATTGATTCATCGGTCAGTCCTGTCCAAACAAAACTACATCAAACATATGTTACTATCATGGACCTAAGGTTTTTTCAGTCCTTGGTATTACAAACCAATGTCCGATTCTGTTGGAAGAGCACTAGATTCCATCTAAATCTTCATGTCCCTTGTACCACCAATGTTAACGGACAAAGCTATATGAAGGAGAAGATGGGCCCTGGTAATAGTGGGCAAATAATGGGCCTGCCTCGACCGAAGTCATTAGCCCCCAATACTTACACCACCTACATTGATGTCTCTGTTGGCAACATAATTATTGATCATGACTACAACAATGGAATGCAATTTCAACCATCAAGTTGTCATGTTGAGATTGGCAAAGGAATTAGCAATGCTAAAGTGGAGAGTGAACAAGTAATAAGGGCAACCATGTTTGCGATGGATAACATTGAGTCGTTGCATGTGCATGACAACTCTTCCATCATCATTGTCATCCCTGAATACATGACATCCATTGATGGTAGGGAACTTGGTTGGCGACATCTAAAACAGTGCCATGTGGTGAGATGCCCCAAGTTGCACACAGTCTTCACCCCTAACTATGATAGAATCTACCCCTTTGAAGAAATAGAAACCTTTTGGGCTTCTGATCTCTTGAATGTTCACTGCATTTGGAACAAAGGAAGGACCTTCAGTGGCACCGACAACACTTCATTCTCAAAATTGAAGAGCATACACTTGTACTCTTGCCCGAGGCTCACATTTGTGCTCCCCTTGTTGATGGGTATTCAAGGATCATATTTGCACAACTTAGGAAGTCTTCACATTGTCAAATGTGGTGATCTAAAGGTGGTGTTTTCTGTTCATCCTAACCTCAAACTCAAAGAAGATGTACTAGAGTTCCCCAGCCTGAAGCACATCCACCTGTATGAGCTCTATAAGCTGCAACATATATGTGAGGTCAAGATGCATGCACCCAAGCTTGAGAGGGTGTGGCTCAGGGGCTGTTGGAGTCTCAGGCGCCTCCCAGCAGTCAGCCGACATAGCGGCCCCATTGTAGACTGCGAGAAGGACTGGTGGGAGAAGCTGGAGTGGGACGGACTGGAGGTCGGCCATCATCCTTCCCTCTTTAAGCCGCGCCATTCATCTCATTACAAGAAGTCTCTTCCTAGAGGCTCAGTTCTATGGTGAATCCACGTAGCCGCTCAGGTATATATATAAGCACAAGACTTTCTCCCTTCATTTCTTATTTCATGCATGTATGATATAAAACTAACATTTCCTTTTGTAATAATTGAACATCAAACAATACTGTATATGTATAGTGTAGATGCGTACCAACAAGTTAATAATTCCTTCACTTTCTTTTCTCATTTCTTTCATCCTGTCGTATATATATGCATTATGTGTTTCATTCATTCTGCTCCCATCATTCCCGTTATATATGTGTAGGATTGGTGGTGGCTAACACAACGGTGCCCTCAGATGTTTGCATACAAAGTTTGTGTCTGCTGGTGTGTTTTCTGAAGAATAAATTCGTACAAGCTTGATGTTGTGGGTGTGTGCACGCACCTGCTCAACTTTGGTTTTTGTGGCTCTGTGTGGTTTGCATTGTGGTTATGTGTATGGCTTTAATAAGAAGGGTTTGGTGAGCCTGTGGCACGTACGGTCGCACAACCCCATTGGTGTGCCGAAGACTACCAAACAATGTTGTTAATTTGTGTGGTTGATTCAGCAGCACGTGTTGTGTGTCATGCTGCCTACAAATATACGAGCGTGGTTTCCTTGCTTGTATTACAAACTGCATTTTCTCTTTTTGTTTGGCTACCCATCGCTACTCTTCTGAATTTTATCAATTGTTGTCTTGTTGAATTGTGCACTTGGCCAGCTGGTGTATCTATGCATTTGTGGTAAGCAAATCAGAGGTTTACAACCGTGAAACATCGACGGTGCATGTGGGACGTTTTCGGCGGTGGGGTTTTCCTTCACGACATGTCGGGTTGCGCCTGCGAACGAACCTCCACCTGCCACCATGGGAATCCGCAGGAGCAGCCTGCACCGAAGCCGGCTGCTACCAAGCCTACTGCTGGAGCGAACAACGCGGTCACAACACATGCGCCGGCCCGGTGAGTACTGTACCAAGTGGGCATTGGGGTCGGTGATGCAGGTCAATACATGAAGCAGTGGTAGGGTTTATATATGGAGCTAATAACTGGCAACGCAACTTCACGCCACCCGCACCCGCAGGGGATTTAATTTGTGCAAGGAGCTACGAGCTCTTCTTTTCGTCCCAACGGCGGACGTGGAGCCGGTGGCCGCAATACTACTGGCATGCATAGATGTATCAACTATATGCACAATATGTGCTAGATGGTTTTGTTGCTGCATTGAAACCGGATAAGTTTACCGGCACTTATTTCAAGCGTTGGCAAACGAAAACCGCCTTATGGCTCACGGCTATGAACGTGTTCTGCGTAGCCGATGTCACTCCCACAGGAACGATCTCTGCTGAACAACAGAAGATGTTCGCGGAGGCCACCGTCCTATTCCTTGGAGCAGTTATTAGCGTGATCGGAGATAAGCTGGTTGATGCATATTTACATATGCATGTTGCCAAGGAGCTGTGGGAGGTGCTTGAATCTAAATTCGGGGCCACTGATGCTAGGAGTGAGATGTATGTTATGGAGCAGTTCCACGATTACAGAATGATTGACAACCATTCTATATTGGAACAAACTCATGAGATAACATGCATAGCTAAAGAACTTGAGGTTCTTAAGTGCAATTTGCTAGGCAAGTTTGTCGCGGGTTGTATAATTGTTAAGCTCCCTAATTCCTAGAGCAACTTTGCTACTACTCTGAAACATCAGAGGCGTGAGTTCTCAATAGAGGACATTATCGGCCATCTGAGTGTTGAGCAGAATTCGAGAGCAAAGGACTCCAATGGAAAAGCGGCCGAAAGCTCTTCTGTTGCCAATATGGTACATCAGAGGAACTTCAATTCCCACGAGTCCAAGGGAAAGAATTATGTCTAACAGAATACCGACTTCAAGAAGAAGGGAAAGAAGACCTTCAAGAAAAATAAGAAGGGAGAGGGCTGCTTTACTTGTGGTTCAGATGAACATTGGGCGAACAAGTGCCCAAACAAGTACAAGAAGCCAGTGCAGGACTCTAAGTCTGTTAATATGATTGTGGACAACAATGAAAGTGGTGCATCTGAGTACGGTAATTTATTTACTGTATTTTCAGTTTGTCAGTCCACCGATTGGTAGGTGGACACGGGTGCAAATATTCATGTGTGTGCTGACATCTCATTGTTCTCTTCTTATCAGGCCATAGGTCGTGGGTCCGTATTGATGGGGAATGACGCGAGTGCTTATGTTCTTGGTGTTGGCACGGTCGATCTGAAGTTTACTTCGGGAAGGATCGTGCAGCTGAAGAACATGCAGCATGTCCCCGCCATCAAGAAGAACCTCGTTAGTGGCTCCCTTCTGTGTAGAGAAGGGTTTAAGTTGGTACTCGAGTCTAATAAAGTAGTAGTTATGAAATATGGACTTTTTGTTGGTAAAGGTTACGAATGCGGAGGTCTGTTCCGCTTTTCCCTCCCAGATTTTTTGTAATAAAGTCGTGAACAATATTCATTCGAGTGTTAATGAATCTGAAGTTTGTCATTCACGTCTTTGTCACATAAGTTTTGGTGTTATGTTGCGGCTAGCAAAACTGAATTTAATCCCGACTTTCACTTTAACCAAAGATTCTAAGTGTCATTTGTGTGTACAAGCAAAGCAACCTCGCAAGCCTCACAAGGTTTACTTATAGCCTCACAAGGTTGATTCAGGCTTGCAAAGCTTGGAAATCTACGGTGTGGTCTTCTTATATACATGTATAATGTATTACAAAATTTACTTTCTATTACCCGCAAAAAAAAAACAAAGGTTTCTATTTGGTTTGATTATTCATCGTTAATTTGTGCATTTTTGCCTGGTGTATGTATGCATTTTGCCCGGGTAACCAAATCGGAAAGCCACAACTGAAAGATTTGAAATCTGCGTATATAACCCTCCAACTTTTGAACCAAATGCAGCAAATCTAGATGGGCACACGTCCCTCCTCAGGTGTCTCATATATATTCAGTCAATCCTGTCGGATCTTATCCTGCTCGTCAGAGCGAGAGCTTGCAGCAGCGCACATGGCACTCCCAACCTGAAAGGAAACCTAAAATCTGAATAAGAGATTACAGCATTACAGAGTTGACATGTTATCAATCAAGTGGCGGGAAGCAACAAATTTCCAATTGATGACAAAGTGCTAGCACCTAGGTTCTCGATTTGGCTCCAACCCCACGCGAAGAAGCAGATCCACTATTTGCAGAATGATAAAGAAGTTCATTCTGATGATGGATAATGCATAAGTTCAGTTTGCATATTTCTTCAGGTAGCTGAATAAACGCTCATGTAGCATGCACCTGTACACGTCTTGACCTATGCTCTCGTTTTCGGAGCGCAAAACCTCAGTGTGTTCATCTCCTTGTACCTCAGTGTATTATTTGGTGCAACTGCAAGAAGACAATACGGGATAGATGATACATTGAATTGCGTTCTGTGCAATAAAAATGACGAGGAGACGGTTGAACACCTATTCTTCAACTGCCTCTTTGCTCAAAGGTGCTGGGATGCTCTTGGAATCACCTGGAGTGCTGATGGGAATAGGTTGGCAATGATTCGAGATGGGAGAACAAATTGGAGCTCCCACTCGTTCATGGAAATCTTCATGGTAGCAGCTTGGACCATCTAGAAAGAGAGGAATGGTCTGATCTTCAGAAAAATCCCACTCATTTGCTTGTTGAAAAGAAAGGTTCAAAGCAGACTTATCGCTCATGAGACATAGGGTTAAGCCCTCCTTGTCTGGTTTTATTGGTTCCTTTCTTGACTCAGTATAGTGTAGACCCTGAAAGGACCACGATGACACCAGGGTGAATAGGCTATTTAAAAACTTCTTCGGATTTGGCTTAAACCTAATGCGGAAATAAACTAAGAGGATACTTTTCAAGCACAAATCCTAAATGCAATAGGCACCGCTACGTGCACCAACAACACGATCTATCAAGATGGACACAACGCGGTTACTAACAAGCACAAGTAAGTTACACAAACTTACTTGAGCTATATGGCCGGGAAACGAGGCCCCTCGCCGGCCGCGCGGATCCACGTCTCTGTCGGCTAGATCCGCGTCGTCCGCCTCCTCTCTTTCATTCGTGAGGTGCCTTCCCCAACCTCCCGACCTGCTTCCTCCGCCACAGCAGGACCACCGGACCCCATCTCCGCCCCTCCTGCTTCGCCGCTGCCGGAGGGGACGCCGGCGAAGCCGCGCGCGCCCCGGGGATGGCGGCGGCGGGGCCCCTCGCGTCAGCCCTCGGGCTCTGGCGGCGGCGCCCCGCGTCGGCGGTTGCGGGATCCGGTGTGATCTCGCCAATCGGCAGCGACGGAGGGCGGATCCGGGGCTCCATGGCCGGATCTGGCGGGGCACTCGGCCCTGGTGGTAGGGAGCGGCAGCCGGGCGAGGCTGCGCTGGTCGGCTGGGCATGAGCAGTGTCCAGAGCGCGCGGTGCAGTGGCCTTGGCTGGGGGTCGTGATGGTGCGTGACGGCCATGCTCAGCGGTCGGTGGCGGTGGATATCCAGCGCAGCTCCGGGAGAAATCCTTGCTCCGGTCTTCATCGGAGCCGCGAAGGCGACGCCCGTGGGTGCCTCTATCTTTCTTGGAAGCGTCGTTGTGGAGGTGTGTTGTTCCCCTTCGTCGGCCGCTGCCCGCACCGCCACCTGCGCCTCCCAGGTCCTGATCTGTGGGCCACTCTCCTACGGATTCTTAGCGGTGCCGGCGTGGTTGCCGGGGCCTTACCTGCGGGTGAAGCCGGTGGAGGAGATTCGGATTGGGGAAACCCCTTGGTTGGCCCAGGCCGGCCGCGCCGACGACGACGCTCAAGGGCACCGTTATTCTTTTTGGAGACGTCGGTATACATGTTGGGATTATGCCCTAGAGGCAATAATAAATATAGTTATTATTATAATTCCTGTATCAAGATAATCGTTTATTATCCATGTTATAATTGTATTGAATGAAGATTCATTTACATGTGTGGATACATAGACAAAACACTGTCCCTAGCAAGCCTCTAGTTGGCTAGCCAGTTGATCAAAGATAGTCAGTGTCTTCTGATTATGAACAAGGTGTTGTTGCTTGATAACTGGATCACGTCATTAGGAGAATCATGTGATGGACTAGACCCAAACTAATAGACGTAGCATGTTGATCGTGTCATTTTGTTGCTACTGTTTTCTGCGTGTCAAGTATTTGTTCCTATGACCATGAGATCATATAACTCACTAACACCGGAGGAATACTTTGTGTGTATCAAACGTCGCAACGTAACTGGGTGACTATAAAGATGCTCTACAGGTATCACTGAAGGTGTTCGTTGAGTTAGTATGGATCAAGACTGGGATTTGTCACTCCGTGTGACGGAGAGGTATCTCGGGGCCCACTCGGTAATACAACATCACACACAAGCCTTGCAAGCAATGTGACTTAGTGTAAGTTGCGGGATCTTGTATTACAGAACGAGTAAAGAGACTTGCCGGTAAACGAGATTGAAATAGGTATGCGGATACTGACGATCGAATCTCGGGCAAGTAACATACCGAAGGACAAAGGGAATGACATACGGGATTATATGAAATCCTTGGCACTGAGGTTCAAACGATAAGATCTTCGTAGAATATGTAGGATCCAATATGGGCATCCAGGTCCCGCTATTGGATATTGACCGAGGAGTCTCTCGGGTCATGTCTACATAGTTCTCGAACCCGCAAGGTCTGCACACTTAAGGTTCGACGTTGTTTTATGCGTATTTGAGTTATATGGTTGGTTACCGAATGTTGTTCGGAGTCCTGGATGAGATCACGGACCTCGCGAGGGTTTCCGGAATGGTCCGGAAACGAAGATTGATATATAGGATGACCTCATTTGATTACCGGAAGTTTTCAGAGTTACCGGGAATGACGAATGGGTTCCGGGAGTTCACCGGGGGGGCAACCCACCCCGGGGAAGCCCATAGGCCTTGAGGGTGGCGCACCAGCCCTTAGTGGGCTGGTGGGACAGCCCAAAAGGGCCCTATGCGCATTGGAAAAAAAATCAAAGAGAAAGAGAAAAAAAAGGAGGAGGTGGGAAGGGAAGGAAGGACTCCCACCCACCAAACCAAGTCCAACTCGGTTTGGGGGGGGAGACCTTCCCCCCTTGGCTCGGCCGACCCCCTTGGGGCTCCTTGAACCCCAAGGCAAGGCCCCCCCTCTCCCACCTATATATACGAAGGTTTTAGGGCTGATTTGAGACGATTTTTCCACGGCAGCCCGACCACATACCTCCACGGTTTTTCCTCTATATTGCGTTTCTGCGGAGCTCGGGCGGAGCCCTGCTGAGACAAGGTCATCACCAACCTCCGGAGCGCCGTCACGCTGCCGGAGAACTCTTCTACCTCTCCGTCTCTCTTGCTGGATCAAGAAGGCCGAGATCATCGTCGAGTTGTACGTGTGCTGAACGCGGAGGTGCCGTCCGTTCGGTGCTAGATCGTGGGACTGATCGTGGGATTGTTCGCTGGGCGGATCGAGGGACGTGAGGACGTTCCACTACATCAACCGCGTTCACTAACGCTTCTGCTGTATGGTCTACAAGGGTACGTAGATCACTCATCCCCTCTCGTAGATGGACATCACCATGATAGATCTTCGTGCGCGTAGGAAATTTTTTGTTTCCCATGCGACGTTCCCCAACAATACATCTGCTCCTCTGCTCCCTTCCTTGCCTCTCGGGTGAAAACCCTAACTCCGATGGGCGGCGGCGGCGTCCTTGATGTCGTGACCTTCCTGAAGGTGTCGCCTAGAGGGCTGAGTGGTGGTGGGCACTGTGTGGGTCCTGAACGGTTGCTGGTGGTGGGCACTGCTTCGGGAGAAACCCTAGTATCTGGTCTTCCAGATCGGACGATGGCGGTACTGCGGTGTCGTTTATCTCTTGGGAGCATCGTTTGTGGAGCAGCGCTGGCAGACTGAGGCTGGAGGTGGAGCGGCTTCGTCTTGCATGGAATTTCGGTGGAGCTGTCAAGTCATGCCTGGCCGACAGGTGCTACGCTGAGTCATGCCTGGTTGGCAGGTGCTACGCACGACAGATCTCCCGAAGTCTTCGCATCTGGACGGATGAGCGCAGGGCGGTGGCGTCGTTGGGCGCCGTGGTGGTGTCGACGGATGTTTGGACTGGCATGGATGATGCGGATCTCTTCCTGAAGATGGGTGAGTGGTTTGATGATGATGGCGGCTTGTAAAACGTGTGCGTGAGGTGTGCGTTTAGGTGTGCTGCACCGGCTGTTGCTCCCGATACGTTATATGGATGGATTGGCGACAACACCGGTCTTAGATATGTGGAGTGAGAGCACTCCACATTATCGAGTTTGTAGGTGTGAGTGGTGGCTTTGGGTGGATTGATGTATACTCTTGTTAGACCTTTGTGGAATAATTAATGAAGATGGCTGCATGGATCGATTGATGCAGAGGTCGGAGGTTTAATCTCCTTTTCCAAAAAAAAACTTGAGCTATATCACACGACAAGTAAGTGAACGACATAAAATACTAGATCACACTATAGCACACGATATATCAAAAGCTGCAAGTGTGAACGTGTGAATATAGAGAGTATGCTTGAACGATTAATCTTATATAAAGAAATAACCAACACAATATAATGAACACAAACAATATGCAATGTATGTATGCTTTTAGTTTATTTGAAGCTTTCCTACATGTAAGATCGAGCAGAGAACCTGCCCTCCATGAGATTCCTTGTGCAGACAAACAAATGATCCACATCTCTACATATCTAACCTTACCGATGAAAGCTACAAAAACATATGTGACTGGACACCATCAAGAAAAAAACCTTGACTGGAAATAATTTGGAAATGCATGGATCATTTGAAAAGGACGCTCTCTGTCTTGTTAAATGCACTTGGCTCGCCGGCAACATTGGATGGAACCGCGCGCTAACATATTTGTCTACATCAACTACTCTTAGGTACTCCCTCCGTCCTAAAATAATTGTCTTAAGCTTAGTATAATTTTGTATTAGAGCTAGTACAAAGTTAAAACAATTATTTTAAGACGGAAGGAGTATATGGTATGGTGTACTTTTTAAATTTATTTTCCGAGAATTGGTATGACCTACCTGATGTACCCGGCCCGATGATCAAGGGAAGATTCTATAATGGCCTTAGGTTAAATTAAACAAGACAATGTTAGAATGTTTTATGTAGGTGTATGTCATGTTAACATATGCATCGGCCCCTACCCAATCGTATCGTATGAGTACGTATGTTGCCTCCACTTTTCGAAAAGTTGTCAGTTTGAGACACCGTGAGGTAATTTTATAAAAAGAAAGGACTTATATTTAGAAACGAAGGGTGTTAAACGTAGGGTTTGGAGGAACTGGCTCAACCCTCTAGGGATGGCCTATCACATATATTTATAGATGGTGTATCAAGGGTACATTACAATATACACGTATATATACAGATAACTATACAGTCTAACACCCTTCTTCAATCTTAACTACTCCTTAAAGAATCTAGGAGAGTAAGATTGCGCCTACAGACCTCAAACTGTGGTAAAGGCAATGGCTTGGTGAAGATGTCTGCAAGTTGATCCTTTGAAGAGATGAACTTGATCTGTAATATCTTCTGAGAAACACGTTCCCTCACAAAGTGATAGTCAACTTCGATGTGTTTGGTTCGAGCATGGAATACCGGATTCGCCGAGAGGTATGTAGCACCAATGTTATCACACCAAAGTATAGGAGGTTGCGGTTGTGAAATCCCCAATTCCTGAAGCAAAGACTGTACCCATATGAGCTCTGAAGTGGCATTGGCCACAGCCTTATATTCAGCTTCAGTATTGCTACGTGACACAGTAGCCTGTTTCCGAGCACTCCAGGCGATCAAGTTGGAGCCAAAGAACACAGCATAGCCCCCCATGGATCGCCTGTCATCCGGACTGCTAGCCCAATCCGCATCAGAATACGCTGAGAGCACCCCAGTAGGGTTCGGCGAAGGTGAAGCCCATGGGACACTGTAAGTCGGACATAGCACAGGATGCGCTTAACAGCAGACCAATGAGTGTCACGGGGTGCATGAAGATACTGACAAACTCTGTTGACCGCAAAAAAGATATCTGGTCTCGTGATCGTCAGATACTGAAGACCACCAACAATACTCCTGTACATAGTAGCATCAGCAGAGGATAGAAGCTCACCATCAACAGCAGTGATCTTGTCAGTGGTAGACATAGGGGTAGTTGACGTCTTGCACTTAAGCATCCCAGCTCGCTGCAACAAGTCTAATGAATACTTCTTTTGTGTCATAACAAGACCAGCATCCCTAGGAGCCACTTCCACACCGAGAAAGTAGTGAAGTCTCCCAAGATCTTTGACAGCAAAATCAGTACCAAGAGCACGAACAAGAGCGTCAGCAGCAAACTGTGAAGAACTGAGCAGAATGATATCATCTACACAAACCAGCAAGTACATAGTGACCTCAGGTTTCTGTAGAAGAAATAATGATGAATCAGCAGTAGATGGTGCAAAACCATGAGCACGAAGAGCTGTCGCAAGACGGGCATGCCAGGCACGGGGTGCTTGCTTCAGACCTTAGAGTGCTTTGGTAAGACGACATAGATAATCAGGACGATCAGGATCAGAAAAACCAGGCGGTTGTCGCATATAAAACTCCTCCTCCAATAAGCCATGAAGGAAAGCATTCTGCACATCAAGCTGACGGAGAGACCAACCTCGAGTAACTGCAAGCGACAGAAGAAGCCTGATAGTAGTAGGTCTGACCACAGGGCTGAAAGTGTCCTCATAATCAAGACCATAGCGCTGCCGAAATCCCCTAGCAACAAGACGCGCTTTGTAGCGCTCAATAGATCCATCAGAATGCTTTTTGACCTTGAAGACCCATTTAGAGTCAATGACGTTGACCCTAGGGGGTGGAGGAACCAGAGTCCACGTCTCATTGCGAAGAAGAGCGTGATACTCCTGCTCCATAGCCTCTCTCCAATGAGGAATAGTCATCGCAGCCTGATACGTACGCGGTTCCGAGGACGGATCCGCAAGAGCAGCAGCCATGCAAGAGGCATACCACGCAACAGTGTCGTCGGTGCGCTTAAGAGGGCAGACAACACCACTGCGGCTGCGCGTGTGTGGGCGAGAGGCCACAGGAGCCGGCAAGGGGCCAGCCGGCGGTGAGCTGGGCGGCGGTGATGGGGGCCCAGCCGGCGAGGGGCTGGGCGTCGGCGGAGAGGGCCCAGCCAGCAAAGGGCTGGGCGTCGGGGAAGACGACCCAGCCGGCGAGGGGTTGGGCGGCGGTGAAGACAGCCCAGCCGACGAGGGGCTGGGCGGCGGTGACGGGTGCCCAGCCGGCGAGGGGCTGGACGGCGCCGACAAGCGTAGCGACGGTGACGCAGGCGAGGACGGCCGCACGGGCGAGGCGGGGCGAGGGCTCACCGGGGGTGGCACGGGGCGCGAGGCCAGCGGCAGCAGCCCAGGCGTAGGCAAGACCGTCGGTTGCACCGGCGCCGAGAGGGGGGCCGACCGAACCAGCGTCGCCAGGGAACCGCAGTCGTCACGACCGGCAGCAGCCGGTGCCGCTGCAGGCTCATCCAGAAGCTCAAGGCGAGCACCTCTACCAACACCTGCACCATGGTTAGGTAACAAAAGAGGAGCATATGCAACATCATCAAATTTGTCAGAGGCAAGAGAGGATGAATGCATAGATGGCGACTCATGGGTGGACACAGGTAAGTTGGCAAAGGGAAACACATGTTCATCAAACACAACATCCCGAGATATATAGACACGATTTGTGGGAACATGAAGGCATTTGTATCCTTTATGAAGGGAACTATATCCAAGGAAAACACACTTCTTAGAACGAAACTCGAGCTTACGTTTATTGTAGGGACGTAAATGTGGCCAGCAAGCACACCCAAACACCTTAAAAAGGTATAATCGGGTTGTTCATTAAGAAGGAGTTCGATGGGAGTCTTCATGTCTAAAACACGAGTAGGAGTACGGTTGACGAGGAAACATGCGGTGGTAAAAGCATCACTCCAAAACCGAAAAGGAACAGAAGCATGGGCCAAAAGAGTAAGACCAGTCTCAACAATATGACGATGCTTACGTTCGACAGAACCATTCTGCTGATGTGTATGTGGACATGCTAAACGATGCGCGATCCCAAGCGAGCTGAAAAAGGAATCAAGGTTTCGATATTCGTCACCCCAATCTGACTGCACATGAACAATCTTATGCTTGAGAAGGCGTTCAACATGTTTTTGAAATTGAACAACTATATGAAACACATCAGATTTACGCTTAAGAAGATAAAGCCAAGTAAAGCGACTGTAAGCTTCAATGAAACTGACATAATAATTATGACCACTGGTAGAAGTCTGGGTAGGAGCCCATACATCTGAAAAGACAAGTTCAAGAGGATGTTTGACCTCACGACTAGATGCTGAAAAGGGAAGTTGATGACTCTTCCCTTGCTAACAAGCATCATACACTGCTACATCTTTATTACTAGACATGCTAGGAAGCTCATGACGACGTAAAATATGACGGACGATAGGAGTGACAGGATGACCAAGACGAGCATGCCACTGTGACGGCGAAACACGAACTCCGCTAAAAACCTGAGAGACGCCAGGATGCTCCAGACGATAGAGACCCTGGCATAGCCGTCCGCTAAGAAGAACGTCCCTCGTGGCCCGATCCTTAATAAAAAGATCAAATGGGTGAAATTCACAGAAAACATTGTTATCAGCATTAAGCTTAGGAATTGAAAGGAGATTACGCGTTACAGGAGGAACACGAAGGACATTACGAAGTTGAAGACTCCTATTTGTATGGCTAGTGAGAAGCGATGCTTGACCAATATGAGAGATGCGCATACCTACTCCATTGGCGGTGTGACCCTTGTCGGTGCCGTGGTAGGCCTCACGAGAGTGGAGCTTGCCAAGCTCGCTGGTGAGGTGATCCGTAGCCCCACTGTCCATGTACCAGTGGGGGTCGACGGGATAGGACTGTGTGTGTCCCTGCTGCTCCCGAGGTGCTGGCTTATCAGCCAACTGCGCCTGACGCTCGTTGTTGCGCGAGTCCTTGCCGTCGTTGTAGAGGCCAAGGAAACTCTTCTGAAAGCGGCGGTGGCACTTAGAGGCATAGTGACCCGCACGTCCACAGAGCTGGCACTCCCGGGTAGGACGACCCCCCCCCCCCCCAGAGGACGATGCAGGAGGAGGGGCCGAAAGTAGCGGCGCAGTGGGACCCTTGCCCGAGGGGGCCGAGTGGGCAGCAGAGCCCGAACCGCCGCGACCCGCCTTGTAGGCGGCGTTTGCCGAGGGAAGACCTCGGCCACGAGTGCGGCACGCCTCCACGCGCTGCTCGGTGAGAAGAAGACGCGAGTGGAGCTCGTGCGCCGGCATCGGAGACGTGTGGCCACGCTCGTTGATGATCTCCACAAGTCCATCATACTCCTCGTCAAGACCGTTGACGATGTAGGAGTTGAACTCGGTGTCGGTGAGAGGCTGGCCAATGGAGGCCAGAGTGTCGGCGATGGACTTGACCTTGTGATAGAAGGCGGTGGCCGTGCCATCGAGCTTCTCGCACTCGCCAAGTTGACGACGGAGAGCACTGGAACGCGCCTGCGACTGCGACGCGAAGGAGCGCTCCAGGATAGTCCAGGCCTCGTGAGAGGTCTTGGCGAAGACGAGCATCCCGGCAACCTCCGGGGTGAGCGACCCCTGGATAGCCGAGAGGTTCGCCTGGTCCTGCCCTGTCCAGACGCGATGCGCCGGGTTGTAGACGGGTCCATTGACGCTGTCCACGACCACAGGAGGGCACAGATAGGAGTCGTCGACGTAGCCGAGGAGGTAATGACTCCCAAGGAGTGGAAGAACCAGCGCACGCCAGAACACGTAGTTATCCGAAGATAGCTTGGTGGTGATGAGATGGCCGAACTGGAACGGCGCAGGTAGACTCCCCGGCGTGAAGATAGCAGGCGGCGTATACGCCGCAGTAGCCGCTGTCACAGGCGCCGGCGCCATGTAGGCACCGAGCGGCGGCGGCGGCTGGGCAGTGGTGGCGTCGAAGTAGGGCTCCATGGCGGGCGTCGTGGCCGGCGGCGTGGAGGCGGCTACCAGCGGCGCCGAGAGGGCAGCGACCGGAGCGGGCGCCGAGGGGGTCCCCAAGGAGGGAACCAACGGCAGCACAGGCACCGGAGGTGCGGCAGCCGGTGGTGGCGACGAGTACGATGCCGCCGAGAAGATGGAGCCGACGCTGCGTGTGCTGATCGGAGTAGAGACAGCAGCGGCGTCGGTCGGGCGAGAGAGGAGCGCAGCGAGGGAGGCCGGGAGGAAACCGGCGGAGGCGGAAGAGGTGGCGGTGGTCGTCATCGCAGCGGCCGGAGGGGCGCGGTAGCAGCGACGGCCCGGGAGGATGCAGCGGCGGTGACGAACAGAAGATCGCCGCGGCGGCGGCGGCCCGAGGCGGAGCGACGGCGGCGGCGGCCAGGAGAGAGACGGTGGCGACCTAAAACCCTAACCTAGTCTGATACCATGTTAAACGTAGGGTTTGGGGGAACTGGCTCAACCCTCTAGGGATGGCCTATCACATATATTTATAAATGGTGTACCAAGAATACATTACAATATACACGTATATATACAGATAACTATACAGTCTAACAAAGGGGATAATATTGTTATACAGTAGTAGATGCATAATGGGATCCTTTTAGTCTCCCATTGGTCAAACAGAAGGAAAAGCCGCCACTGATGCATGCACGCACTTGGAAGGTGGGAGCAGCCACAACACATGCACCACACCTGTGTAGGAGCAACTAGCCAATTAATTCATGGCAGGTATAAACCATGGGCGCATACACGGTGGTTTGGCTTACACTTTACAGCATGCATCTATTCAGACCAAAAGGTCCAATGTGTTTTGAATCAAAAAAGGCACTCCTATTTGCGCACCGGTCCGCGCGTCTTTTTTTTCCCGTAAACGGAAGCAAACCGAGGACTTTGCGGGTGTCTGGACCATCGCTGCCACACACATCTCTAACACCCCGGACTCACCCAAAACCCTCTCCGCACTTTCTCTCGGGCAGGTGCACCGCATTCATGCCGGCCCTGATCCCGAGGGACCAGCATTGGTGTTGCACGATGTGATCGAATAGGAGGGACTGCTGACCGACGAAGCTAGATGGGTGACGCCTCTTCAATTCGAACGTGTCATCCCGAGAAACCAATTTGATGTGTGTTCCGAATATTTTGGATTTTTGGGTAACCGAATTACTCGAAGCAAAATTTTGGATATTTTGGGGTAACCGAATTACTCAAAGCAAAATTTTGGATATTTTGGGTTCGAGCATTTTATGACAGAAAAAATTTCAGATCTCATTTTTAAGTACCTGAATTATCCATAACCTCAACCGAAATAACCAGAATACCCGAACGCCTAGAGATGCAGAGTGTGTTGAGTAATTAGGCACAATTTCCATGATTAATTTCAGCATATAAAGCATGATGATACTAGGTACTAACATGTAAAACTCTAACATACTAGATGCAGTAGACAACATGAATAGCAGCAACACAGTATAGCAAAACATGTAAGCATCTAACATGTTCATCAGGCCAACGGGAACACGACGCACGTACCGAACGTTTGCAGATGAAGCAGATATGTTCGTTGCAGCTATGTTGTTGACGATGACGTTGGCGATGACGGGACGAAGTAGACAACGCTTGAGGCGGCGGTACACAGCACCGCCCGACTTGCTAGGTAGACGACCCGTTGTGGAAGCAGCGAGCAGTCGCGCAGAGCGCTTTCCAAAAACCTAATTCGCCCTCTCCCATACAGGATCAAAAAGGCGACTGGTTCCGAAGACCTGCACTCCCATTTGCAGGTGGACGCCGGCGCTCGGGATGAGGTAGACTACGATGGTGGCGCAAGTTGTGAGACGAGGCAAAACCCTAGATGTTTTTCGGTGTGTCTTTGGCCGACCACGATAAGCAGTATATATAAGAGGACCAAGGTCGGTTCCGTGTCGCGACCACGTCTCAAACCGACTTGGTTTTCAAGTCGTGTACTTACCGGACAAGAAATTCTTAAATTGTCTGCCAAGACATAAAAATAAAATGGCAAAAGGTAACCGCGCCCCCGCAAGGCATCGAATCGGAATTTGGCGGACCATTCACGCGCATGTCGCACGTACGCGTCGCGCCGCTCTGTCAGGCGAGGCGAGCGAGCAAGTGTGGTTCTCTGCTTTCTCTTCTCAACACACACTTAGAGTGGTGGGGAGAACTTATTATATAAAGAGGTCCAACATTTCCTCCACTAGCGATATGAGACTAAACTTTAGCACCACCACACCACGACTTGCCATTTTATTCATGTGCTTAATGTAAGATTTTAGAATTTTATAGATGGGACAAGTCCATTAATTCTAACACTTCCTCCTTGGGGCTCACAATGCTTCACATGTGGTGGTTGTTGTCATTGTGCATGGATGGATGGATGGATGGATGGATCTCATGAATCATGATGCATGTGTTTGGTGGTCATGGATGACGTACGACATGCACTGCATTTTGTTTGGGATTTGGCTTGTCCTCCTGGCTGCCTCCTGGTGCGTTCGAGCAGGCAGAGCACATGCACCGCACCTACCTACTTACCCGTCCCGGCTTCAACCAAAAGCAAAAGGCGCGCCCGGGTGGGCGTGCTATTAAGTCATGTACAATGATGTTATCTTAGAATAAATGATGAGGTGAAGCAGAGAGAATTTGAAAAAAGGCTTTGTCTTCTCTTATTTAAGAGAAGACAAGAGGTGATCTCTTAGCACAATATGTCTCACCATGTTTTTACAAAAAGCTAATTATAAAAGATAATGCTAAGAGATGGTTCATTGTAGGCTTTCTTTTTAATCATCTCTAAATTACATGCAAGATTTAAGACCAGACTATCTTATTAACCATTGTACATGCCCTTATATTGAATGTTTACCTTCCTCCGTGTTCCGATTGTCTGGATCTTTAGACCCGCCTTATGCCTAAATAAAATTTGATTTATTAAATAGAAATTATATGACATAAATATCACATTATTATTGGATTTGTACTTAAAAGAAGTTCTCAATGCTATTATTGTTGTTAAACTCATGTTTTCTTATGTAAGTGTATCGTTAAAGTTCAACTCAAAATGTGAGCGGTTACAACAAAACCGAACGGAAAGAGTAACACACACCACACACACCACGACCACCACCACCACACACACGGACACGGACGGTCCACAACACGTACGGGCATGCTAGCCGTCATGACTTCCAAATCCACATACTCCAAATAGCACATGTGTGTTCATACTAGTAGATAGCTAGGGTCCGGTGGGCGAGAAGTGGTCATGGTGGCTCACCATGGACCATGGTTATTTATCCTTCTGATCGAAAGCACCCTTCCAACATATTTAGGCTCAGAATCTATATGTTTGCACCCTTCCAACATATTTAGGCTCACAATCTATATGTTTGCACCCTTCCAACATTTTATTTTCTTACTTCTTCGGTTGCCCCCGCGCTCCTTCCGTCCTGTTGCTACATATGCTCCTTTGGTTCCGAAATATAAGATCTTTTAGGCCTTATTCGGTTACACCTCTTCTCAAGAGGTTTGAAGGGGATTGGGGTGAATTTTAACTTATAGAGGATTATATCCACCTTAATTCTTGTCAAACCCCTCCTAAATTCCTGTCAACGAACAAGGTCTTAGAGGTTTTACTAACCGACTACATAATGATGTATATAGATATATTTTAAAATATAGGTCGACTCATTTTATTCCGTATGTAGTACATGACGAAATCTTTAGAAGATTTTATATTTAGAAACCGAAGAAGCAAGCCGCTGGAAGGGTGCATTTTATTTTCTTACTTGTTCGGTTGCCCCCGCGCTCCTTCCGTCCTGCTGCTACATATACTCCTTGTGTTTCGAAATATAAGATCTTTTAGGCCTTGTTCGGTTACACCTCTTCTCAAGAGGTTTGAAGGGGATTGGGGTGAATTTTAACTTGTAGAGGATTATATCCACCTTAATTCTTGTCAAACCCCTCCTAAATTCCTGTCAACGAACAAGGCCTTAGAGGTTTTACTAGCGGACAAATAAAAATGCATATAGACATATTCTAGAATGTAGGTCGACTCATTTTATTTCTTATGTAGTTTATGAGGAAACCTGTAAAAGATTTTATATTTAGAAACGAATGGAGCATATACCAGTGCTAACTCCAAGCCGCCGGCAGGCCTTCCTCTCTCCACTAGAGACTAGCTACTAGTAGTACATATATCTTGTGTCCATAGGCAGCGTATCTCCACACCAACCGTCACACCACACCACTGGCACACATAGACGACCATCCAGCAGCGGAGAGCTAGAGCCCCAAACCAAAGGAGAGAGATGGAGAGGATGGTGATGAGGCTCATGAGGAATAAGTCTCTTCTCGCCGGAGCCTCTAGCCGCGGCGGCGGAGGACTAGCCTCCTCCTCCATTGTCGACTCTTCCCCCTTCTCCACCCTGCAGCAGCAGCAGCAGGAAGACCCCGGTGTGCTCAACATCAGGGACACCGCCGCCCACGTACGCCGTTACCTTTACCTACACTATCTTATCTATCTTCTTCTTTTCTTCTCTTCCTTGAGTTTTAGCGAGCAGTGATTTATCTCTCTCTCTCTCTCTCATGGACCTTAATTAATTAATTACGGATATGTATGTATGTATGTATAGCTCATCGGGCGGACGCCGCTGGTGTACCTGAACAAGGTGACGGAGGGGTGCGGCGCCCGGGTCGCCGCCAAGCTCGAGTTCCTCCAGCCCTCCTTCAGCGTCAAGGACAGGTTCATTCCATTGCTCATCACCTGCCTTAATAATCAATTCAAACAATCACAATTAAATAAGATAACTGCCCATCATTTATTTATATACGAGTACAAGCTAATAATAATAAATCTGACCAAATTAAATGTCCATCCTATTCCTATATAACTGCTTACAACTAGGTACGAGGTGTCCCGTTGATTTCATCAAATCAATCACTTGTCCATCCACTGCCTGCCTGCCTGCGAATCAATCAATTCTCTTCTCTTCTCTTCTTCTTCTTCTGATGATGATAATATATATCCATCCGGCCGGTGGATTAATTGGTTGGTGCACAAGAATCAGCTCTTCTGCTCTACAAGATAGCAAATATACGGCCGGTCTGATTATATATAATATACAGGTCCTTTTCAAAACAAAAACAAAACAAAACAAAAGATAGATAAATATACAGTTCCACATTTTTATCCGTAAACTTTTGACTTGTGTGTATATCTTGTATCCATAGGCAGGCAGGCAGGCAGGCTCCAACAAGCAGTCTCCATCCAAGCGAAACCACTAATAGATTTATTATCATGTACCAATCGCATACTAATTAAACTCAAACCCCACATCGGTCCTCATGGCATCCTGAGCTAACGACATATATACAATCCTACAATTTCATGTTCACTGACGGGGACCATCCGGTTAATCTATCTATTAAACATCATGGTCTATACTACGTACACAATGGTTGGGCAACATCAATCAAACTATTGATATTGCTCTGATCTAGATATATAGCAACCGGAATTAACTAAAATACCCTCCCCATCGATCCGGTCGCTTTCGCGGGGAAAATTAAAAAAGGGACAAGTGGGCTCCGGATCCATATTTCCTTGTCTGCCTCTGCCTGAATGTGATGCATAGATAGAGATATAGAGACAGATGCACTTAGTCTTTTCTCCTTGTATACAATTACAAATACAAGTCATGAGTGACTAGTCCACCTTAATTTTGGTCTCTTAAGTCTTACTACTACTTTTCAGATCTAGCAGTACAAATTTCCAGATCTACTAGTCAAGCCAGTATGGAAGGGATCTCATCTCCATTATTTATGTCCACTTCAACTTATTCTACTTACTAGTCAAGCTGACAACCTGGCCAGACTGATCCTACTTGGGACAATTTGCTTTGTCTGAAATCTACTGCTATAATGAACTTGAATGCTTACTATTTATCACCAGCCTATTTATTTTCAATCAGTATTTGTCAAGGAGAGAAGAATTCCACCTATGTTTCCATCTTTTATTAATACATATGTAATCCAGGCCGGCAATCTCCATGATTGAAGATGCGGAGAAGAAGGGATTGATCACCCCGGGCAAGGTCAGTCGTCTCATTGCTTTCTGGTAAATAGACGACTGCGTTAGGCTCTGGAACTAACACAGCAGCTTGCGGTCAAAAAACAGAGAGGAAATAGCAAATTTAATCAATAGATAAACAAATAAAATCAAATCGAGCATTCGGCATTGAACTTTACTTCACATGGAAGTGACACTATATAAGAATGTTAAAACTAGTATCTGAGGCATGTTGTTGGTTTTCGAAACAGAAATTCAGAGTTTTGTCACTTGTGAAACAGACGACGCTGATCGAGCCTACGTCCGGCAACATGGGCATCGGCCTGGCGTTCATGGCGGCGCTCAAAGGGTACGAGCTCGTGCTGACGATGCCGTCCTACACCAGCCTCGAGCGGAGGGTGGTCATGAAGGCCTTCGGCGCGCAGCTCGTGCTCACCGACCCGACCAAAGGGATGGGGGGCACCGTGAGGAAGGCCACCCAGCTCTATGACAACCATCCTAGCGCATTCATGCTCCAGCAGTTCGAGAACCCTGCCAACGTCCAGGTGCACTACGAGACCACCGGTCCAGAGATATGGGAGGACACGCTTGGGCAGGTCGACATCTTCGTCATGGGCATCGGGAGCGGCGGTACTGTCACCGGCGTCGGCAAGTACCTCAAGGAGAAGAACCCCAATGCCAAGATCTATGGAGTTGAACCTGCCGAAGCAAATGTTCTCAATGGTGGCAAGCCAGGTACGTAGCCTATCGGGTTGCAGTCTTCTTCTTCTTCTTTTAGTTTCTATACTCATGTTGTTGCCAACTGAACCTAAGTGCAGGGCCTCACCTCATCACTGGAAATGGAGTGGGATTCAAGCCAGACATTTTGGACATGGATATAATGGAGAAGGTTCTTGAGGTACGGAATCAAATCCAAACTGGGCTTATGTTCTTTTCATAGAGTGAGTAGATTCTATATATTTTTTACTGAATCCACGCATGTAAAAATTAACAGGTGAAAGGTGAGGATGCTGTCAAGATGGCACAACAATTGGCGCTGCAAGAGGGTCTGCTGGTGAGTTGCAAAAATAAATTTACCACTGCCTTACCAAAAGAAAATGCATGGTTGGGAAGAAACAAGATGAAGAACAGACTCCTGATGTGATTATTGGCTAATGTTAAACTGGACAGATTACATCGAACTGTTGCTGAACCCGTGGAATTTTCGCAGGTGGGGATATCATCAGGAGCCAACACGGTGGCAGCGATTGAACTTGCAAAGAGGCCTGAAAACAAAGGAAAGCTCATCGTGGTACGACATTACATACCCATATCTCTATGAATGAAATTCACACAAAAATATGTTAAAAGATGGAGAAGTTTCAGAAACTGACTCACCTGTTGTTCCAGACTGTTCATCCAAGCGCGGGAGAGCGATACTTATCGTCGGCGCTGTTCGAGGGTCTGAGGAAGGAGGCGGAGGCGATGCAGCCAGTGCCAGTGGACTAACTTGGAGCCATATAATGCATACGGAATAAATTCACTGCATTACCATGTTGCAAGTGCTAGTTGTATGTGCCTCGTTCGCAATTCCTCGGTTTGTTCCTTCATGTGGACATTGTGTAAACAACAGTTGAAATGGTTGAAAAAGGGACTTTTACCTCTCTGGAGAGTGGAGATGTATGATGTACATATATGTTTGAGTTGTGGGGATCATTCATGGGTCAAGTGATACTATGTGCACCAGTTTCTGCCAAAGTGAAACAACCGTTGTTCTGTCAGTGTGTGCGCCCTTCCCGGGTGATTTTCACCAAAGAACGGGGTAAAGTTCACCCGGGAAGTGCGCCCTCCACTATCATTATCTGAACCGATGATTAACCTGACTCGTTCCTGCATTTTCGAACACAAATACAATTGTAGACACAAGGAGTAGAATTTGCGTTGTCCTCAACTCTTGTTACAGCCGCTGGAACTATGTTGCTCTACGGATTCTGATATGTTAACGTAATGACAATGGATGCCGGGGAGAGAGAGAGAGACAGAGAGCCAAGCAGAGATGGAGCGGATGGTGATGAGGCTGATGAGGAACAAGTCTCTTCTCGCCGCGGCAGACTAGCCTCATTGTCCCCCTCCACCAGAGCCGGCGCCGACTCATCTCCCTTCTCCACCCTGCAGCAGCAGGAGGAGGAGGAGGAGGACCCCGGTGTGCTCAACATCAGGGACACCGCCACCCGCGTACATCCTCTGCTGCAGCAGCTCCGGCGAGGTCCTACTGATGATTACATCCTCTGCTGCCCACGTTGTACTTGTACGGTTATACCTCATTTGCAATTCTTCAGTTTGTTCCTTCGTGTGGACCTCATCTAAAAAAAGGTTCAAATTGTTAAAAAAAAGGGACCTTTACCTCTCTGGAGATCTATGCGCATCAATTTTTGCCAAAGTAGAACAACCTTTGTTCTTTCAGTGTGCCCGGCGCCGACGCGTTTTCTCGGGCCGCCTCAGCAGGTGATCCGCTGTGCCGCGTCGTACTTGGGGTTGCACCAGTGAGCACGATTTGCTGATGCTGCTTCAATCGTGTGGACAGCCTCGTTTCTGATGCTACTTCAACCGCGTGGACAACCTCGTTTCTGATGCTGCGCTTCTGGTTCAGGTTCCCGCCTCCTCTTCTTGCCTTGTTCGGTTTCATCAGGCAGCAAGGCAGTGACATCAAATGGATACCGTCTCCTTTCTCGTCCTCCTCTTCTCGCCTTCACACCAAGGAATGAACTCTACCTGGCTTTGTGTTCAGAATCGCCTGGGATGTGTGGCCTTCACAGTCATCATCGGAGTTGATGATTATTCTGGCTGGTTCCTACATTTTCAAACACAAGTACGAAGCCAATAATGTATTGCACACTGAAAATACAAAAGCTACTGCACAAGAACGCATGCAAAGTTACAGCGGGGGCTGCATATACCAATTCTGTCGTGTGCTTTCTTTCAGAACCAGAACACGGTGGCCATTGGCCATGAACTGTAAGCCGTATTGCAACAGGTGCTTTTTTTTTCTGTTAATACCATCTTTAGTTTGCTCAAGTACCAATTTCGTTTGAACACAAAAGGGGCCAGGTTTCACTGATTACCTTCTTAGTTCGCTCCTTCTCTTTAGGATAACTTGAAGCCACCAATTGAGCTGCTTTTACCTTTCCTTGTTCCACATTCGGCTATGGATCTGCCGCCGTTGTGGAATATAAATGGAAGGTGCAGGGAGGCTGGCATAACAAACAAGCCTTGTCAGAGTCCACAATCTAAAAAGGGCATAAAAAGCAAAACAATGAAGATATATGGTATGCAGTCACATTTGTAATACAACTGTAAGTGAGCAATATAATCTTCATATAGCATCTCTGCATATCTTCGAATTGTAATACACCTGTTTCAGCAGCAGCAGCAGCAGCGGACGGGGATACATGAGGAGGAAACAGATAGAGGTGGGGGTACTACATTATTCAGTAGAAAACAAACATTGCAGTTACGCAACAATGCATCACACATCATCATCTAACCAAAATTTGCCTGCACCTACCCTAGCCTAGCTTCCCTTACAATGGATCAAGTCTTATACAGCCAAGGTTACATAAGAAACTATCTATTGATGTGCTACATTCGGAAGGCGGAGGGACGCAATGTCTCCCTGCTGCATGATGTGTTACATGATGTCCAGCGAGAACAAACAAAACTGCGGGACAAAGCAACCCAGGAAGGAAGAGAGATGGACTGGACTAGAGATTTCGCTGCGGCATGACCCTTCCTTCCGGCGGCACCTTCTTGTCGACGCGGCCCATCTTGCCGGGTGGCCACACCACGTGCGTCACCCTCCCCTGCACTAGACCAAGCGGAACCTGCATGCACCACACGACAAAAGGATAATGAATATGTTCATCATTCACTGCCAGGACTATGTATGGTTGATTGCCTAGAACAAAATTCATTTTGCCATGCCATAGTGTGCCAGCACACCATGAGTGTTATGATATGGCCGGTGCGGCAAGATGTTTTTGTCAAAACTCTGTCATGAGGATATCACACTTAGGCGTAAAAGAAAAGGACATCAAACTTAACAGTACATGGTCAGATAGCAAACGTTCAAGAGACTGGTGTCGCGGGATGTTTTTTGTGTTATAAATTCTTTTATGAGGACACCAAAATCAGTAAATGGCAAGATAGCAAACGGTCAAGACTATGGCTGATATGCAGCATCTGCTGCTGATATCAAACACACAGGTACGGTTTCTGCTCTGTGTTTCCCGACCCAAAATTGTGCAACCCAAGAAATCAAACGTTTTCCTGACTTAACATCAGCCACAAACGTAAGTTGCCCTAGCATGTGTGTTGGTACTTGTTAAACCAAAAATACCAAAACACAAGCCAGCATTCTGGATTTGAATGAATTTCAAACTGTAGGTGGACTGTATGTAGTCCATCGACAGTGACAGTAACCAAATGAACATGACACCATAGCAGCATAGAAAATCGCACCAACACAAGCGCAATTCGTTCTCCATTTAGTACATTATTACAAGCCTCAGCTAGATCGAAGCGGAAGATATAAACAGAGGAATACAACAAGGGTGCATAAGAAGAGGTAAGATGGCAATGCAAGATAAAGACACTCAGAGCAGCTTCAAGTTGGCTTGGTTTCATGTATAAATCTGAACCATAGCGGATGAAATTTGGGTTTCAATGGAATAGATTGGACTGAGGCTATAGTTATAGAGCATATTTACACCACCAGCTGCTACCGTTACAAATTCATATGTTTTTGTGCTCTATTTTAAGGTTCTAACTACCTAAATTTTGCAACCACAAGTTATCAGTCATTTTCCTGATCCAACATCAGCCACAAATACGAACTGCGGTTCAGCAATGCCAACAGCAGCAGCAGCAGAGCAGCAAGTGGTAGCACTACACATTACAAAGGAACCGCTTTCGCATCGCCTTGAATAAAATCATGAACACTGGTTATGCCGCCAATCACGAATAATAATAATAGTATGCGGTTCATCGCAGATTTGCAAAGGGAGAAGAGGAGGAATGTGTTGCTTACGGGGCCGTAGGATCTGGAGTCCCAGCTTGCGCTGCCATTGTCCCCTTCGACCCAGCAGTGGCCCTCCGGAATCTTGCGGATCTCCTCCTTGTCCCGGACGCTGATCCAGTCGCCGGGCAGCCCGATGAGCCTCTTGATCGCCGGGCTCCGGTGGTCCACCGGCGACCTGCGCATTGCAGCAGCACCAGAGGGAGAAGAATCAAGATCTAGTATCCATCAGCACCAGGATCAAAAGTAGAAGCAGGTTTCTTACACGAAGACGACGACCTCGCCGCGGCAGTAGTCGTAGAGGGGGCTCCGCTTCACCAGCGCGTACTCGCGTCCGTCTGCCCACGCCGGTCAGAGATCGGTGAGGGTGAGGAATATATCCGGTCCGGTGGCGGGTTGTGTGTGTGTGTGCGTGTGCGTGTGGACGGGGAGGAGGGCTCTTACCTGTGCTGCCTTCGAAGGTGGGGCGCATGGAGCCGCCGTGGACGGTGGCGAAGGAGAAGTAGCGGTCGGAGATGGTGATGCCGATGAGGGAGCCGCCGATGCAGGCCTTCACCACCGGCCTCAGCGCCGCCCACGCCATGCCCGGAGCTCGACCTCCCGCCCACGCCGCTGAGAAGGAAGCGACTGCTTGCCGTCCAGAGTGAGGAGACGGCGGCGGCGGCGGCGGCGGCGGCGGCGGGGTCAGAGGGTCGGAGCGGCGAGGCACCAAGGAAAAACCCCAACTTTGTTTCTTGTCTTTTCCTTTTCCGTTTCCGTTTCCTTTTTTTTCATTACCGACTTTCTTACAACTCTTTAAAAAATAAACTTCACCGACAATTGGAAAATATTGTCCAAACAAACGTAGAAATAGTGTATCTTCTACTTTTAGAAAGTCCATCTTTTTAAATAAGTTAATTAAAAATACAAAGCATGTCAAACATAATAAAAATGACATTGGAAGCTAGTGCCATCAAACGAACATCTAGGTCTTCAAAACCAGCCGCTGACGATTCATTCGCACATGTGAATTCTTTGTACACGTGCCTCTAAGAATCAATGTCCTGGACCAGCAATCGTTGTGGTAAAACATTTAATCTAACACTAAATCTTCACCGACCACCTTCGAGCGACGTCGGTTTGCCTGCCCCGACTATTTAAGTATGCCGACCGCGCTTGCCAACCCCGTCTCATTACCTTTCCTCCGCACATCGCGACGAGCAAGTCCCGTACCGACCGGTTATCGCGGCCGACCGATGGGGGGAGCTCGGGATCATGGCGTCGTCGTCCTTCATCGCTCACTTTGTGAAGGAGGATGTTGTGGTCTCCTCAGATGGTCAGAAGCAACGACCGGGAGTTTCTGACGATGATGGAGCAATCTTAATGAGCTCCTATGTTTAGCTCCGAATATGTTTTCTACCGGCTACGCAACCGCTGTCTGCTGTCGGTCCATGAAACACGTTTAGTCCGAACGTCGTTCACGAAACACGTTTAGTCCCGACGTCGTCCATGAAACACGTTTAGTCCCGACGTCGTCCATAAATTTTATGGCGTAAATAATTTGTAGTGAAATGCTATGAAAACACAACCAATGTAACAGGTTCTTATTTGTAGCAGGTGGAAGTGGAAAGGAAGGAAGCATGAAAGGGAAAGTGTCCTTGTACAGCCGAGCTCAAACAAGCTCGGATAAACAGTAAATTCAAAAAAATATTTGTAAACTTTAAAGAAATCTATGTTTTTTTAGGGAAAATATTGAGTATCGAAATCATATTTGTGAAAGTCATGGCAAAATACTTAGATGTGGGGCCTCCTGGTGGGGGGTGCGCTGGTAGTGCGTCACTCAAACCGCCTTCCTGATATGGGCCCATCCATACCCTACCCTCCATGTGGGCCCGACACGTCAGCATCCTAGGCACGCACGCAGTTGGCTTCCTTCTCTCTCTTGTCCGAGTCTGAGTCTGGGAGAGAGAGAAAGAAAAAGATGGCAGTTTGATTGATCTCATCCATCCTCTCTTTCTTCCTCCACCACCGCTGCCGCTACCGGAGATCCTCCTTCTCGACATCGGCAAGGTAAGCAGGCCCCTCCCTCCCTCCCTCCTTCCCTCGGTCGCTCCTTCTCCTTGTAGGATTGGTCTCCGGCCAGGTCTGATTTGTTTTGCGCGGCGGATGGATCTGATCCACCCCCTTCCTTGTACAACTACTCCGCCATCAAGGAAAAGGATTTCTATTCTTCTAGTATTAGTATTAGTATGATATCCATCATCGTCGTCGGTTACTACAGTAGAGTACTAGTAGTTCATTATACTACAGTACGCTGGATGGATGGCGCTAATAAATTCTGTGCTCATTAAGCGAATCCTGGGATGTACTACACTAGTAAGTAGTACATAGTGTACTCTTCTGTTTACTCTTCCCTACAGAGGCGAAATCCACTTCTCATTCGACAGATTGGGTTGTAACATTAAACTTTATACTAAACATTTATGTTTATTTACTGCTCATTTGTATTATTTAACATAATTAGTCACTTCATATTGTTGTTATATATTACTAACATAATTTTTCGTGATACCTTTCTAATGTCTACTGTTGAAAATGCACATTATTTGTTATAAAATTACATCATATTTTTGTAACGTAATTTTCGTTAGTTTTAAATTTTCTATATGATGCCTTACAAAGACATTTAACAAAATTCTAAACGTGAGAAAAAAATGACAAGACGGCACTTGATTGTACTGTATATAATTTTGTGAGGTGTCCTTGAATATCTTGTTAGAGATCTCTAAAGTGTACGATGTACAAAATATCTTGATAGAGGTTCCTGGTTAATGATTATCTACATAGAAAATTCTAGACTATGTGTGAGGTTGAAAGTAATAGCATCACCGTAGCGAGCATCATAGTGGCAGCAGGCGGAGCAATTTAATTGCCCCGGCCATGCTTTCCCAAAATAAGAAACCAGCTGCTCACACTACACACGTAAAATTCATTCATAATGTACTACACTAGTAATACGCTGGATGGATGACGCTAATAAATTCTGAACATTATTTTTAATGTTCAGAATCAGCCTTCGAGTCTGACTGAGCCCACGGCTCATTCATTCAGGATGAGTGTCTTGGTTCCAAGGATGACACACAAAGCCTTTAGCTGAACCTCCCGTCAGAGTCAGAGTCACAGTCGACGGATATCCTGAGAGGCTGGCTATTCGAGCTCTGAATTGGCCAAAGCTTGCGGGTAACGACAAGGATCGGTTGACAGCCTACACTTGTGTTGTTGGAGCCGACCTTGATCCTACTCCTGCTTTACCGAGCTCATTTCTGTGTGCCCTGGGCTTTATTACAATTTGATGCTACGGCTTTATTACAATGGGTGGTTCAACGTGCCCCACCATCTTGGCCCAAACAAGGACACATATATGGGGGTGCTAACACTGATCTGAATCAACAAATGTCAAATACTAATACATAGAAAAGTAAAATAAGAAACACTAGATCAATTTAAATTGACGCGTATGCATGAACAGCACCGATACAGTACATTCACATCCGTCCGCATCCCCGTTTTCATACTGGTGCCTTATTTATTTACTAGTAAAAGGCCCGTGCGTTGCAACGGGGAAAAAGTGCCGTTGTACTTGCTTGCCAAAGAAAAGCTTAAAGCACCACTCAAGATCTTTCACTTGTCAGACACGAGAAACTGAAATTCTCTTAATAATATTCCAACTCTATAAGATCAGTAATAACATTTATAACTCGTAAATAGATTTAATTTAATGATGCTTTGCTACAATCAAACACCATTTCCGCTTCTTCGTGAAGCATCAATAAACAATTTCCTTGTCTGGGATATAATGGAAGTTGAATAAAGTGACCCATCTGCTCATGTACAAGCAGGTGTAAGAAACTATAAATTCGAGGAAATGAAATGAAATCCTTGGACTGCTGAATTTGCACAGGAGGTTCTCCTAAATTAGCAAGGAGCTTGCCAACAACTATCATGTATTCTTGGTCATGAATGCAGCCAGGTAGGTAAATCTTTAACCAGATTCTGCCTACATGTCTTTATTTGTGGAATGTACAGAAGCTTCTCAAATACTTCACAAGTTTACAAGCACAATCATGTTTGTATATTAAGAAGGCAACATATCCTATGCATTCTTAAGAAGTACTGCAAGTAGACGACATTGAACCAACACCGGGACATGAACTTGACAATGCACAGTAAGCACAAAACATGAAGTTCTGCTACAATGTAGCGGGAACATGAAGAATTGTCATTCTGATGGTATGTAGATTTCCGAGTTTAAAAATCTATTCATCGTTCATGTGTCACATAACATGACCGGGAAATAAAAAAAAGTTCAAAACAAAGAAACATAGTACCTCCTTGCCCCACAATCTCTGGTGTTCGTCCACAAGTCGCATAATCTACAAACTGTTCTTTCCTCACAACAGTCAGATGTAAAATTGGACGTGAACTCCATACTTATCTGAATCATTGTCATTAAATTTGACTTGTTAAAAGCCATGGATTCCATTAATCCGTATGTACTCTGTACTTGCAAACTGCCGAGAACCACTATATAGGAAGGATAAATCATCAACAACCAAAGTATTTTATTTTTTATTGCTAACCTGGCTCTGCTGTTGTGCTTATTGACCGACTACATGAGGGAGTGAGGAGTCGCTGGACAACCTTATGAAGACCCTCCATATGCCGAAGAAGCCGATGACGGCCTCGAAGACGCCGGCGATGATGAGCGCGCCCTGGAGCGACCGCATGGTGTAGACGAACCTCTGAAAGGAAACAACATTGGTCGATCGGTCAGTCCTGCAGCCACCAACCTCCTCAGTGCTGGTGCAGGAGCAGGAGGAGGAGCAAGACGGGTCAGGAGCAAGAGAAGAAGCGCAGAAACAAGGCGGGACGGACCTCGAAGGGGGCTCCGATGAAGAGGACGTATCACGGGCTGATGATGATGGCGACGGCAGTGTAGATGTAGGTGTAGGAGCCTGCCATCCCAACATCAGCTATCAAAAAGGAATATAAAGATCTAGCCACTCAAAAGCATACTGCACACATGGCAAGATCTATTTTCATCCACATCCACCGACAACTATATGAATGCTACATTTGACATTTCACAGCATGGATCTTTTGAAGTAAAATTCAGAGGATAAAAACCGCCTTTCCAACCCTTTCACCACAAATGTGTATTAACTAAATAAAATGCATCCTATAAATTATAAATAGTTGCAAGCAGATGGAACGAAAAGAAGTGTACTGATGCAGTTACAGCTAATGCATATGCCGCTTCAACTCTAACTCTCCAAAAGGCCTATCGTGTTACAAATCAGTACAAAGTGCATTGGAATTAAGGTCTCAATAAGCATGATGAAATACCTTGGTATCATTTAGGAAATTATTGAGGGCATTAATCACAGCAAAAGAGAGCTGAGGTAATTTCTCCAGAACAGTTATTTTCTGTGACTGCGAAATGACATCTTTGTCCTTCTCCAATTGATTGATCTGCCAAAAATGTTTCAAAACTTGAAATAGTGAAGAGCGGAAGAAAAAATTGTATGCATATATCATTATGGCATCATGTTTTTTGAAATAGTGAAAAATAGAAGAAAAAAATAGTAAATAAGCTTCAACATATTTTTCATATCTGTGAGACTTATGTATATGTATATTAGAAGTTTTAACACAATGATCAAAATGATAAAAGTAAAAAAAAATGGATATGGATAAATAGGGAAGACTCTGGCAGTTAAACAAGAAAAAAAATACTAATTTCCTTTATACAAACTATGCAGCATTAAATTAAAGCCAACATTAAGTTTATCTGGTGATACGCACCCACATCTAAATAGGCTGGTGAAAATGGATTTCAGCAAGGTATTCCATTTCTGGGTCCACTCTGATCCATAGTAAAGGGGAGTCCATGCTGTAGTACACAAATTTGAAATTAGTTTCAAGTAAACTACAGGGTGTAAGAAAGAAGTGGATTAGTCTAAATAGACCTTGTACAAGAAAGAAGTGGATTAGTCTAAATAGACCTTGTACGATTCTCTTGAGTTGAAGCATCTACGTTGTCATCAGAACCATCAGGCTTGGAGACCTTTTTGGTTTTCTGAAAACGCTTTGCTGCTAATTTGGAATGGCACTGTAATTCCACCACGTGCAACGCTTCACCAGCCATTGGCAGAATCGGATGATCATACGCCCCATCAGTTTCATGAACACGTACACTCATCATTCCTGGCCATCCAGTTGCACCTTCTTGAATATCACCATTCACGTGATTATCAGAACCTGGATCAGCTTTTGCTGTGCAACCCCGTGAAACAGCTAATTCGACCAAATTTCTGCCTTTGCTATACGAGATTCCCAATCTTGCAAGCAGAAGGAACACGTAAACATGTGGAGATAACAAAAAGATTGATTTATTGTAAACGGGTAAATCTGAACAATGAATGCTCTTTTACCTCATAATTGGGCATCCATAAGATTCAATCCACCGTGGAAAGAATTCTTTGAGGAAAGGACGTTCAAGATTGCCAACCTTATTCGCGAGGTGCCTAAACTGAATAAATGAACATAATCTAATAAATTCAACTGTGTGCAAACTACGATGTTAAGGTTATGCCGCTAAATGCGTATGTATGTGTCTTTTCATTGATGTTGCCATGATGGACGAGAATCGGATAGCTACTGCAACAGAGTGCAGAAATGAACAGTGGCAACATATCATGGAACTGCAGTAATCAGCATGCTACAGTGCTTAGTTTTTACGTATGAGAAGTGGCCCACAATGGAGTATAGCTAGAACATCAGCAAAAACATTTGTAGAATATCATGCACCACTCCTAATATGTTGAATGTATATATCAGAAACTGAAGAAAGGAAAATTCAGAAATGCCAAGAGAAGTTCCAAACTCAAGATCACGAGCATAAAATCAATAAACAGCTCGTTAGAGAGGTATACCTCTTTCGTGCTTAGTGTCCTCGAGGCACGAGTTGAAGCTACTATCATCTGCAGAATCTGGAATAGGAAACGACAACCACATCATCGTAAGTGACAATGCTCATAGCAGTCAATCAAGAGGATCTATAAGTATCAACAAACATTTTCTTTTCTTTTGCAGAAAGTATAAATACTCCCTCCGTTCCTAAATATAAGACCTTTTAGATGTTCCGTTATAGACTGCATACGAAGCCAAATGAGTGAATCTATACTCTAAAATATGTCTATATGCATCCGTATATAGTCTATAGTAAAATCTCTAGAAGGTCTTATATTTAGGAACGGAGGGAGTATTCAACAATTCAGCAAGTCATGTAACCAAATGACTATCAATCTGTATCCTAGAGATACTGGGGTATGCAACTACTTTCAGAGGTTACATCAATTGCTTAACCAAACTGCTTCACTGATGTGGACAGCAAATTGCCAAAAATACAAACACCAGAATACCAAAGATGCACATAGCGACCTTTCGAAAAGAGTCTGGCCACATCTGTTTCTCCAATGTCGGCCACCTGTTCTCTCACGAATGTGAGAGACCTGTATGTACTCCTCATCCTTGGTCGTCACTCTCGCGGCGAAGCCCCGACGCCGTCCAGCGTCGCCTCCTTGGCGGCGAAGCCCCTCCTCTGGTGGATCCCGGCGCCGTCCAGCGCCGCCTCCTTGGCGGCGAAGCCCTTCCTCTGGTGGATCCCCGCGCCGTCCAGCGCCGCCTCCTTGGCGGCTTCGCCGTCGGGTAGGCGGCCGCGGTGCGGATGGGACATGGTGGCCGGCGGCCTCCCTCCCTCCACGCGAGCACGGCCTCCCTCCTCCTGCGCCGCCCCTCACGTCGCCGCGGCTGGAGAGGGAGAGGGAGCGGGAGCGTCTGGATAAGATGAGATAAAGGACCGCGATTGAAATTCTTACTAATGTAGGGTTTTCTTTGAAAAAATGAAGTGTTTGCTCGATCCACTTACGTAGGGACCGCGGGTTGAATACCCAGAAATGGAGGGACTTTTATGCAAAAAAACGCTTTCCTCATTTAGACATCTCCCGGCAGGGCTTCAATCCCACGATCTCATGTCTAAATAGATGGTTCAATCCCGGCAGGGCTTTTATGCAAAATACCAGGGCAGGGCTTCAATCCCATGTCTAAATAGATGGTTTGGATCTCCTTCCCTACCAGGGCTTGGTCGCACGATCCCAAATCCCAACTACTTGTTCTTCGCCGCCGGCGTTCTTCGCCGGATCTGACCGGGTGCGGAAAAGCAAGCCAGTCCCCAAATCCCAACTACAAAAAGAGCAGTTAATCTCCTCTGGCTCTGGCTGCTACCGTAGATCTAGCCCTCTTTTCGTTCTTGGTAAGTCCTCGATTCGTTTCTCTCTGTCGCATCGCAGTTTGATCTTACTTCCTGCCATTAGCAGTCAGATCCTCCAGCCACGACTAGTCAGATCTGATCCAGTTCCTGGTTGTGATGGTTATTTCTTTCAGGATAATCTTGGTTACCTAGGTTCAGTTGTAATCGGTTGTACATCACCACAATTAAATTCCTAGGTATGGTTGTGATGGTTATTTCTTCCGCACTAGCCAAATTAAATTAAATTCCTCTTCTCTATACCACCACAATTTTTCCTTTTTACACCTCCCTAACTGCCCTTCTCTGTACCGACGCAATTTTTTCTTTTACGCCGCCATAATTGCTTTGGCCCCTTCCATGATCAGGTTTTGTGGCCATGTCTGACAGCGAGAAAGAGGTGCCAGCCACAGACGGAGCCGCGTCCCGGGGGGCCGACTGGGAGGTGGTGACCCTCACCGCGTCCACCTACGCCGCGGCGCCCGGCGGACCCCAAGGAGCAGCAGAGGGCAAGAGGCTCGGAGAGGGCAGCAAAGACAGCCAGGGAACGCTGCTCATGTCGGACCACTTCGTGTTCCCCCCCAGCGAGCACGAGAACCTGCCCATAGAGACCGCCCTTCTCGAGCCTCAGGAAAGCACCAGCGTGGACGCCGCCGCCGCCGCCTTCAAGAATGTCGGTGGGGGCTACGATGATGATGGGTCCGAGACGGTCAAGTACTATGACGAGGGCAAGAGCCTGTCGGTACATGATGCCGAGATGATGATGGGTGACGTGGCTGAGTTCTACGCAGAAGATGACGGCCGTGGTTTCGTTGTTTTCCATGATGATGATTCCCAGGACAAGTCTGGTGCGCCTCAGGACACCAGTGGCAGCAGCAAGGGCCGCGGCTCTGGTGCCCCCTGCCAGTGCTGGCTGAAGAAGCACATGTCATGCCTGTATGACCAAGCTAAGGAGACCAACACTATCTGGGGTGCGGTTGTTGTTGCTGCCCTGGTTGGCCTTGTCATCTTGTGGCGCAAGGACAAGTTGCACATGAGCTGCCTTAAATGGCGCTCCCGCTCGGCAGTCAGGTATGTGTACACATTGAGCTATTATTCTCTTTTCGACTCTGATTCGTGTTTTGTATGGCCGACTCAATATCGTATTGCATGTTTTGGAAATAATATGCAGTCTATCTCTTTCCGTACTTAGCAGTGTAGTACATACAGTTGTTGAATATGGTTAGTAATGTGCATGCTAGTTGCTTGCTCTGTGCGCACCATCATGTGTACTCTCTCCTGAACATGTGCTCAGCTTAGAGTTGCTTTCAGCACTACTAGAGAAATCCATTTTGCGCAGTAAGCTACTCTTTCTGGTTTTCCTTACTCAGTTATGGGCCTGAAAACTCATCGAACTCCCTGTTACACCTCCTAATCTTTTATCATGGCCCTGCACCTCTCCCCAGTGTTAGAACATCACGTGCACATGCTTCGTGAAATTAAGTACGTGCATTCATATATTTTCTTTGATAAGAAGTTAGTGGGGTGTAGTTTCTATTAAGTTTTTTTTAGAGATTTAGCGGGCGCATGATTAAAATTGAGGAGTAGAAGAACTGTTTGAATAGTTCATTGGTTTTGACATGGATTATGTATTAAATATATACACCAGCCACTGATTTTGCTTCATTTGGCATGAACTCTATGTACACTGCTAAATACTTATTATGTACTCCCTCCATCCCAAAATTCTTGTCTTAGATTTGTTTAGATATGAATGTATCTAGTCAAGTTTTAGTATTTAGATACATCCATTTCTAGACAAAGCTAAGACAAGAATTTTGGGACGGAGGGAGTATTAAATAGTACAGATAATGAGTTAATTTTTTGATGCTATTTTTATTGACGTCCATTATTGCATAAAAAACAGCAAATTGGATTTGATTCAGATTTCACTTTGGCTTAGCATGAATAATGATTCAAATTTCTTTGACGCTTAGCATCGTGTTCCTTAGAACAGCACTAGCAAAATTTATCTTGTGCAGTAAGGTACTGTTTCTGTTTTTTCTTGCTCGGTCATGGGCCTGAAGACTGATTGGACTCCCTGTTATGTTTCCTGGGCAGTTTATTCCTTCATCATGGCCCAGCATCTCCCCCAGCTAGCGGGCATAGTTTTTTGTTTAAATTTTATAGAGATGTTGTGTGGCATGTTTAAAATGAGCAGTAGAACTAGAAGAACTGTTGGGATAGCTAATTACTTACGAAATTGTGACTTGTGAGATACAGCTTTGGTTATAGTATGAATTACATATTAAATATCCACATCGGTCACTGATTTTGCTTCATATAGCATGACCTTAGTACGGATAATGAGGTAACTTTTCGTTGCTATTTTTACCCATGCTCAATATTGCATAGCAGACAGCAAATATACATCCATTTAGAGCAAAGTAGGATTTGATTCAGATTTCACTTTGGTTGAGTATGAACTACGAAACAGTGACTGTTAAATATTCATAGCAACCACTGATTTTGCTGAACTTGGAATGAATTTAGTATGGGTAATGAGAGTTTTTTTTTGTTGCTACTTTTTGAAGGTAGTACGGATCCTGAAATGGTTATTATCCTTTTACAGTTTATGTGGTACATAAAGTGGGATTCTTACCCAATTTGTATGATGTGAGTGGTTAGTCTGCCTAAAAGTGGTGGAGGCTATTTCAGCACCTTAGATATCAAGTTAGTTTACACTTTACACCGGCAGTGTGCCAAGTTTCTTTCTTTTGCAACATTAGGACATCCAATTCTCATCTCTATCTAATGCAACATGTTTGCTGTCATGTTTATATTTACAGTGGAATACTCCGTAGTATCATTTTCTTAACTTTTTATGCAGTCAGTAAATTGGTTCTTGTCATTAAAATTGTTAACATATCATCATTGTTAGTATCATATGGGAACCTTCTTGTATTAACATTTTTGTATCTCATCATTGTTAGTATCATACAAGTCTTCTATGTGGGAAACATACATACAGTTTACCTAGGTCCTTAACCTGTAACAGTGTCCTAACTGTTCAGACTATTTCCTTTAACAAGCTATCAAGTACGTAAAAAGCAATATGATAGATATACTACTACCTTCTTTCTTATGTTTCTATTATATTAGATCACACTGATATCGTCTTGATGACAGAATATATATTAGAGATGATAATTCCTGATGTCCGTTGCCTTCTGTGAATCGTTACGTCTTTTGTTGCTAACCAAGGCTCTGTTTTGTTGTCAGTTGATGATCCGAATTCCTGGACTGGTGGGTCTGTTTGTGGTGTTCTTCGTTGATACAATCTCTGATGAGTCTTCACAGATCACCCTGGAGTCATTATAACCAAGAAGAAGATGGCCGTGCCAATATGATTTGCGACAGTGACGAAAGGGGTCTCTAGTTGTAATAATATTAAGTTTGACAGGGTATTTGCTTGTTGCCAGGCCTGTGAGATGCCAAAGTTTCTTCTTGCTCTTGTCCTCATAGTCGTCGTACCTTTGTACTCTTTATTAATACGAACGGCGCGCCCTTTGAAGTTTCTATCTACTACATTTTGACAAATGGATGTTGGAATGTGCAACTCCATGCTGTGAAATGAAATCCATGATAACCGCATTTGTTCTCGTGTTTGCGACATGAAACCTGGAATCTATTTTGTTTCTGTATTCCCTCTTAAGCAATGGTTTTGCTCGTGTCTTTGGTGGCTGAGAATTTATACATCAACAGAACCTTTTTGTGCAGCAATTGTTCACCTGTTGCTGACTTGATGAAAGGACTTTGACTTTAGAACAATTATCAAGTATTAAATGAATAGAATCCGCGGCGCCTTGAAAACCAACATGGATCATCTTTGGCACTGAAACAAATTCTCTGTTGACCAGGAGATGTTTCAGTATGTCAACTGTCTGCTTTGTAAGCATAAATTAGCACACCTCACCAAAAATTCAAAGAAAGAGGATGAATGAATGGTGGAATCAACAAAATACAAAAATCGTATATGTATATGACATATAAATTTGCATACTTATGTGGTGAATTTTGTGAAACATATAGTCCCAAATGGCAGACTCAAGCTGACTGTCTTTATCAGCGCAAATCCATATGGTATGACCAAGCATTCAAATAATGCTAGTTAAGTAGGATGAGTGAATTAGGGTAGATCCAACACCATATAAAAGAAACATAAATAACATAAACAGTAAATATGAATAGACTTGAGGCTATTCCAACAAACATCCTGCAAAATTCACAGCTTTACATAACCAAACACAAAATCACTCAAACTGACTGCTTTTGAAGTGTATAAATCCGCGCACATCACCAAAAATCCAAAGGAAATAAGTTAAGGGAGAATGAATGAATGGTGGAAGCAACAAAATACAAAGATTATATGTACATGAAAGAAATAATATGCATACTTGTGTGGTTTATTTTGTGCAACATAGTATATGCCAAGCTGAAGTAAATCACAGTCTTTCCTGGTGTAATCGAATGAATTGTGATAGGTCCAACAACATACAGAGAAACATTTATACTTTAGAAACAACATACACAGAAACATGTATAACAGAAACTATAAATATGCATATAACTAATGAGACTATTCCAACAAACATTCTACAAAATGGTGACCAACTGCAAAATTCACAACTTTATACAAAGCCAAACACAAAACCCTGTCAATAAAACATATATGATGATGCTCAGAGAGCCTGCACAGGCTACTGGATATGCTATACCGAATGCGCCTAAGCTTCACAGGTGGCTGTTTTTTCTAGTGCCAAAATTACAGACAAGACTACCCGTCTCATGCGCCTATGCTGCCGAGCCAGAAGAAGAGGGGGAACTGCACGATGGCCATGAAGAGCAGGAAGTAGTGCTGCCGCGTCGAGTGCCTCTCGCTGCCCCGCATCTCCGTGAATATCACCCGCTTCATCGTCCTCACCAGGAAGATCCCCATGCACAGGCTCATCCACGGCATCATCACGTAGTACGAGTATGCCCACAGGAGCCGAGCGACGATGGCTAGTGATAGCCCCGCAAACAGGTACCCGCTGTAGGCCACCAGGTCGAGCAGCGGCACCTCACCCCCGCCCATCGAGTAGAGGAGCCCCTTCAGGAACACGATCTGTAGGCCCCATCCGATCAGCCCTCTTGTGAACTGGAGATTTATCGCTTCTGGAGTGAACCTGCATATCGATATCAAGTGCGTTAGTAACGGCAGATTCGAAGCCTCACTGTTTTGTGGCTGGAGAGAGTTAAAAAGGAAGAAGGGAAAACTCACTTCCCCATGAAGCCTAGTGTGAAGCCTGCGAGAATTATGAAGGTACCGAACGCCATGAAAGGGATGTACAGATCTGGCGCATTTATGTCGTACATTGGAGGTTTGTACGACAGCCGGCCACCTACAGGCTCGCTTATCCGTGTCCAGTGCCCCTGAAATGCCGTTGCAAAGACTTGATTTCAGTAAACCAAATAGATGGACGGAAGAAGCAGAAGTATATCAAGAAAGGTGCAGCTGGGGAAAGACAAGCAACATACATACCCTGTGAAGGAACGGAAACAGTATGACTTTCAACTTGTTCCTGACATACTGATCATTCACATGGAAGTAGTACTGTGGGTTGGAGAAGTACCTACTGATCTGCAAGAGTTGTAGAGCCAATAAATAATTAAATAAAACAGCCGGCCCGGGGGATCAAAGGTTGTTTGGAGGCTCCTTACATTGCTGTGCATGAATTCTGAACTTGAGCCGAGGAACTTCTCCCCGTAGACTCCTAACCCAGTTTTGATGAGACCCGAGCTTGCGCCATACAATGGATTGTCGTAAGGGCCAGGCTGAGTGTTTGGTGGGGGCATCTGCATCCCGGGAGGATGAGGATTTCTGTAGTTATCATACATGGCTGCAGACAAGGAAGAAGAATTGATGACAATTATATAGATATATTCGCGTGCACCGGAAATTTAACCGAAACAAACTTTGCACATAACAATAGCATACTCTATATAGGAGAAGGTGCTACTGTATGAGGGGGGAAACAGAGGTTATGTTGGATGCTGCTAGTGAGTCTTGTTTCTGTTACAAACAAGGGAATGAATCGTGGACAAGGAAAAATGAATACCCGATCCAATCGAATCGCTGGCAACAAGGCTGATGAATCGAATCGAAACGAATCGAATCGCAGGCTCGTCATACTACTAGTATTATCGGTCCGTGGATAACCGGAGAAGAGGAGGGCTTTCCGGATCCCGATTCGCTCACGGCAAGAAAGGAAGAAAAAGATGAGGACGAGGACAGCAAGACTCACTCTTTCTCCTCTTGTCTTGTCCTGGAACGACGGCGGTGGCGGCGGCGGTGCTTGGGAGGAGGAGGAGGAGGAGGAGGAGGAGGAGGAGGGGGAGGGGGGCGGCTGCCGGCGAGAGACACGATGGATGTGAAGAGAGGAAGGAAGGAGGTGGCGTCGGTTACCTCCAAACCAAACCAAACCAAGGAAAGGGAAAAAGAACCCCACTTTCCTTTCCTTTCCTTTACTTTGTCCAAACACGGAACACGCCCTCCTTTTGTTTGAGTTTGAATTTGAATTTGAATTTGATTCGAACCTACTTGGGAGTTGGATTATTCAACATGAACCCCCTTTCCCCATAAATAAAAAAATCCAACATGTTTTTATACTACTCCCTCCGTCTCAAAATAAGTGTCACTGCTTTAGTACTAAATTTATACTAACTTAGTATAAAAGTTACGACATTTATTTTGGAACGGAGGGAATACAAGATGAAATATATTCACGCGAAACACCTAACAAACACATGGTGGGTCATACAATGCATGAGGCCCTCAGGACGTGGATCTCTGAGATGGACGACAGTGGCGGAGCGTGAACCAAATACAAGGGGAGGACAAAAAGCTAGAAATATTAGCAATGACTTTAGGCTTAGAAAGAAAGAGCTTATCTCTTGAGAAAATTTTCTTGTCTCGTCGACGCTATTGGAGTTGTTGTTATCACCAGAAACACCGTTTCCCACACCAAGAACAAACTGCATCAATGGGCTCGTGAGCCTAGAGTCTGGTCCCTCGCGGGGGTTCGGTTATAGCCACCCTATCGACATTTATCAGTCATCGTCCGTGCAACCAAACTGCCTTGAAATCACCATATATTGTCAGTGTGACATGATAAGCCATCCTATCAAAATGATAGCTAGATCTGTGGGGTCTATGTATGAATCCCACTAATAAGGAAGTATTATGATGTACCGCCGACACTGGCTTCCGTGACCAATGTACAGGGGGAACCTTCCACGGCCAAGGTCAAAGGCAAAAAAGGAGTCCGATGTTGGAAGTGTGCAGTTGACACACACGCGGCGAAGGATTGCAAGGTTCAAAATTATTCTTATATTTGCGATAAGATTGCTCATGCAACGTTGCGGGTCCATATTTGCGACAACATTGCTCATCCATCATTGCGGTGCCCAGTTCTTAAACTCCCGAAGCCCAATGCTTTTGTTTCCAGAATTGGTGCTGAGGAGACTTACTTTGCCCAGTTGCCAGATTGTATTGTCAAGGATCACTTGGCGTCCACCCAGACACCTATCGCTTGTGTTCAGGTCAGTGGTATGATGGCCCCGACTAGTGTTGTCGAGAGCCAGATTGCCAGTTTGTATTGTCAAGGATCACTTGGCGTCCACCCACACACCTATCACTTGTGTTCAGGTCAGTGGTACATACACACAGTGAAAGTGAGAGGTTATTCAGCATGAATCGAACGCTTATCTAGTTATCTTTCCTTCTTGTGAGGACCTGGACAGAGTTGATGGAATTTAGATGAACATACTGCTTGCTAGCAGTCCACAGCAACGACACTAGAAGAATGTTGTTGACGTGTGCCTGACTTGATGCCTCCGCGGCAACAGAGCCAAAACTGCTCCCAGTTGCTCAACAATTAGCAATTGTCTTGCAATGGCCCACCAACGTGTGGGATCGCGACAGTTTTCGAGGGTAGAGTATTCAACCCAATTTGTTGATTCGCTAGACGGGAAGTGAAAGGATACTCTCAGGTATTAGCAGTTGAATGTGACGGATTCAACCACACCTGAAAGATTAGTATGTGCAAGCAAAGTATCAGTAGTAAAGTAGTATGATAACAACTGTGCCATAAACGATCTGTTGACGGCATACTATTCCTAACTGTTGTATCAATGGCGCCAGAAGTTGACCGTGGACGGAAAATATTCTTTCCCGTCAATGGCGCGAGAAAAAGTATTGTGGCAGGTAGCAGCAGTGTAACGAGTAACAACAGTGGCAAGGAACAGCAGTAGTGACAGCAGTAGCAAGTAACAGCAGTAGCAAGTAGCAGCAGGGCAAAGCAAGTAACAACAGCAGCAAGTAACAGTAGCGGTAACGGTAGTAACAACAGCAGAGAAAAACAAATAACAACAGCAGTGGGACAAACTCGTAGGCAATGGGTCGGTGATTCGTTTGGATGACATTCATCATGCAACAGTTATAACACAGAGAGATATGTGGCTAGCTCCCGTTCGTCAATGTGATGTAGGTATGCATTCTGTGCGTAGTCATACGTGCTTAGGGAAAAGAACTTGCATGACATCTATTGTCCATCCCTCCTGTGGCAGCGGGGTCCAAAAGGATACTACAGGATATTAAGGTTCTCCTTTTAATAAAGAACTGGAACAACGCATTAGCACTTGGTGAACACATGAACTCCTCAAACTATGGTCATCACCGGGAGTGGTTCCGGTTATTGTCACTCCGGGGTTGTCGGGTCATAACACATAGTAGGTAACTACAACTTGCAAGATCGGATCTAAAACACACATATATTGGTGACAACATAATAATTTCAGATCTGAAATCATGGCACTCGGCCCCTAGTGACAAGCATTAAGCATGGCAAAGTAGTAGCAACATCAATCTCATAACATAGTGGATACTAGGGATCAATCCCCGTCAAAACTAACTCGATTACATGATAGATCTCATCCTACTCATCACCGCCCAGCGAGCCTACGAATAGATTACTCACGAACGATGAAGAGCTTCATGGAATTGGAGAGGGAAGAAGGTTGATGATGACGATGGCGACGATTTCCCCTCTCCGGAGCCCAAAAGGACTCCAGATCTGCCCTCTAGATGAAGAACAGGATGTGGCGGCGCCTCCGTATCGCAAACGCGATGAAATCTTTTCTTCTGTTTTTTTTCTGGACGAAAGTGAATTTATAGAGCTGGAGTTGGGGGCGGCAGACCCACGTGGGCCCCACAAGCTTGGTTGCCGCGGCCAGGGGGGTCGCCGCAACAGGGCTTGTGGCCCATTGGCCCATCCCCTCGAGTGGATCTTTGCGTAGGTATTTTTCATATTTTCCAGAAATATTCTCCGTAAATTTTCAGGACGTTCCGAGAACTTTCATTTCTGCACAAAAACAACACCATGACAATTCTGTTGAAAACAACGCCACTCCGGGTTAGTTCCATTCAAATCATGCAAATTAGAGTCCAAAACAAGGGCAAAAGAGTTTGGAAAAGTAGATACGATGGAGACGTATCAACTCCCCCAAGCTTAAAACCTTGCTTGTCCTCAAGCAACTCAGTTGACAAACTGAAAGAGAAAGAAAAACTTTGACAAACTCTGTTTGATCTTGTTGTTGCAACTATGTCTAACTCGTAACCAGAATTTCAGCAAGATCACAAGTTAACCACATAAGCAAGTGACACAAAGGTTGTTGGAAATATGCCCTAGAGGCAATAATAAAATGGTTATTATCATATTTCCTTGTTCATGATAATCGTCTATCGTTCATGCTATAATTGTATTAACAGGAAACACTAATACATGTGTGAATGAATAGATCACAATGTGTCCCTAGCAAGCCTCTAGTTAGCTAGCTCGTTAGTCAATAGATGATCATGGTTTCCTGATCATGGACATTGGATGTCATTGATAACGGGATCACATCATTGGGAGAATGATGTGGTGGACAAGACCCAATCCTAAGCCTAGCACTAGATCGTATTGTTCGTATGCTAATGCTTTTCTAATGTCAAGTATCTTTTCCTTCGACCGTGAGATTGTGCAACTCCCGGATACCGTAGGAGTGCTTTGGGTGTATCAAACGTCACAACGTAACTGGGTGACTATAAAGGTGCACTACGGGTACTTCCGAAAGTGTCTGTTGGGTTGGCACGAATCGAGATCGGGATTTGTCACTCCGTGTGACGGAGAGGTATCTCTGGGCCCACTCGGTAGAACATCATCATGAGCTCAATGTGACTAAGGAGTTAGTCACACGATGACGTGCTACGGAACGAGTAAAGAGACTTACCGGCAACGAGATTGAACAAGGTATAGGTATACCGACGATCGAATCTCGGGCAAGTTCTATACCGACAGACAAAGGGAATCGTATACGGGATTGATTGAATCCTTGACATCGTGGTTCATCCGATGACATCATCGTGGAGCTAGTGGGAGCCACCATGGGTATCCAGACCCCGCTGATGGTTATTGGCCAGAGAGGTGTCTCGGTCATGTCTGCCTGTCTCCCGAACCCGTAGGGTCTACACACTTAAGGTTCGATGACGCTAGGGTTATAGGGAATTGTTATACGAGATTACCGAAAGTTGTTCGGAGTCCCGGATGAGATCCCGGACATCACGAGGAGCTCCGGAATGGTCCGGAGGTAAAGATTGATATATAGGACGGATGGTTTCGGACACCGGAAGTGTTTCGGGCATCACCGGTAACGTACCGGGACCACCGGGACCACCGGAGGTGGTCCCGGGGGACCACCGAAGGGGGGCTGCGACCCCAAGAGGTAAGATGGGCTAAGTGGGGGTGGGAACCAGCCCCTAGTTGGGCTGGTGCGCCTCCCCACTCAGCCCATGGCGCAGGGGAAAGAAAAAGAGGGGGGAACCCTAACTTAGGTGGGCCTTAGGCCACCAGAGGGGTGCGCCACCCCTCCCCCTTGCCCTGGCCGCCACCCCTCTCCCATCTAAGGGCTTCCGCACCCCTTAGGGGTGGGAACCCTAAGGGCTGCGCCCCCTCCCCCTCCCCCTATATATAGATGAGGTTCGGGGCTGTTTGAGACACGGTTTAATCTCTCTCTCTCGACGCAGCCCTGTTCCTCTCCCTCCTCCTCTCTGCCGGCGCTTGGCGAAGCCCTGCCGGGAGACCTCGTCTCTCCACCAACACCACGTCGTCGTGTTGCTGGTCTTCTTCCCCAACCTCTCCCTACTCCTTGCTGGATCAAGGTGCGGGAGACGTCACCGGGCTGCACGTGTGTTGAACGCGGAGGTGCCGTTGTTCGGCACTAGATCGGAATCGCTGCGAGTACGACTCCATCAACCGCGTTCTAGCAACGCTTCCGCTTAGCGATCTTCAAAGGTACGAAGATGCTCTTACCCCTCTCTCGTTGCTGGTCTCTCCATAGGAAGATCTGAACATGCGTAGGAAAATTTTTGAATTTATGCTACGTTCCCCAACAGTGGCATCCGAGCCAGGTTTTCTATGCGTAGATTCTATGCACGAGTAGAACACAAAAGTTGTGGGCGATGGTTTGTCAATTTGCTTGCCGTTACTAGTCTTATTCTTTACCGGCGGTATTGTGGGATGAAGCGGCCCGGACCGACCTTACACGTACGCTTACGTGAGACTGGTTCCACCGACAGACATGCACATCGTGCATAAAGGTGGCTAGCGGGTGTCTATCTCTCCTACTCTAGTCGGATTGAATTTGATGAAAAGGGTCCTTATGAAGGGTAAATAGCTTTGGCATATCATCGTTGTGGCTGTCACGTAGGTAAGAAGGCGGTCTTGCTAGAAACCCAAATCAGCCACGTAAAACTCGCAACAACAATTAGAGGACTTCTAACTTGTTTTTGCAGGGTTTGACATGTGATGTGATATGGCCAAAGTTGTGATGTTGCATGTATGATGTATGAGATGATCATGTTATTGTAATAGGTTTCACGACTTGCATGTCGATGAGTATGACAACCGGCAGGAGCCATAGGAGTTGTCTTAATTTATTGTATGAGATGCAACGCCTTGTGCTTGCTACTTTTACTTCATTGCTAACGGTTAGCCATAGTAGTAGTGATAGTAGTAGTTGGCGTGACGACTTCACGGAGACACGATGATGGAGATCATGGTGTCACGCCGGTGACGATGATGATCATGCGATGCCTGAAGATGGAGATCGAATGAGCAAAGATGATAATGGCCATATCATGTCACTATATGATTGCATTGTGATGTTTATCATGTTTTACATCTTATTGCTTAGAACGACGGTAGCATAATAAGATGATCCCTCCTAAAATTTCGAGAACGTATTCCCCTAAGTGTGCACCGTTGCGAAGGTTCGTTGTCTCGAAGCACCACGTGATGATCGGGTGTGATAGATTCTAACGTTCGCATACAACGGGTGTAAGCTAGATTTACACACGCGAAACACTTAGGTTGACTCGACGAGCTTAGCATGTACAGACATGACCTAGAATACAAGAGACCGAAAGGTCGAACATGAGTCGTATGGTTGAATACGATCAGCATGAAGTTGCTCACCATGGTGACTAGTCCGTCTCACGTGATGATCGGACACGGGTTAGTCAACATGGATCATGTATCACTTAGATGACTAGAGGGATGTCGATTTAAGTGGGAGTTCATACTTAATTTGATTAAATGAACCTGATTGTCATGAACTTAGTCTAAAAGTTGTCTTTATAAATATTGTAGATGTCCAACGTCAACCTCAACTTCAACGCATTCCTAGAGAAAAACAAGCTGAAAGATGATGGTAGCAACTATGCGGACTGGGTTCGCAACCTGAAGCTCATCCTTGAAGCAGCTAAAAAGGCTTATGTCCTTAATGCGCCGCTAGGTGACCCTCCCGCTCCCACAGCAGCCCAGGACGTTCTAAACGTCTGGCAAGCGCGGAGTGATGACTACTCTCTGGTCAGGTGTGGCATGTTATACAGTTTAGAAACGGGGCTCCAAAGACGTTTTGAGCAACACGGGGCATATGAGATGTTCCAAGAGCTGAAGCTAGTTTTTCAATCTCATGCCCGTGTCGAGAGATATGAAGTCTCCGACAAGTTCTTCAGTTGTAAGATGGAGGAGAACAGTTCTGTCAGTGAGCACATACTCAAAATGTCTGGGTTACACGGTCGTCTGACTTCACTTGGAGTCGAACTTCCGGATGATGCTATCATTGACAGAATCCTCCAGTCTCTCCCACCAAGCTACAAGGGCTTTGTGCTTAACTACAACATGCAAGGGATGGAGAAAACCATTCCCGAGTTGTACTCGATGCTCAAGTCTGCAGAAGTAGAAATCAAGAAGGAGCATCAAGTGTTGATGGTCAACAAGACCACTAGTTTCAAGAAAGGCAGGGGTAAGAAGAACTTCAAGAAAGACGGCAAAGCTGTTGCCGCGCCCGGTAAACCAGATGCCGGGAAGAAGAAAAAGAACGGACCCAAGCCTGAGACTGAGTGCTTCTACTGCAAGGGAAAAGGTCACTGGAAGCGGAACTGCCCCAAATACTTAGCGGACAAGAAGGCCGGCAACGTTAAAGGTATATGTGATATACATGTTATTGATGTGTACCTTACCAGCGCTCGTAGTAGCTCCTGGGTATTTGATACCGGTGCTGTTGCTCACATTTGCAACTCAAAGCAGGAACTGCGGAATAAGCGGAGACTGGCCAAGGACGAGGTGACGATGCGCGTCGGGAATGGTTCAAAGGTCGATGTGATCGCCGTCGGCACGCTACCTCTACATCTACCGTCGGGATTAGTTTTAGACCTTAATAATTGTTATTTAGTACCAGCTTTAAGCATGAACATTGTATCAGGGTCTTGCTTAATGCGAGACGGCTACTCATTTAAGTCAGAGAATAATGGTTGTTCTATTTATATGAGTGATATGTTTTATGGTCATGCTCCGCTGGTGAATGGTTTATTCTTGATGAATCTCGATCGTGATGTTACACATATTCATAGTGTGAGTACCAAAAGATGCAAAGTTGATAATGATAGTCCCACATACTTGTGGCACTGCCGCCTTGGTCATATCGGCGTTAAGCGCATGAAGAAGCTCCATACTGATGGACTGCTAGAGTCTCTTGACTTTGAATCATTTGACACATGCGAACCGTGCCTCATGGGCAAGATGACTAAGACTCCATTCTCAGGAATAATGGAGAGAGCCTCCGACTTATTGGAAATAATACATACTGATGTGTATGGTCCAATGAACGTTGAAGCTCACGGTGGTTATCGTTATGTTCTCACTCTCACCGATGATTTGAGTAGGTATGGGTATATCTACTTGATGAAGCACAAATCTGAGACGTTTGAAAAGTTCAAGGAATTTCAGAGTGAGGTTGAGAATCAACGTGACAGAAAAATAAAATGTCTACGATCTGATCGTGGAGGAGAATATTTGAGTCACGAGTTTGGCACACACCTAAGAAAGTGTGGAATCGTTTCACAACTAACGCCGCCTGGCACACCGCAGCGCAACGGAGTGTCTGAACGTCGTAATCGCACCTTATTAGATATGGTACGATCTATGATGTCTCTCACCTACTTACCGCTATCATTTTGGGGATATGCATTAGAAACTGCAGCATTCACTTTAAATAGGGCACCGTCTAAATCCGTTGAGACGACACCGTATGAACTGTGGTTTGGCAAGAAACCTAAGTTGTCGTTTCTTAAAGTTTGGGGCTGCGATGCTTATGTGAAGAAACTTCAACCAGAAAAGCTCGAACCCAAAGCGGAGAAATGCGTATTCATAGGATACCCTAAGGAAACTATTGGGTATACCTTCTATCTTAGATCCGAAGGTAAAACCTTTGTTGCCAAGAACGGATCCTTTCTAGAGAAAGAGTTTCTCTCGAAAGAAGTAAGTGGGAGGAAGGTAGAACTTGATGAGGTAATTACACCCCCTCTCGAACAGGAAAGTAGCGCAACGCAAGAAGTTGTTCCTGTGATGCCTACACCAACTGAAGAGGAAGTTAATGATGATGATCATGAAGCTTCGGATCAAGTTACTACTGAACCGCGAAGGTCCACAAGGGTACGCTCCGCACCAGAGTGGTACGGCAACCCTGTGATGGAAATCATGTTGTTAGACAATGGTGAACCTTCGAACTATGAAGAAGCAATGGCGGGCCCGGATTCCAACAAATGGCTTGAGGCCATGAAATCCGAGATAGGATCCATGTATGAGAACAAAGTATGGACTTTGGTGGACTTGCCCGATGACCGGCGAGCCATAGAAAATAAATGGATCTTCAAGAAGAAGACTGATGCAAACGGTAATGTAACCGTTTACAAAGCTCGACTTGTCGCAAAGGGTTTTCCACAAATTCAAGGAATTGACTACGAAGAGACTTTCTCTCCCGTAGCGAAGCTGAAATCAGTCCGAATCATGTTAGCAATTGCCGCCTTTTATGATTATGAAATTTGGCAAATGGACGTCAAAACAGCATTCCTTAACGGGAATCTTAAGGAAGAGTTGTATATGATGCAACCAGAAGGTTTTGTCGATCCTAAAGGTGCTAACAAAGTATGCAAGCTCCAGCGCTCCATCTATGGGCTGGTGCAAGCATCTCGGAGTTGGAACATTCGCTTTAATGAGGTGATTAAAGCGTTTGGGTTCATACAGGTTTACGGAGAAGCCTGTCTGTACAAGAAAGTGAGTGGGAGCTCTGTAGCTTTCCTCGTACTATATGTGGATGACATATTATTGATGGGGAATGATATAGAGATGTTGGAGAGCATAAAGGCCTATTTGAACAAGAGTTTTTCAATGAAGGACCTTGGAGAAGCTGCATACATATTGGGCATCAAGATCTATAGAGATAGATCGAGACGCCTCATAGGTCTTTCGCAAAGTACATACCTTGACAAGATATTGAAGAAATTCAATATGGAGAACTCAAAGAAAGGGTTCTTGCCAGTTTTGCAAGGTATGAGATTGAGTAAGACTCAGTCGCCGACCACGGCAGCAGATAGAGAGAAGATGAGTTCTGTCCCCTACGCTTCAGCCGTGGGCTCTCTAATGTATGCCATGCTGTGTACCAGACCTGATATAAACCTTGCGATAAGCTTGGTAGGAAGGTACCAAAGTAATCCCGGTGCGGAACACTGGACAGCGGTCAAGAATATCCTTAAGTACCTGAAAAGGACTAAGGAAATGTTTCTCGTTTATGGAGGTGACGAAGAGCTCGTCGTAAAGGGTTACGTCGATGCTAGCTTCGACACAGATCCGGATGACTCTAAGTCACAAACCGGATACGTATATGTGTTGAATGGTGGGGCAGTGAGCTGGTGCAGCAGCAAGCAAGAAGTCGTGGCAGCATCTACATGTGAAGCGGAGTACATAGCTGCTTCAGAAGCGGCTCATGAAGGAATTTCGATGAAGGAGCTCATCACCGACCTTGGAGTGGTTCCAAGCGCGTCGGGTCCTATGACACTCTTCTGTGATAACACTGGAGCCATTGCCATAGCCAAAGAGCCCAGGTTTCACCGGAAGACGAAGCACATCAAGCGCCGCTACAACTCCATCCAGGACCATGTCCAAACTGGAGTGATAGATATTTGTAAAGTACACACGGATCTGAATATTGCAGACCCGTTGACTAAACCTCTTCCACGAGCAAAACATGATCAGTACCATAATGCTATGGGTGTTCGATACATCACAATGTAACTAGATTATTGTCTCTAGTGCAAGTGGGAGACTGTTGGAAATATGCCCTAGAGGCAATAATAAAATGGTTATTATCATATTTCCTTGTTCATGATAATCGTCTATCGTTCATGCTATAATTGTATTAACAGGAAACACTAATACATGTGTGAATGAATAGATCACAATGTGTCCCTAGCAAGCCTCTAGTTAGCTAGCTCGTTAGTCAATAGATGATCATGGTTTCCTGATCATGGACATTGGATGTCATTGATAACGGGATCACATCATTGGGAGAATGATGTGGTGGACAAGACCCAATCCTAAGCCTAGCACTAGATCGTATTGTTCGTATGCTAATGCTTTTCTAATGTCAAGTATCTTTTCCTTCGACCGTGAGATTGTGCAACTCCCGGATACCGTAGGAGTGCTTTGGGTGTATCAAACGTCACAACGTAACTGGGTGACTATAAAGGTGCACTACGGGTACTTCCGAAAGTGTCTGTTGGGTTGGCACGAATCGAGATCGGGATTTGTCACTCCGTGTGACGGAGAGGTATCTCTGGGCCCACTCGGTAGAACATCATCATGAGCTCAATGTGACTAAGGAGTTAGTCACACGATGACGTGCTACGGAACGAGTAAAGAGACTTACCGGCAACGAGATTGAACAAGGTATAGGTATACCGACGATCGAATCTCGGGCAAGTTCTATACCGACAGACAAAGGGAATCGTATACGGGATTGATTGAATCCTTGACATCGTGGTTCATCCGATGACATCATCGTGGAGCTAGTGGGAGCCACCATGGGTATCCAGACCCCGCTGATGGTTATTGGCCAGAGAGGTGTCTCGGTCATGTCTGCCTGTCTCCCGAACCCGTAGGGTCTACACACTTAAGGTTCGATGACGCTAGGGTTATAGGGAATTGTTATACGAGATTACCGAAAGTTGTTCGGAGTCCCGGATGAGATCCCGGACATCACGAGGAGCTCCGGAATGGTCCGGAGGTAAAGATTGATATATAGGACGGATGGTTTCGGACACCGGAAGTGTTTCGGGCATCACCGGTAACGTACCGGGACCACCGGGACCACCGGAGGTGGTCCCGGGGGACCACCGAAGGGGGGCTGCGACCCCAAGAGGTAAGATGGGCTAAGTGGGGGTGGGAACCAGCCCCTAGTTGGGCTGGTGCGCCTCCCCACTCAGCCCATGGCGCAGGGGAAAGAAAAAGAGGGGGGAACCCTAACTTAGGTGGGCCTTAGGCCACCAGAGGGGTGCGCCACCCCTCCCCCTTGCCCTGGCCGCCACCCCTCTCCCATCTAAGGGCTGCCGCACCCCTTAGGGGTGGGAACCCTAAGGGCTGCGCCCCCTCCCCCTCCCCCTATATATAGATGAGGTTCGGGGTTGTTTGAGACACGGTTTAATCTCTCTCTCTCGACGCAGCCCTGTTCCTCTCCCTCCTCCTCTTTGCCGGCGCTTGGCGAAGCCCTGCCGGGAGACCTCGTCTCTCCACCAACACCACGTCGTCGTGTTGCTGGTCTTCTTCCCCAACCTCTCCCTCCTCCTTGCTGGATCAAGGTGCGGGAGACGTCACCGGGCTGCACGTGTGTTGAACGCGGAGGTGCCGTTGTTCGGCACTAGATCGGAATCGCTGCGAGTACGACTCCATCAACCGCGTTCTAGCAATGCTTCCGCTTAGCGATCTTCAAAGGTACGAAGATGCTCTTACCCCTCTCTCGTTGCTGGTCTCTCCATAGGAAGATCTGAACATGCGTAGGAAATTTTTTGAATTTATGCTACGTTCCCCAACAGTGGCATCCGAGCCAGGTTTTCTATGCGTAGATTCTATGCACGAGTAGAATTTATGCTACGTTCCCCAACAAAGGTCTCACGGTAAACTAATATCAATGGCATAGTCAGCTAGTGAGCTAATAATAATGAGTTTCAGATACCAACAATTCAATCAAAACAGGCATGAAGCAATATGAATAGGTGGTATCTCGCTAGCTCTTTCTGAGACCGCAAAACATAAATGCAGAGCACTTTCAAAGATCAAGGGCTGACTAAACATTGTAATTCATAGCAACGAAGATCCAGTCATAGTCATACTCAATATCAATCAAAAGCAAAGCATAAAAATGACAGAGGTGCTCTCTAATTGGTGCTTATATAAGAAGAGGATGACTTAAAAGGAAAATAAATAGACAGTCCCTTCGCAGAGGGAAGCATTGATTTGCAGAGGTGCCAGAGCTCAAGCTTTGAAAACAGAGATAATAATTTTGGGTGGCATGCTTTCATTGTCAATGCAATGACCAAGAGTTCTCAATATCTTCCACGCTACTCATGCTATAGGCGGTTCCCAAACAGAAAAGTAAAGTTTTAACTCCCCCACCACCAATCAATCACACTCCACGGCTAGCCGAATCCTCGGGTACCGTCCATACTAACATCAATCCGGGGGGAGCCTTGTTTTACAGTTATGTTTTCAATTTAAGCGTGGAACTGGGCATTCCAATTACCGGCCCCTTTCTCGTGAATGACAGTGAATAAACACATGTCGAGGATAACACGCCTAACATGGAAGATACCAATAGCCCCCTGTCACCACATGAGCGGTTCGGGCATGCAAAACAGAATATTTCTTGAAGGTTTAGAGAATGGCACATGAAAATTTACTTGGAACGGCAGGTAAATACCGCAAATAGGTAGGTATGGTGGACTCTCATGGAAAAACTTTTGGGTTTAGTGGATGCACAAGCAGTATTCCGCTTAGTACAAGTGAAGGCTAGCAAAAGACTGGGAAGCGACCAACTAGAGAGCGACAACGGTCATCAAGATGCAATGAGTTTGACTAACATGGAGTGCAAGCATGAACATGATATAAATCACCATGAACACTAACATCATAGAGGCTATGTTGATTTTGTTTCAACTACATGCATGAACATGCGCCAAGTCAAGCACTTGAATCATTCAAAGGAGAATACCATCCTATCATACTACATCATAGTCATCTCAAAATCTATGTTGGCATTCAAGACAAACCATTATAAGCTCCTAGCTAATTAAGCATGGCATCAGAAACTATGATCTCTAAGTTGTCATTGCAAACATGGTTCTCTGTCAACAAAGCTGAATCTGGGACGACAAGCTAGTCATATTTACAAAAACAAAATAGATAGAGTTCATACCAGCTTTTCCAGTCTCAGTCACTTCATCATATATCGTCATTATTGCCTTTCACTTGCACGACCGAACGATGTGAACAATAATAAGAGTGCTCGTGCATTGGACTAAGCTGAATCTGCAGGTAAATACAAAGGAGAAGACAAAATAATATGGCTCTTTGAAAGCTAAACAAGTATGCATGCGAGAGCCACTAAACATTGTAACCAATATCTTCTACCTTGACCCAAAGAAAAAGAAAACTATTTACACGGGAAAGCTCCCAACAAGCAAAAAGAAGAAAGGAAAATCTTTTTGGGTTTTCTCAAAAGGACACAAAACAAGAAAACAAGAAAACGAAAATAAACTAGCATGGATAATACAGTGGCAAAGTGTGAACACCGACGAGCAAAGTGAAAGCATAAGCATGAATGTAAGGTCGGTGAGAACACGTACTCCCCCAAGCTTAGGATTTTGGCCTAGCTTGATCTACTCCCAAGGACGGTCCTGGCGAAACCCAAAATCATAATCGGGTTATATGGGAGCATTGCAGCCATTGCCTGAATAGCTGCCTCACGAAGACGAGCAGCCGTCGCCTCCCTCTCATACTCCCCTGCCTCTCCTATGGTTATGTAGTATCTCCGTTTTACCTGAAAGTCAAAGAAATCAGGAGCAGGAAGGGTAATATGGAAAACACGCTGCCGGTTAAATATCAACCGGTATAGGAGGGATTCATCATCCCTCTCAAGGAATTGGTAGCGTGTCAAAGCGACGCGGTCAAGAAAAGCTGTATGGAGTGGGAGATCTCCTGCACGGATGGGTACTCCAAGAAAGTTTGCTATGCGAGTGGCATAGATGCCGCCAAAGAAATCCCCCTCAATAGCATTCTTATCCAGCCTCCTTGCTATAATAGCTCCCATGTTGAAGCTTTTGTCATCCGTAACTGCGCTCTTAAGGATACTAAGGTCGGATGCGCATAGGTGACAATGTTCAACCTTACCGTTAATGCATCTACCTATGAAGAGGGCAAAGTAGTGCAAGGCAGGGAAATGAATGCTTCCTATGGTAGCTTGCGTGATGTCTCTAGTTTCTCCAACAGATATACTAGAGAAAAAGTCTCTAACCGAAGATTTAGCAGGATCTTTAAGATTACCCCATCGGGTATTTTGCAAATTCTGTTAAAATCCTCCAAATCCATGGCGTAGGATTTATCATACAGATCAAACAGTATGGATGAGTCACGGCCAACTGAAAATTTAAATCTACGCACGAAAGAGGCAGTGAGCATAGCATACTGTTCACATTTATCTGAGAGGAATTCTTCTAACCCGGCATTGCGGACAAGTGTATCAAACTCATCCTTGAAGCCTGCTTCAATCATGAACTCATCGGAAGGCCATTCACATGGTTATACTGGTGCGTCCCTTAGTTGATAAGGATCGGGCTCCCGAATAGAAAGACGGGGACCCTTCTTACTTGAGCAACCACCATGAAACTTCCTCGTGAACATAATTTCTTTTTGCTGAAATTTTTGAAGTTCAAGAGAAAAGTGAATAAAGACCAACCATACCTTGTACCAACTACTCCTACTAGTGCATAGAGACCGTATCACGCACTAAAACTACTTGGTACCAGCTAAAATCAACATTTCAAGCTCAAGAACAGGGTCACCAAGGTAGCAAGAATACGCGAAGGATAAAGCACTAGAGCAAAAACTAATTGGACCAATGGAGGAGTCACTTACCAAGGAGTAATTTCCCCAAAACGGTTCGAAGAATGGTGCTTTGAGCAAGGAGATCTAAAATCACAGCCAAATGAGCAAGAACACGGGTTTGAGCTGCGAAACGATTTTTTCTGGAGGAAGAAGAAGAGGATGGGAGCTGGAATGAGTGGAGGGGGTCCCTGTGGGCCCCACAAGTTTGCTTGCCGCGACCAGGGGGGGTGGCCGCGGTGACAGTGCTTGTGGCCCACTGGTGTGGCCCCTGGGCCAGCTCTCAGTCCCAGTATTTTTCCAATATTCCAGAAAAAATCATACTAGATTTTCAGGACCATCGGAGAACTTTTATTTTCGGGGTATTTTCCTCCGGGACGCTAAAACAGGAAACAGGAAAAACTAAACTAAACCTATCATTTTTCTTCTAAGCAAAAGAAAGTGAAAACTTAAAACAGAGGTATGTAACTCTTTGATTCATCCATTTCATGGTCATCGAAAGAAATCCGTCAATGGGGTTGATCAAATCCTTATGACAAAACTTTCTCGAAGCGCAAAAGAGAACGGAGAATTTTCGAATAGCCACAAAGTTACCTCAATGGAGATATGTATCTCCCCAACAAGCAAATCATACTTCATCTTGACACGAGGAATAGGGCATTCAAAGCTCCCAATAAGAATCGATGGAGTTTTTTCGATAGCATTGATGCAATGTACTTGATATCGTTTCTTCATAAAGTGCACGGTATGCTCATTACCGTTGACATGGAAAGTGACATTGCCTTTGTTGCAATCTATAACAGCCCCTGCAGTGTTTAAAAAGGGTCTTCCGAGGATGACAACCATGGCATCGTCCTCGGGAATATCCAAGATAACAAAGTCTGTTAAGATAGTAGTGTTAGCAACCACAACTGACACATCCTCGCAAATGCCGACAGGGAAAGCAGCTGATTTGTCGGCCATTTGCAGAGAGATTTCAGTGGGTGTCAACTTATCCAGTTCAAGTCTACGATAAAGAGAGAGAGGCATAACACTAACACCGGCTCCAAGGTCACATAAGGCAGTTCTTACGTAGTTTCCTTTAATGGAGCAAGGTATAGTGGGCACTCCGGGATCACCAAGTTTCTTAGGAGTTCCACCTTTGAAAGTGTAATTGGCAAGCATGGTGGAGATCTCAAGATCTGGTATCTTCCATTTATTAGTTACGATATCTTTCATGTACTTAGCATACAGAGACATTTTGAGCATATTAACTAACCGCATGTGCAGAAAGACGGGTCTTATCATTTCAATAAAGTGCTCAAAATCCTCATCATCTTTTTTCTTGGATGGCTTAGGAGGAAAGGGCATAGCTCTCTGAACCCATGGCTCCCTTTCTTTACCATGCTTCCTAGCAGTGAAGTCATTCTCATCGTATCTCTTAGGTTGTGGGTTTTCAGGATTAACCGTAGGTTCAATCTCCACATCCTTATCATTGCTAGGTTGAGCATCATTATGAACATCGCTGTCCATATTGTCACCAGGTTCATGTTCATCACCAGATTATGTTTCTGCATCAGACGCAGAAATATCATTTGGTTCTTCAGGTGTGACAGTATTTGGTGGACTAACATGCAGGTCATCCCTCTTCTTCTCCTTAGGATGACTGGGTGTATCGGCATTAATTCCTTGAGAATCTTGATCAATTCTCTTAGGATGACCTTCAGGATACAAATGTTCCTGAGTCATTTTGCCTCCTCTAGTAATGACTCTGACAGAGTTGTCATTTAATTCATTGAGCAGGTCATTCTGAGCTTTAAGTACTTGTTCTACCTGAGTAGTAATTATAGAGGCATGTTTACTCAGAAGCTTCAAATCATTGACATTTCTGTCTACACAAGCACTTAAATGGCTAAGCATACGAGTACTTTGTTCCAAATGTCTGCTAACATAATCATTGAAACTCTGTTGTTTGGCAACAAAGTTGTCAAATTCATCAAAGCATAGGCTAGCAGGTTTATCAAAAGGAATATCACTCTCATCAAACCTACGCAGCGAATTTACTTCTACTACCTGTATCGGGTTATCGAGACCATGGATCTCTTCGATAGGTGGTAGATTTTTGACATCTTCAGATCTAATGCCTTTCTCTTGCATAGATTTCTTGGTTTCTTGCATATCTTCAGGACTGAGGAATATAATACCTCTTTTCTTCGGAGTTGTCTTAGAAGGTGGTTCGGGAATAGTCCAAGCATTATCGTTGATCAAGATGTTATTTAGTAGAGTCTCAGCTTGTTCTATAGTTCGTTCCCTAAAAACACAACCGTCACAACTATCTAGGTGGTCTCTAGAGGCATCGGTAAGTCCGTTATAGAAGATATCAAGTATCTCGTTCTTCTTAAGAGGGTGATCAGGCAAAGCATTATGTAGCTGGATGAGCCTCCCCCAAGCTTGTGGGAGACTCTCTTCTTTGAGTTGAGCAAAGTTGTATATTTCCTGCAAGGCAGCTTGCTTCTTATGGGCAGGGAAATATTTCTCACAGAAGTAATAGACCATATCCTGGGGACTACTCACACATCCAGGAGCAAGAGAAGTGAACCAGGCTTTAGTGTCATCCTTTAGAGAGAAAGGAAAGAGCTTAAGGATATAGTAGTGACGGATCTTCTCCTCACTAGTGAAAAGGGTGGCTATATCGTGTAGTTTGGTAAGACGGGCTACGACCGTCTCAGACTCATAACCGTGGAAAGGATCAGATTCGACTAGAGAGATTATCTCAGGGTCGACATAGAATTCATAATCCTTATCGGTGATAAAGATAGGTGAAGTGGCAAACTTTGGGTCTTATTTCATCCTAGGTTTCAGAGATTTTTTCCTTCCACTTGATAAGTAATTTCTGAGCGTCATAGGCATCCTTACACGCAAGAAAATCCTCAGCTATCTCTCCCTCCATAATATAACCCTCAGGTATATCAGGCAATTCATATCTAGGAGAGCTAGATCTAGCAGCAACAAAAGCAGGTTCTATCTCAATAATATCGGCAGTTTCAGAAGCATCACTAGCATTGACAGTAACTCTAGCAATATGAGCATCAAGGAATACCCCTAGTGGCACATCAGGCAAAGTAGTATCTCTAGCAGTATCAAGCATAGTATCATCAGGAAAAATAGCATCTCTAGCATCATCAGGCAAAGCAGTATCAAGCATATCATCTCTAGCAGTATCAGGCATAGCATCATAAGCATCAGCAAGCAAAGGCGACATATCAAGATTTCTAGCAGGAGGTGATGTTGCAAACTTACTCATAACTGAAGGTGAATCAAGTGTAGATCTAGATGGCAGTTCCTTACCTCCCCTCGTAGTTGAGAGCAAGACTTTGGTTTTTGGATCTTTCAGATTCTTCATAGTGATCAGCAGATATAAATCCCAAGTGACTCAGAGAATATGGCAAACCCTCCCCGGCAACGGTGCCAGAAAAGAGCTGCTTGCTAGCAGTCCACGGCAACGACACTAGAAGAATGTTGTTGACGTGTGCCTGACTTGATGCCTCCGCGGCAACAGAGCCAGAACTGCTCCCAGTTGCTCAACAATTAGCAATTGTCTTGCAATGGCCCACCAGCGTGTGGGATCGCGGCAGTTTTCGAGGGTAGAGTATTCAACCCAATTTGTTGATTCGCCAGACGGAAAGTGAAAGGATACTCTCAAGTATTAGCAGCTGAATGTGTCGGATTCAACCACACCTCAAAGATTAGTATCTGCAAGCAAAGTATCAGTAGCAAAGTAGTATGATAACAACGGTGCCAGAAACGATCTGTTGACGACAAACTATTCCTAACTGTTGTATCAATGGCGCTAGAAGTTGACCGTGGACGGAAAATATTCTTTCCCGTCAACGGCGCGAGAAAAAGTATTGTAGCAGGTAGCAGCAGTGTAACGAGTAACAGTAGTGGCAAGGAATAGCAGTAGTGACAGCAGTAGCAAGTAGCAACAGTAGCAAGTAACAGCAGTAGCAAGTAGCAGTAGGGCAAATCAAGTAACAACAGCAGCAAGTAACAATAGCGGCAATGGTAGTAACAGCAGCAGTGGGACAAACTCGTAGGCAATGGGTCGGTGATTCGTTTGGATGACATTCATCATGCAACAGTTATAACACGGAGAGATATGTGGCTAGCTCCCGTTCGTCAATGTGATGTAGGCATGCATTTTGTGTTCGTCATACGTGCTTAGGGAAAAGAACTTGCATGACATCTATTGTCCATCCCTCCCGTGGCAGCAAGGTCCAAAAGGATACTACGGGATATTAAGGTTCTCCTTTTAATAAAGAACCGGAACAACGCATTAGCACTTGGTGAACACATGAACTCTCAAACTATGGTCATCACCGGGAGTGGTTCCGGTTATTGTCACTCCGGGGTTGTCGGGTCATAACACATAGTAGGTAACTACAACTTGCAAGATCGGATCTAAAACACACATATATTGGTGACAACATAATAATTTCAGATCTGAAATCATGGCACTCGGGTCCTAGTGACAAGCATTAAGCATGGCAAAGTAGTAGCAACATCAATCTCATAACATAGTGGATACTAGGGATCAATCCCCGTCAAAACTAACTCGATTACATGATAGATCTCATCCTACTCATCACCGCCCAGCGAGCCTACGAATAGATTACTCACGAACGATGAAGAGCTTCATGGAATTGGAGAGGGAAGAAGGTTGATGATGACGATGGCGACAATTTCCCCTCTCCGGAGCCCAAAACGGACTCCAGATCTGCCCTCTAGATGAAGAACAGGATGTGGCGGCGCCTCCGTATCGCAAACGCGATGAAATCTTCTCTTCTGATTTTTTTCTGGACGAAAGTGAATTTATAGAGCTGGAGTTGGGGGCGGCAGACCCACGTGGGCCCCACAAGCTTGGTTGCCGCGGCCAGGTGGGGGGGGGGGGGGCACGGCAACAGGGCTTGTGGCCCACTGGCCCATCCCCTCCGGTGGATCTTTGCGCAAGTATTTTTTATATTTTCTAGAAATATTCTCCGTAAATTTTCAGGACGTTCCGAAAACTTTCATTTCTGCACAAAAACAACACCATGGCAATTCTGCTGAAAACTGCGTCAGTTCGGGTTAATTCCATTCAAATCATGCAAATTAGAGTCCAAAACAAGGGCAAAAGAGTTTGAAAAAGTAGATACGATGGAGACGTATCAGATACCTTGAGTTAATGCCCAGATGTTTGTTTCTGCATGGAAATCTCAGCATACTTGGCTCCAAGTTAAGGGTGTTCCTTATACTACTCGCCACTTTTTGGGTTTATGGGCAGCTGGCACTTTAATGGAGAAGACGTTGGATGTGGATCTCATTAGTTTGGGACGACGTGGGGATTGTCCGTATTCCGATGGCCATGATCAACACTCAGAATTTAGCGAAGGACAAGGATGAAACAAAGCCGTTCATTTCTACGGATGTGGTGGTTAAGCTCAAGGGCTATGCATTCACGTTTCGGAAGGAACCTGTCGGTTATGTGCCGGACCTGACTTTGTCTTTTTTTTCCTGGAGGCACAAAGGTGATGATGATGACGATGATGGCTGCGACACAGACCGTCGGCGTCTCAAACAGCTCAGCTCGGCAGCTGGACGAGACACGGAGAGTAAATTGTACGGAGGTACCACAACTAAGGCATTGGAAGGAGATTGGTATCAAGATTGGTAAATTTTCCGGGTTAGTACCATGTATGGGACGATACGTTGCAAAAAGGACTAAAACCGGGGTCTATACGTACCGACGGGCTTTCTGACCGATTGGGCCCGCCCGCCAGGTGCCCACGTGGCATAATTTTTTATAAAAAAGCCCCTTGCTTTGTACGTAATCACATAAATGCCCTTTATTTCGCAGGAAAAATGATCCTATGAAAATTCTTTTGTAATTTTCCAACACATAATCAGACTCTTTTGAATGTTTTTTCATCAAATGGAACAATTAAATAAAAGAACCAAAAAATGCCATCCAGGGGACTCAAACCCGCGACCTACAGCGACGAAGCGCGACGCCCTGGTCACCACCCCACGCTGACGTTGGTGTTAGAACACATGTGTGGTTTCTTTTAGCTGTTAGCATATGGGCCGGTAGCTCGGCCTGCGAGGCCTGCTTTGTTTTTATCTTTCGCGTTTTACTCGGGCTTGTTCATTGCCCAGGTTATTTTTACAAAACAGAATTTTTTAATATAATATTTTTTTGGTAATATACGATGAACATATTTTAGGTGCAAATTGACAATTTTGGTAACATATGTTGAACAATTTTTCTAAGATATGATAAACTTTTTAAATAGTGCACGGTGAACTTTTTGTTTTGACAATGTGTATTTTTAAAAATGTTCAGAAATGTAGATATGAAGAATATTTGTTTCTAATAGTTGATTATACAGTTATATCTAAAATAATAAGGAATTGTTTTAAAATATGATGAACATTTTTACATATTATTGTGTAAAATCATTTTGCATTTGAAAAAAAAACACCTTTTTTAAAATAAAAATTATACAATTTTAATGTATTTCTAAAATTCATTATGACTGCACAAATATTTGTAATATGTTTCATCAACTGTTTAAGCCCTGATACAATCTTCAGGGCTTAGACATTTACTTGATTACATACAAAGCAAAGGGGCTTTTTTTTACTTGATTACATACAAAGCAAAGGGGCTTTTTTTTGTAAAAATCATGCCACGTGGGTACCTGACAGACGGTCCCAACCGGTCAGGTACATCGTCAATATGTATAAACCCCGATTTTAGTCCTTTTTAGAACGTTTCGTTCAGATATGGTATTGCCACGAAAAAAATTACCAATCTTGAGATCAATCTGTTTCCAATGTCTCAATTATGATATCTTCATACAATTTACTCGGACACAGAAGCATCAACCTCCTTGTGCTACAAGCTTCTCATGAGTTCGTACATGCATGGGTTCGCATGCCAACGAACAGGCTACCGATGGATGTGTCTGGACGTGAACATGCGTACATGCACCAGCGCTGCAGGCACTCCAGGTACACGTGGAGCCGGACGTGTCCGCTGCTCCTTCTTCACCAGATGGTACGATTGTTCAAGTAACTGTTTGACATATACAAGATAATCAAATTTTTTGCATCTTTCATTCTGGGTTGAAAGCCATAGTTATACTCCAAAACTATTTTGATGATGGCTTTGATCTACAATATTACTGCAGTTTAGTGTCAAAAAATGAAATCTCTTTGTAATAGACGACTTTTGCCCGAAACCCTCATACTTCGAAAGAGATTGTCCAATTTATGCACAAAGTGCATCCAATTTTTGTTGTAACCCTCTCAATTTATTAGCACACACTATATGAGTTAAATTATGATACCATGCTAAATTTCAATCTTTTCAGAGTTCATTTGCAGTGTTTTTTAATTTCAAAGTCATTTAACTAAAAAAATTCATTAAATGCATGAAAAATAAAAAATACTAATCTAAATATCCGGGTCGTATAGAAGGGATAAGCTTTTGACACCATTGCATCCTTTGTTAAGGATATGGACTATTACTACGAATCTTCTCTTAAGATTCGTAGTAAGGATCTATCTCCTTAACATAGAACAATGTTGTCGGCTTTTTTGAATTACTATGTGTCTATGCATCAAAATAAATTAGGTTAACAAAAAGTATTAGGTTAAACTAATTACTTAATAGAAAAGAAAATATAACATTATTAAGTTAACAAAAAGTATTTTATAATATTCTTCATTTATAGTGCTTTACAATTTCAGTGTCATTTAGCTTTAAAATAATCAAGTAAAAAACTTTTATAAAACTCTAATAAGAAAAAGAATCAATTAAAATATTTTGTTATAATCACCTAAAAAAACTATAATATTCTTCATTAGCAAAAAGAATCAACTAAAAAACTTTTATAAACCTCTAGTCATGATCAAAATAATATTAACTTAAAATTATATAAATTTTATGCAACTAATCAAATTATTTTTTATTAAAAACTTTAATACCAAAAAGAATTTTCATAAAGTATTTTAAAAAAACTTTAATAGCAACAAAATAACATATAAATTTTTTAGAAAATGCCCACCTACTAGGCCACCACGGTCTGCATACGACTAGAAACCCATCTACACAGGGCCAGGATGCAGGCCCATGGGGCAAGTAGGCCTAACAGGGTGGAGATGAAATTTAGGCATTTACTGCGTGCTTTAGAGAGGAGCTCGGGACCGTAGCCGCAACGAGGCTTATAAACCGCTCCGAGCGGCCTTTGCTTGGCGAGGTGGGACTAAACTTCCAGCGCACCTCGTTCGTGCTAGCACCAGAACTTTAGACCCGGTTGGTGGCTCCAACCGGGACTAAATGACCCCCTTAGTCCCGGTTGGAGCCACCAACCGGGACTAAAGGTGAAATTCGCCAGGCGAAAGGGTGGGAGCCCAACCCTTTAGTCCCAGTTGGAGTTAGAGCCACCAACCGGGACTAAAGGTTGGGGTACATAAGCACCACTTGGATATGAAATCCCGAATCATTCTTCTTCCTTTTGAGATCTGCCCTGACGCCGCGAGGATGCCGCGACGCCCTGCCCCTCGTCGACGCCTTTGCCGTGCCCCTACGTGCGCGCGCCCTCGCCGTGCCCTACCCCAATGTGCGCGCGCCCTCTCCGCGCACTGCCCCGACGCCGGCGATCCTCGCCGCGCCCTGCACCCCAACGCCGTCGCTCCTCGCCCTGCGCCCAGCTCAAGGAGCACAACATCCAGGCGATCCTCCTTCCATTCCGACCTTCCTCCTGCCCTGAGCCCTCTTCGCTTCGGTGCCTTGTCGAGCAAAAATCTGTAGTGCATTGTGTATGCTTTGGTGGTTGCTACAGTAGAAACGTGACTTTATTTATTAATTGTCTTTGCACAATCAATGAAATTGGGAACAATTCGTGCATAATTGTGTGCTTGGACAGAGGGAAATGATTATAACCTTGTGATTTGGAAGCAAAGTTGATCATGCATTTTTTTGCATGATATGACTATTTATTACTAGTCAATCTAATTTTTTTACCTGCTATGCTATGATAGACTTTGCTCATATTTATTAGCTAAGTGTGCTCATATTTATATGCTATGATAGGTCGGTTTAGACGTGCGAAATATTCTACTGAATTTGTGTATGTACATCACAACTGAAGTTATGCATTGGTGATCTTGCTAGCAGTTATACATTGATTTTCAAGAAGATATTTTAAGATTGTGATGTGGCATGGGTCCATGTTATTTCTTATTTGGCTTGCTTGCTTGCTTGCTGCGTCGCTGTGTTTTCTTTCTGTGACAAGACAACCATGGTGCACACAAACTGGTTATTTCTGCATGTTTGCTTGGTACATTTCAATATTTGGAATACATTCCAAAAAAAAAACTCTCAGTTATAGTGGCTCCACTAATCGTGTAGACGTGTGAATGAACACTTAGCTGATGGGTTATATTAGTGCAAGTTCTTGAATGTGCTAAATCAGGTTACACTTTTGTTCCTTCTAAGACAAATTTTAAGACACATGTGATCCGATTAATTGCTTTTGTGTGGGAAAAGCTTGCCTAAACAAATGGCGCTTTCAGTACACTGTTAAATGTCCATAAATAAACCAGGTAGTTGTAAAGTATGAAATGGGAAACATATTCTTCCTAAGACTGTTGTATTTGGGAACATGTAGGTTCAAGGCCCTATCTTGTTTATTTACTATGGAAACCCAAACAAAAAACTAGCTATTTTTATGTCTTATTCTATTCTCATCAACATAATTTTTTGCTTGTGATCCCTCTCTTTTTTGGTCTCCCAAACAAATGCGACTTTATTTATTAATTAACATGTTTTTTGGTTTCCCAAACAAATACAACTTTATTTATTAATTAACATGTAAATATACTCCAAAAGTTTGTTTCTTTGATGACTTGTTGGTGCGATCGACCATATGGTGTAGTAGTTCTGGTCGATGATTATAGGGTTCTTGATGGAGCAGCCTGGTATAGTAATTCATTGAGCATGGTTTTGCTAGTGTTTCAGTTATATAGATTAAAAGGCATGTTTGTTGGCCATGCTTAGATTTGCTTTGAGAGTTTATATTTCCTGTATGTGGGTGTTTTTGGTCCTGTTTGCTGTCTAGATTGGATGAAAACAGATGCTATTTACTCATTTTTTCCCTAGCAAATGAAACTCCCTTTTCCATATGGTTAGATTAAAACATACTATTCCTTTATAAACTAGGTTTTTTGCCATGCAAGCGCTAGTATACTTGGGTTTTGTCTATTTTTTTCCAATCGGTGGAATTAGAGGTTGTGGTGTTGCATCTCCGTGGAGTTGGTCCCTGATCGTCCCTCCGTTGTTCGATAAAAGGTGTCCATTTGTTGTATGTTGAGTTTTGTTCATAGGATGATGGTTGGTTCATTTGTTGAGTTATGTATTCATCCATGTGTATAAATCTTGTATTCATCTTGTATTCATTTTGTATTCATCCTGTGTATAAACTTGTATTCATCTTGTCCTTAATGTTAAGCTCCATGCACTAGCCAACGCAACCAAAAGTCCGAACTGATGGAAAGGGCTAGTGCAATCCACATATACTGTAACACCCCCTCTCACGTGTGACGGGGAAGGCAAGTCAACATGTGCAACCGGAAGAGAGCGACGGCGCGTGAAACTCACGTATGACTCAAGAGGCCTCTACGTGGAGACAAAGGGGGGTACTAGTAATTTTTAATAAATTGCGAAGGCCAGGACTTGAACTCAAGACCTTAGCTCTGATACCATGTTAAGCTTCATGCACTAGCCAACGCAACCAAAAGTCCGAACTGATGGAAAGGGCTAGTGCAATCCACATATACTGTAACAGTTAAAACATAATCCCGATAACTTTGATTTTGAGGCATATGAAAACATGAGAGAGGGGGTCGTTAAAACATAACCCCGATAACTTCGACATGAGGAGTGGGGGGTCGTTAAAACATAACCCCGATAACTTCGACATGAGGGGTGGGGGGTCGTTAAAACATAACCCCGATAACTTCGACATGAGGGGTGGGGGGTCGTTAAAACATAACCCCGATAACTTCGACATGAGGGGTGGGGGTCGTTAAAACATAACCCCGATAACTTTGATTTTGAGGCATATGGAAACATGATTTGCACGTCGGACATGCATGAGAGAGGCGGTCCGCAGAGTATCCTCTCCCGAAAGATAGATGACTCATCAGATAGGAGGGGGGAGGAGTCCTTGACGATCGTGTGAAACTGACTGTTATAGAACTTGTCATCTTTACATGATGTTTACCACTATCCATTGCTCATATGCATATGATTCCTTGTTGTGATTAGGTCTATGTTTGCCATTAATCCATCTCTCATGGCTGTATATTGCCATGTTGTAATATTTGCAGAAATTATGGGCAGAGACTTAGAAAAAGAAGAGTTGTTGGGGGATATAATCCGCGATGGAGGTGATGATATCACCTTGTCGTATCTCAACAACACCGATCGAATGGAGGAGGGAGGAGATGACGGCTCCGATGATCGAATGGAGGAGGGAGGAGATGACGGCTCCGCTGGTGTTCGAGCCTTAATTGTTGCAAAGTTCGGCGAGGTATACATATATATTAATTAAGCCTCTACCGACTAGATGCATTATTTTTTTTGTATGTACATATATTAACGCTTCTTTCTTCTTTTCGCCCTCCAGATCGGGCCAAACTTATGTAAGGAGATGAGTCCCGAAGAAAAGGTTGGGCCAGGATGAAAGGTTAATGATCGAAGAGGTCGCTCGAGATGGCTAACCGATTGCTCCCAAGCGGACCAAAGACAAATTTATATACCAGTGTGGAGTTATTGTTAGGGACAGCATCCCGATCAGCATCCAAGAATGGAATAAAAAGAAGGACTGTGAAGTTTCTTATGTCGACGATAGAGAGAAATATTAGCTTTGGAACTCATCGATGACAAATTTCATCCTACCGCCAGAGGAGGATCCAAATAACCCAGTTATACAGCGACAAGTCAAGGCGTTCGCTCTTAAGAATATGGTGTTGGAAATATGCCCTAGAGGCAATAATAAATTGGTTATTATTATATTTCCTTGTTCATGAAAATCGTTTATTATCCATGCTAGAATTGCATTGGTTGGAAACTCAAATACATGTGTGGATACATAGACAACACACTGTCCCTAGTGAGCCTGTGAAGGACTAGCTTGTTGATCAAAGATGGTCAAGGTTTCCTGGCCATAGCCATGAGATGTCGTTTGATAACGGGAGAATGATGTGATGGACAAGATCCAAACTATGAACGTAGCCTATGATCGTCTCAGTTTATTGCTACTGTTTTCTGCATGTCAAAGTATCTGTTCCTATGACCATGAGATCTTGCAACTCCCGGACACAGGAGGAATACCTTGTGTGTATCAAACATCAGAATGTAACTTGGTGACTATAAAGGTGCTCTACAGGTATCTCCGAATGTGTCTGTTGGGTTGGCATGGATCAAGACTGGGATTTCTCACTCCGTGTGACGGAGAGGTATCTCGGGGCCCACTCGGTAATACACCAGCACAACAAGCCTTGCAAGCAATGTGACTAAGGAGTTAGTCACGGGATTTTGTGTTACAGAACAAGTAAACACACTTTCCGATAACGAGATTGAACTAGGTATAGAGATACCGACGATCGAATCTCGGGCAAGTAACATACCGATGGACAAAGGGAATAGCATACGTGGTTAACTGAATCCTTGACATAGAGGTTCGACCGGTAAAGATCTTCGTAGAATATGTAGGAGCCAACATGGGCATCCAAGTCCCGCTATTGGTTATTGACTGGAGAGTGTCTCGGTCATGTCTACATAGTTCTTGAACCCGCAGGGTGTGCACACGTAAGGTTCGATGACATTTCAGTATTATTGAGTTATGTATGTTGGTGGCTGAAAGTTTTTCGGAGTCCCGGATGAGATTCCGGACACCACGAGGAGCTCCGGAATGGTCCGAAGGTAAAGATTGATATAAATGAGGTGGCGCACCAGCCCGTGGTGGGCTTGGGTGGACAGCCCCAAGAGGCCCATGCACCAAGAGGTTAAAGAGAAAGAGGGAAGGAGGAATCCCACTAGGAAGGGGAGTCTGATACGTCTCAAACGTATCTATAATTTTTGATGGTTCCATGCTATTATCTTGTCAACTTTGGATGTTTTATATGCATGAATATGCTATTTTATATATTTTTTGGGACTAACCTATTAACTCAGTGCCAAGTGCCAGTTTCTGTTTTTTCCGTGTTTTTGGCCCATTTTCAAACGGAGTCCAAATGGAATGAAACTTTACGATGATTTTTTTAGACCAAAAGAGACCCTCGGAGCTTTGAAAGAAGGCCAGAAGAGCCACGAGGGAGTCACAAGCCCTGACGCCGCCACCCCCCCCTAGGTGGTGGCAACCAGGCTTGTGACCTCCTCGTGGGCCCAACCAATGTAATTCCACCGCCATAAATTCCTATAAATTCAGAAACCCCCCAAAAGAAACCTAGGTCGGGAGTTCCGCCGCCACAAGCCTCTGTAGCCACCAAAAACCAATCTAGAGCCCGTTCCGGCACAATGCCGGAGGGGGAATCCATCTCCGGTGGCCATCTTCATCATCCCGGCGATCTCCATGACGAGGAGGGAGTAGTTCTCCCTCGGGGCTGAGGGTATGTACTAGTAGCTATGTGTTTGATCTCTCTCTCTCTCGTGTTCTTGAGATGTCTTGATCTCGATGTACCATGGGCTTTGCTACTATAGTTGGATCTTATGATGTTCTTGCCCCTCTCCCTCTTGTAATGAATTGAGTTTCCCCTTTGGAGTTATCTTATCGGATTGAGTCTTTGAGAACACTTGATGTATGTCTTGCACGAGTCTATTTGTTGTGATCAACTTGCGGGTTTGTGACAATTGGGAACCTATGCATATGGGTTGGCACACGTGGATTCATGTGAGTACTTGATGTATGTTTTTGTGATCAACTTGCGGGTTCGTGACATTGGGAACCTATGCACAGGGGTTGGCACACGTTTTGACTCTCTGGTAGAAACTTTGGGGCACTCTTTGAAGTTCTATGTGTTGGTTGAATAGATGATTCTGAGACTATGTGATGCATATCGTATAATCATGCCCACGGATACTTGAGGTGACAATGGAGTATCTAGGTGACATTAGGGTCTTGGTTGATATGTATCTTAAGGTGTTATTCTAGTACGAACTCTATGATGGATCGAACGGAAAGAATAGCTTCGTGTTATTTTACTACGGACTCTTGAATAGATCGATCAGAAAGAATAATTTTGTGGTGGTTTCGTACCCGACAATAATCTCTTCGTTTGTTCTCCACTATTAGTGACTTTGGAGTGACTCTTTGTTGCATGTTGAGGGCTAGTTATATGATCCAATTATGTTATCATTGTTGAGAGAACTTCACTAGTGAAAGTATGAACCCTAGGCCTTGTTTCCACGCATTGCAATACCGTTCGTGCTCACTTTTGTTACTTGTTACCTTGCTGTTTTTGTAATTTCAGATTACAAAAACCTATATCTACCATCCATATTGCACTTGTATCACCATCTCTTCGCCGAACTAGTGCACCTATACAACTTACCATTGTATTAGGTGTGTTGGGGACACAAGAGACTCTTTGTTATTTGGTTGCAGGGTTGCTTGAGAGAGACCATCTTCATCCTACACCTCCCACGGATGGATAAACCTTAGGTCACCCACTTGAGGGAAAAATGCTACTGTCCTACAACCCTCTACACTTGGAGGCCCAACAACGTCTACAAGGAGAAGGTTGCGTAGTAGACATCAGAGTCCTCCTCCACCAAACTAAATTGGAGGAGGACTCCTCCCCCTAGTTCAACTGAACCTGTCCTCCTTGGAGGAGGAGGCAAGGCAGCCCTCCCTCCCCTTCCTCCTATATATAGTGGAGGTATTGAGGGCAACACGGACCAGAAAAGCCACGTGCTGCCCTCTCCTCCATTCGTCTAGATTAGTCCGGCATAGCTTGGCGAAGTCCTGCTGGATTAGTTCCATCACCATGGCCGCCATGCCGTTAGGCTATTGGAGAACTCATCTACCTCTTCGCCCCTCTTGCTGGATCAAGAAGGCGGAGATCATCATGGAGCTGTACGTGTGCTGAACGCGGAGATGCCGTCCATTCGGCACAAGACCGGGATGGATCGTGATGAGATCGCGGGACGATCATGATGAGATCACGCGACGGACCGTAACGAGATCGCGGAATGGATCGTGATGGGATCACGGGATGGATTGCGATTTGGATCGCGAAGATGTCCGACTATATCAACCGTGTTATATAGGCTTCCGCTTAGCGATCTACAAGCGTATGTAGATGCACTCTCTCCTCTCGTAGATGGTCATCACCATGGATAGATATTTGATACGTCCCAAATGTATCTATAACTTTTGCTTGTTCCATGATCTTTTGGGTGAAAATGTTATATGTTTTGCTACACTTTTATATTATTTTACACATATTTGGACTAACCTACTAACTCAGTGCACCCAGTGCCAGTTTTTGTCTGCTGATGTCTATTTTGCAGGAGGCTGCCTGGGTGGGCCCCACCTCCTCCGGTGCCCTCCTTTGGCCTATATTTAGTCCTCCGAGAGGAAACCCTTCCACAACTTCCAGAATCGCGAATTTCTTCAATGTTCCGTCGCCGCAGCGCTTCCGAGATCGGGAGCGTCACGAGACCTCTTCCCGGCACCCTGCCGGAGGGAGGATTGACCTCCGGGAGCTTCTCCACCGCCATGGATGCTTCCCGGACGTGCCGTGAGTATTCCTCCTTGGACCATGGGTCCATGACCAGTAGCTATGTGATGTCTTCTCTCCAATCTTGTGCTTCAATGTTTAGTCCTTGTGAGCTGCCCTACATGATCAAGGCATCTACGTAATTCTCTTGCTATTTCTATGCTCGGTTTTTTGGGATCCGATGGATTATGAGATTATGTTCAGATTGTTATGAGTTATATATTTGATTATCCTTTTATATTATGTTCCTTAGTGATTCATGCATGTTCTCCATTGCTATTTATTGTTTTGGCCGAGTAGTAGATTGTAACTCCAAGAGGGAGCGTTATGTATGATTGTGGGTTCATCCCCCTCGATGTCTAGCTTGAGTGACAGAAACATGAGACTATGGGATGTGCTGTTGCCACTAGGGAGAAAACAACGGTGCTTGTGACCACGGTTGCAAGGATTGTTTACCTTACGCATAGTTCGTTAATGCAGTTGTCCGTTGCTTTGAGTTTACACTTTGGGTGGGGCTCGCAACTTAATACCGGAGAGATGTTCTGGATAGATATATCAAGGTTGATGATTGGTAAGTAGATGCTGATGAATAAACAGTCTACTTGTCTTGGCGTACTGCACATTACTATTGAACTTCTAACTATCAAGTAGCATAATTAACATTGCGGTGTGTTCATAATTTTGTCAATTGCCCAACTGTGATTTGTTTACCCAAGCATAGTTGTTTATCGTCTTTTGGGAGAGACATCACTAGTGAACATCATGTGACTCCGGTCCATATCACCATCATTGTTTACACCTCCACCATTTAGCGCTTTCATTTACTTTTCCCTTGCAATCAATATTACTTTTCCCGCTTGTGTTTTGATCCTTTGCAAACACTACAAGAAATATGCTCATATGTGATGTTTTTTAAAATGTCGTTGATGAATTCGTCATAAATCTATGACGATTTCATCCGAGGTCGTTGTAAACCGTTTGAGGGGATCAAATCTACATATAAATTACGACGATGTGAGTCAAAACGTCGTAACCACATAAGATGAGATCGTCATAACTTTTACGACGATTGTAAAAATGTCGTAACATATTCTAACTATGTTGACATGTCACTCGTGGGTCCATTATATCCCACCTCATCCTAGTTTGTGAAGCAACCTACTATTCTATCATTCCAAAAATTCTCGAAAAATTCTCATAAATAATTTGGATCATATATTTCTCAAATATGTGAAAACCCTTCCTTCCATAGTTCAAAAATAATTCAGCAATATTCATTTTCCTATTGTGTTCAGAATAGCACTTCGTGAAGGAAGTGTTATTTCTTTTTCTTTGATTACCCTCATATTTTTTGGGCACTCTTTCCTATCCAATCATAACTTTTACTACAAGGCCGGAGATATTGACAACCTCTCTGTACTCGTTGGGAGCAAAGTTATTTGTTGTGTGTGCAGGTCCACGTCTTCCGCTGACCAGGACAGGAGACACCTACTTGTTGAGCCTATGAGTCCTCCTGGTTCGATAAACCTTACAGTCTCCGTGTAAGGGTAAACTTGCTGCTGACTGCATCTCAACCTTCCACTTGGGGTAACCAACGAGGTGCTAGAAGTATATACATCATCTCGTCATCAATCTTGTGTGCGTGTAAGAATTTTTTGTTTTCCATCCGACGTTCCCCAACAAATAGCAAAACTATTCAAGAGCTGGAAGAAAAGATTGAACGAGTTTGTCGAGAAAGACGAGACTCTAGAATTCGCTGGTCAATATGCGAAGATAAAAGATCACTGGCCCGCATTTATGGCGTACAAGAAATCGGAGAAATCTAAGCAAAGGTCAGAGGTAAATAAGGAAAATGATGCAAAGAAGAAGTATCACCATGTTACAGGGTCAGGTGGCTACTAGGTTGCTCGGTGTATGTGGGACAAAGCTGAGAACGACCTGCTTGACAAAGGGGTCTAGCCAACAACATTGCACTGGCCCGATCGATCAATGACTTGGTTCTTTGGGCATGGGCGAACTTTGCACCCAGAAACAGGGAAGTGTGTTTTCACGAAAGCTCAACTTGAAACACCCGTCTTAAAGATTATCGAAGCAATCAAGGACGTGGAGGGAGGGAGGTTCCATCCCGACAGAGAGAAGGACGAGCTGTCAAAGGCCCTCGGGAATCCTAGACACCCTCGACGTACACGAGGCACATCAGGCTCCATTCCGTGGAAAGTATGGGTTTCTGGAGAGCACTGATTATAGAAGCCGAGGGAGAAAGAAGAGGAAGCAGACCGGATGCAGAGGACGGAAGAAAGATTATCGTTGCATGAGAAGAAACTAGAGGCATATACGAGTCAGCGAGCTTCTCAGCAACACGAAGCTCCTTTATTCGATACTGCCCACGAAGCTACCCCACCATCTTAGCGAAAAAGAAGCGTGGCTTGCACTGAGCTCATTCAGCCTTATATCTCGTCTCCTTGCTACCCCACGAATGGTATCACAGAGAGGGAACATTGCGAGCTAATTGCGAAATGCCATAACCTAATATTGAAGGTGGCAGTCGGCTATGTCTTACCTCGTCGACGTGATGGAACTTCTCGTTTAAATCCGATTCCATATGGCTTTGCTGTTGTCCGGGTGGATGAAGTAATGAACGGATTTCAGGGGCTGGAGCTTGAATACCCTATAGGTGAACGGGATATTCATCTGGAAAATGCCTTAAGGACTACGTGTCTATGGAGAAAGGAAAACATCCTGCTTCCAAACTGGACGCCACCTCAGCAGACATAGCTGGAGGAGGCCCCTCAGCTGTCTTCGATGCGTCAGTGGACTCCGTCAGAGGAGGCCCCCAGCAGAATCCTCCTTCGCCTGAGTTGTCTCCGCTGCATCAGCGGACTCCGCCTCCTCCGCCGCGTCAGCTTACTCCGCCTTCTCAGCAACGGCGGAAGAGAGCCGTCATCGCTCCGGCGGCGAGCAGTACAACAACAAAGAAATCCAGAGCACTCCCAAGAGTCAAGAAGGCTCCTCCCAAGAGATCCTACGACATGACTGAGGAGGAAAACAAGGAAATTGCAGATGCCCAAGTTAAGGGCCATTTTGCACCGAAGCGTCCACCTCCAAAGGAGAAAGCAGATCCGGTAAAAGCGAAGTGCTGTCTGGATGCCCTTAAGGGACCACCACCATCTCCGCTGCTATCACACTATGAGCGCTGTATTGAAAAGACATATGATCAAGCAAAGCAGTCGGGAAGCTTAAGCACTAGTGGTGCAAGAAGTGGGAAAACAATTCCCCAGCTCGGCGAATAGGAGAAGCAATTGTGCCCCCCGCTCAAGGTGTTAACCGATATCACTAATACTGATCCAGGGGGTAATGGACACTAATCCTCGTTTCACTCTTGGTGATTTATTAAGCGATGATGTACAGTTCGAAACTGCCGATGTATTATCCCTTAGATACGAGCATGGGAAACCTCTCGTCAAACCTAAGAATTTCACGAAACTATCAATGATAATGCGAAGACTCCATGACTCGCACTTAAAAACCTACAAGGATGGGACCAACATTATCTACGGGGGAATTAAAGATGAGCACTACTTCAATGGAGATGAGTAGTTGTACATTGAATTCGAAGTAATTAAGTCTCTAGCTCATCCCGTTCATTGCATGTATAATTATCCTCACTATATTATGCAGATTGAAGATCCTCAAATGCAAAAAAGGACAAATATATGACATTGCGTTCATTAACCCAAGTACCGTAAATGAATATACGGTACATCACATGTGTGTGGATACAGAGAAATGCTTGCTAAATGCGTTACTTCGACAACATGACAGAAGGGAAATACTATTTCCTTACAACTTCCGGTGAGTGTTACTAGCTGTCTTGTGCACATTCTATTTTGCTTACTCGAGGTTAAGTGTAATTAATTAGTTATTCGTGTGCATATTTCACTTTATTCTGCTAATAATTAGGTTCGAGGAGGGACTAGTAATTGTCTTGGACAAGAGACGTAAGGACCCTACAAAGTGGGCGACGATGAGTGAGATGCTTCAGAAATAAGTTCAATCATTATCGCACCGTATCGACAACTTTCGTTCATTTGCTGATATCAAGTAATCATTTTATTTTCTGTGCAGGGTTTGGAAAAAGTTCACCAGCACCGCTAGGGGTGAATGGAATAAGGAGCTGCGATTTTCACACTCCAAAGTAAGTAGCATTAGCTAGTTTCGCGCATCTCTCATTCATTCTAGTTTTAATACCATAATCATGCTTGATTATTATTTTGATTGAACTCTATTCTCGTAAACTACTGCTTGATGGAGGAAGCCGGGAATAATTTATGTGGTTATTACGTTTGCGAGTCAATTCACCAGACGATCTCACTACAGGAATCACCTTCTTTGCCGTCTGCCATCACAGACGGCAAAGACAATATCCCGGACGGCAAAGACAATACCACAAACGACAAATATTGTCACGGCCGGCAAAATTTCTGCATCAGCCTACGACGGCATAGGACCTTCTTTGCCGTCTGCCCCCCCAAAGCGGACGGCAAAGCTCTTTGCCGTCAGCTTTCCTTAGGAGCAGTCGACAAAGTGCTTGAGACGGCAGCCGACAGGCGTTGCCTCCGTTAGGGGTTAACGGAGGCTTTGCCGTCTGCCTTCCCGCCCATCTTTGCCATCTGCCTCCCCGCCCATCTTTGTCGTCTGCCTTCTCCTCCCCTCCCCTCCCCCTCCATCTTTGCCGTCTGCCTCCCCGTCCATCTTTGCCGTCTGCCCCCCAGGAAGCTGACGGCAAAGAGACTATATAGCCAGCTGCTACTGCCCAGGTTGCGCAGCTGGGCGCCATGTGGCACCTTTGCCGTCGGTCAGCTGACGGCAAAGGCCTTTGCCATCAACTGGCAGACGGCAAAGAGCCTATATTGTCACATTTTTATTTATTTTTTCTATTTCACAGCACATATACATATAATTCATAGCACATATATCATAAATAGGTCACAACACATATATGATATACATATAAAGCTCATCAATGCCATTTGTTCATCAACGTACATCCCATATATCAAAAGAATCAACACATACAAAGTTTCATCCATATATACATACATATAGTCGCACATATATTGTTCATCCATATATACATATACATATAGTTCCACATTGTTCATCAACTCAAATAAAAACGGAAACTAAAGCACTCCAACACCAGCTTCCATGCATGTAGTACATCCAATATGCAAAATGGGAATAAGGAAGTCAGAAAAAGAAGAACAACAACATATATATGACAAATAAGCTGAATTGAAGAAGAAAGAGAAGAAGCAAGAAGAGAACAAGGAGAAGAAAAACAAGAAGGAGGAGGAGGAGGAGGGGGGGGGGGAGGAGGGGAAGGGGAAGGAGAAGGACAAGGAGGAGGAGAACAAGAAAAACAAGAGAAGAAGAAGGATAAGAAGGAGGAGAAGAAGGAGAGAAGAACAAGGAGGGCTCCTTCTCCTTCTTCTCCTCCTTCTCCTTCTTCTTCTCTTCTTCTCCTCCTCCTTCTTCTTCTTCTTCTTCTCCTTCTCCTTCTCTTCTTCTTCTCTTCTTCTTCTTCTTCTTCCTTCTCCTTCTTTTTGAGCTAAATGGGCTAATTATGTCATTTTAGTGGAAAACAAGCTAAGTATATAATATTCATGAGCTAACCAAGGTTCTTGTGCCATTTTGAGCTTATTATGGTATTTTGGAGCTAAATGGGCTAATTATGTCATTTTTGGGTTAATTAAAGCAAGGATAATATGAAAGAGGAGAAGAAAGAGGAGGAGGAGGAGAAGAAGAAGAAATCAAGAAGAAGGAGGAGGAGGAGAAGGATAGAAGGTCCTTGGCCTTCTCCTCCTCCTCCTCCTCCTTCTCCTTCTTCTCTTCTTCTTCTTCTTCTTCTTCTTCTTCTTTCTTTTCATTTTACCTATTTCTTCTCCTCTTCTCCTCTTATTGGAGCTAAATTAACTAATTATGTCTTTTTTGAGCTAAATGGGCTAATTATCCCATTTTAGAGGAAAACAAGCTAAGTATATAATATTAATGAGCTAACCAAGGTTCTTATGCCATTTTGAGCTTATTATGGTATTTTGGAGCTAAATGGACTAATTATGTCATTGTTGGGGAAATTAAAGCAAGGATAATATGAAAGAGGAGAAGAAAGAGGAGGAGGAGGAGAAGAAGAAGAAATCAAGGAGGAGAAGGAGGAGAAGGAGGAGGAGGAGAAGGACTAGAAGGTCCTTGGCCTTCTCCTCCTTCTCCTCCTCCTCCTCCTCCTCCTCCTTCTCCTTCTTCTCTTCTTCTTCTTCTCTTCTTCTTCTTCTTCTATCTTTTCATTTTGCCTATTTCTTCTCCTCTTCTCCTCTTGTTGGAGCTAAATTACCTAATTATGTCTTTTTTGAGCTAAATGTTCCAATTACGTCATTTTAGAGGAAAACAAGCTAAGTATATAATATTCATGAGCTAACCAAGGTTCTTGTGCCATTTTGAGCTTATTATGGTATTTTGGAGCTAAATGGGCTAATTATGTCATTGTTGGGTTCATTAAAGCAAGGATAATATGAAAGAGGAGAAGAAAGAGGAGGAGGAGGAGAAGAAGAAGAAATCAAGAAGGAGGAGGAGGAGGAGAAGGATAGAAGGTCCTTGGCCTTCTCCTCCTCCTCCTCCTCCTTCTCCTTCTTCTCTTCTTTCTTTTCATTTTGCCTATTTCTTCTCCTCTTCTCCTCTTGTTGGAGCTAAATTACCTAATTATCTCTTTTTTGAGCTAAATGGGCTAATTATCCCATTTTAGAGGAAAACAAGCTAAGTATATAATATTAATGAGCTAACCAAGGTTCTTATGCCATTTTGAGCTTATTATGGTATTTTGGAGCTAAATGAACTGATTATGTCATTGTTGGGGAAATTAAAGCAAGGATAATATGAAAGAGGAGAAGAAAGAGGAGGAGGAGGAGAAGAAGAAGAAATCAAGGAGGAGAATGAGGAGAAGGAGGAGGAGGAGAAGGACTAAAAGGTCCTTGGCCTTCTCCTCCTTCTCCTCCTCCTCCTCCTCCTCCTCCTCCTCCTCCTCCTTCTCCTTCTTCTCTTCTTCTTCTTCTTCTCTTCTTCTTCTTCTTCTATCTTTTCATTTTGCCTATTTCTTCTCCTCTTCTTCTCTTGTTGGAGCTAAATTACCTAATTATGTCTTTTTTGAGCTAAATGTTCCAATTATGTCATTTTAGAGGAAAACAAGCTAAGTATATAATATTCATGAGCTAACCAAGGTTCTTGTGCCATTTTAAGCTTATTATGGTATTTTTTAGCTAAATTGGCTAATTATGTCATTGTTGGGTTAATTAAAGCAAGGATAATATGAAAGAGGAGAAGAAAGAGGAGGAGGAGGAGAAGAAGAAGAAATCAAGAAGGAGGAGGAGGAGGAGAAGGAGGAGGAGGAGAAGGATAGAAGGTCCTTGGCCTTCTCCTCGTCCTCCTCCTCCTCCTCCTCCTCCTTCTCCTTCTTCTCTTCTTCTTCTTCTTCTTCTTCTTCTTTCTTTTCATTTTGCCTATTTATTCTCCTCTTCTCCTCTTGTTGGAGCTAAATTACCTAATTATGTCTTTTTTGAGCTAAATGGGCTAATTATCCCATTTTAGAGAAAACCAAGCTAAGTATATAATATTAATGAGCTAACGAAGGTTCTTATGCCATTTTGAGCTTATTATGGTATTTTGGAGCTAAATGGACTAATTATGTCATTGTTGGGGAAATTAAAGCAAGGATAATATGAAAGAGGAGAAGAAAGAGGAGGAGGAGGAGAAGAAGAAGAAATCAAGGAGGAGAAGGAGGAGAAGGAGGAGGAGGAGAAGGACTAGAAGGTCCTTGGCCTTCTCCTCCTTCTCCTCCTCCTCCTCCTCCTCCTCCTCCTTCTCCTCCTTCTCCTTCTTCTCTTCTTCTTCTTCTTCTTCTTTCTTTTCATTTTTCCTATTTCTTCTCCTCTTGTTGGAGCTAAATTACCTAATTATGTCTTCTTGGAGCTAAATGGGCTAATTATCTCATTTTAGAGGAAAACAAGCTAAGTTTGGAGGAGAAACTTACCGTAGTGGTCATCAAGGAGGAGAAACACCACGGTTGCTCGCGCCGGCTTCGTTTGGAGACGGTTGCCCTGGAGAAGGGTCGTGCGATGCCGCTCGGGAGTTATTCTGCAGAAAAGATATTTTGCAATGTCTCGGTTAGCATGATGACACTCAATTATTAATACTAGTTTATAATGAAACTCACCGTGCCAATCGAAGAGAAGACGGGCAACGGCGGAGGGACTTGACCGCTCTTCTCGCACAGACCCTGAAGAGTGGGTCGTATTAGTTAGTATTGAAACAGACATTACACACATGATTTGGCTAATGTGAAAAAAAACATACCAAAAAAAGCTCGTACAGGGCCCGTTGACCCGCCTCATTCCGGGCCCTCTCCTCCTCAAGCAATCGTGCCGTGGTCTGGTCCCTCTCATCAAGAGCAGCCTGAAGAGCAGCCTGGCTTGCCAATCTCTCTTTCTCAAGAGCAGCCTGGTTTGCCGCTCTCTCTTTCTGAAGAGCAGCCTGAAAAACCATTCCTCGTTACCACAGTAATGATCTATGGTGACACACATAATGAAATGGATGAAAGTGTTCTTAGTCCGTATAACTAACCTCGATGGCAAGTTCGACTGGCCGTGGACGAGGCGTTATCTCAGGACATCTGCTCGACTGGCGTGCCTTGATCTCCGGAAGAGTGAGTGGACAACGTATTATCCCATCTCCAATGGCTATCGAGCCATGGGGCCTCCCGCCACCAGATATCATCACCAGCTCTGGATCCAAAGGTTCCTGGCTAGGGTTAAAGTCATCCCCTTTCGTAGCCTTCCCCGCGTCCCTGTATGCCACGAGCTTCTGGTGGGATGATATGTTGGTGAAGTTACTGGGATCATCCAGGTCAGACTCAGAGAATGCCTTCGCCTTCTTGTACGAGGCAGTATGGTCCATGCCATAAAGGTCGTCAAGTGTGGCATCTCAGTCTTATTGTGATGCGCCTAAAAGAGAGGAACAAAATATTAGCATCAAGAATGAATTGCATGAATCATGAAGCAAATCACATACCCAGTTTCGTCCAAACTGAAGTAAGTTGGCGCTGCCTTGATTGTGTGGCACACCAACCATTTGGCTACGCCGATCCTTCGCATTCTCGTGGACGGCTCGCCAGCTGCCTGTGCACCACTCATCAACCAACGCCTCCCAACAATCCATCTTATCCGCACACCATCTCGGGGGCACCTGTAAGTTATTAGAAAGAATTTTCAGCGCTACGCCTATGAATGAAATCAAGAAAACTACGTAGAAGGACTTAAGAATAGGTAATTACCTTCATGTGTTGCTCCTTCTTCAGAAACTTTCCGCGGCAATCCTTCTTCTCCTTCTTAATACCACGCGTGGCGTAGTAATCTCGAATAGCCTGCGGCCGAGCCTCGTGGCGCAAGTTCTATAGTAACCGCCTACACTCGACCTCGAGAACCCTGGCCGCCTCCTCCTCATATCCATCCTCACACCTATAGAAGGTCTGCAATCAAACGTGAAAACACCGATTAGTACAATAATTAGGTATATTGTTAATTTTAGATTCTGTAAAAGGATAATTTACCCAAAAGCTCCTGATCACCATCTCGGCCCTCGTGTGGCACAAGACACCATCTATAATCTCCTCCGGCGGGGCCTGTGCAGCCTGGTAGTGCTCCCAGGTAAATCCTAGTGTAGGAACCTGACCCTCACCAGGCAACGTGACAAACCCTGGGAAATTTGTCCGGCAAAGCACACCAAGGACGGAGTTCGGCCTGCGGACTCCAAGAGGGTGTACCCATCCCCTGTAGTATGATAAGGTCAGCATATTAGATATTTGAACAAACTTGAAGGCAAAAGCTAAAAAAGGGTAAATGTACTTACCTATCTCCTTCAGGTTTAATCACCGGCCTCTGCTCGCGGGTAGCCGGGGCGACCGGGAGACGTGTACTACCACGCTTGTACATGGTGGCCCCGTCCACCTGCACATCGCCCTCACTATCCGTAAGCTCATCCCCGCCATCCCCGCCCCCTGAGCCACCCGGACCCTAGGTCCAATCCGGCAACTCGATACGATCCGGCCAAGTCTCCCATCCGGGCCTCTCCACGTCGGGTGAAGCCTCCGGAACCATAGTCTCCTCCGGCTGCTCCTGGGCCGAATGCACCTCGACCCGAGGCTGCTCCTGGACCGGAGTCTCATGGGACGAATGCCCGTGAACACCAGGCTCCTGGACCGGAGTCCCCGTAGCCTCCTCCGCAAACGGGTCGATCATACTAGTCCTATGCTCGGGTGAATGAGCTGGTGGTGGTGGCGAGGACGGCTCAACAGTCCTCCTGGATCTTCCGCGGCCACCACCTCTCCCTATACCCTTCCCCTTCCTCCCTACCCGACCAACACCTCTCCCAGTGGGCAATGCCGCCGACGAAGAAGAACCCCCGGCTGGTGTCGAAAGACTGTCTGCCAAGGCTCTACGGAGAGATAGGGGTGGAAGGGAAGTACCACCCCTCGTGTGGGGGCGCCTGGGAAGAACCCGTCGAGCTCTGGACCCGCGCCCACCATCTTTCAACACCTGCCATGATAAAGATTAAAAGAAATTAGTACAACATAAAAAAATTGAATGACTGACATGAATAATAATATGTACATGAATAATAAAGATTAAAAAATATATAATTTAAGTTGTGAATCTTACAAACTAATAATCATCATCAATAAATGCATCATCATCATCACTATCACGCATGTCTTCATGAATGACGTGCTCATCGGGTTCAACGGCGTGAAGTTGTGAAAGGCCTTCCTTTAATCGTTGAAGCATTGATAGGTCATCCGCATCAGTAACCTCTACGAGTTCCAGGTCTTCTGGTTCCGGCTCAGGGCTGGAGTCGGATTCATTGTCGCTGTCTACTTCCATGTTCTTGGATGAAGCATGGCGGTTCTTGAAACGTTTCTTGGAAAGACGTGCTTCTTGGAAGAATTCTCCATCATATGTGTCTGGGTTAATGTGAGGTTCATAATTCTGTTCATTTGGGAGAGGTGGTCTGACATGTGGAGGCACTTCATAAACAACATACCAACCTTCCAGATTCTTATCCGTTTGGCATGCCCACGGTAGATAGAAAACTTGGGTCGCCTGTTGAGCCGTAATATAGACATCGGGAACATCTAAATGGGTGTTTGGATTGATTTCGACTAGTCCTATATGTTCATGAGTCCTTCTAATCTTTTTCGGCTGGAACCAATAACATTTGAAGACTACGACGTTCGGTGGGTTTTCACCATAGAATTGAAGTTCATAAATTGCTTCAACTCTTCCATAATACTCGATAACACCTTCGCCGATAGCAGAGACACCACAATTTGTAGATTTCCGGTTGGGCATAGATAGCTCTTTGCCAAAGGTACGAAAGAGATACCCGTTGATGTTGTATTTCTCAAATGAACGGACCTTATAGTCAAAACCATTAGCGACTTGTCTCAATTCGGCGTCCATAGACTCTGAATTAGCCTACAAGTTTAATACGAAACGGTTGTTGCATTAGCCGCAAGTTAGACCAACAATGAAATGGTCCATTATTGATAATTACCGTTTGTTTGAACCAAGAGATGAAACCGGGATAGCCGCCTCCTGTGTTTGACAGAAGCTCATACTCTTCGACGGAATCATTTTCGATCACCGCTCCATCCGAGAGTTTGACGACGTAACGGCTGTTTGAAATATCCGGGAATAAGAGCAGTTCAAATGAATTAGAAGGTATGGGAAAATGTGCCGAGAACTCACTCGATGTACGGCCGCACTTCTGTTAGGTTGTTGAAGATATACAACGAAATGTTCCGCCATTCTTCGATATCCAACGTTATTGGTTTCGAAGCACCGGCTGGTGCGAGCTTCCTTTTGAATAGGCTGAGGTTGGACCCACCTTTTTTAGGGTCTTCATCATTGTGCCGAGGCTTCGGATTATGCAAATGAGGATTTTTGGCTTCGTAGTGTGCTGTCACAAAGTTTGCCACCTCCTCAGTAATGAATGCCTCAGCCATCGATGCTTCAATTCTACGCTTATTTTTACATTTAGCTCGAAGGGCCTTCTGCATCCTCTCAGTTGCATAGCACCAACGATCTTGCACGGGCCCACCCAATCTTGCCTCGGTCGGTAGATGTAAAATCAAATGCTGCATTGGATTAAAGAAGCCCGGTGGAAAGATCTTCTCTAACTTGCACAACAACTCCGGTGCAAACTCCTCCATGTCTTCTACCACGCCAGGCAACAATTCTTTCGCACAAAGAACACGGAAGAAATAGCTCAGCTCCGCGAGTACTAGCCATTCATCCTCAGGAATAAAGCCACGTAACATCACCAGCATTACCCGCTCTAGCCATGTGTGCCAATCATGACTCTTTAGACCAAAGATTTTTATTTTTTCAAGACTCGCTCCCCTCTTTAGATTCGCTGCATACCCATCGGGGAACATCAAGTGCATTTTGACCCACAAGATAATTTCCCTCATAGCTGGCCTTCCAAGATTGAACCAGGCCTTTGGCTTCGACCACTTCTGCTTTCCTTTGCCTTCTCGCATGTTTTGTAACGGTCTATGACATAGTGTCTCTTGATCGACTCTAGCCTTAATATTATCCTTTGTCTTCCCATCTATGTTGAACAATGTACCAAAAATAGCCTCTCCGATATTCTTTTCAGTGTGCATCATGTCGATATTGTGTGGAAGAAGGAGGTCTTTGAAGTAAGCCAGATCCCAGAAGCATGGCTTGTGAGTCCAGGCATGTTTTGAATTATACCCCTTGAAATACCCTGTACGCTCTGGATCAGGCTCGAGGGCGTTTAACTGATCCAAGATCTGTTGGCCTGTGAATGCAGGTGGTGCCAAGTTTTTGACAACTTTACCTTTGGTAAAGTTCTTCTTGTCTTTTCTGAACTGATGGTCAGGATCCAGGAACTGTCTATGCAAGTCAAAGCAAGAATACTTCCGACCCTCCTGCAACCAATGAAACTGAAGAGCTGCCTTGCATTGGGGGCACGGGAACCTTCCATGCACACACCATCCAGAGAATAGCGCATACGCTGGCAAGTCATGCATAGAGTACATGTACCACACATGCATTTTGAAGTTTTCTTTTCTAGCGGCATCGTATGTCTTGACCCCATTTTCCCAAGCTTCTTCCAATTCATCCTTAAGCGGTTGTAGGTACACATTCATATTCTTCCCCGGATAATTGGGCCCTGGAATTATCAACGTCAGAAATATGTCCTTTCTTTGCATAATCTACCCGGGGGGGGGGGAGATTGAGTGGAATGACAAATACAGGCCAACAACTGTATTGGGTTGCCGTCATGCCGAAGGGATTAAAACCATCCGTGGCGGCGCAGACTCGAGGATTCCTTGGATCTGCCGCTTTATCCTGATGCAATCCATCGAAATGTTTCCACGCTTCCCCATCCGATGTGTGTACCATCATCTTATTCCCATCTGCATCTAGTTCGGTTCTTTTGCCCAATTTGTGCCATGTCATCTGTCTGGCTGTCTCTTCGACCATGAAAAGACGTTGAAGTCTTGGTACGATTGGCATATAACGAAGAACACTAACTGCGATTTTGGTCTGCCTCTTCTCACCCATACCGTTGTCTACCAGAAGATACCTGCAAGACTCACAATTGGGACAATAGTCCAAGTGTGCATACTCCTTCCTAAATAAGACACATCCTTTCTCACATGCATCTATCTTCTCATAGGGCATCTTAAGTACACGAAGTATTTTGTCCGACTGGTACAGGTTTGCAGGCATGACATGGCCTTTGGGTAGGAAACGTCCAAATAGTGTCATCATCGCGTCGTAGCATTCTCTTCCCAAGTTGAACTGAGCCTTCAGAGCCATTACTTGTGCAATTGCATCCAGCTGACAGAGCTCAGTGTGCTCATGGAGAGGACGTTTTGAAGACTCCAACATTTCATAAAAGGCCTTTGCAGATTCCTCCATCTCATCCTCCGAATCCCGAGCATCATCAAAGTCTTGCACCATGTCTTCGATCCCAGTACCATGCTCGTCCGTGCGACGACGGACCACCTCAGCTCTTGTGCGTTGCATAGGCTCACCATGAAATATCCACACCGTATAATTAGGCTTAAAACCCCTCCTCTGCAGGTGTTTAATCATTACAGCCTCTATCGTCTTTCTATAGTTGTCGCATCCAGGACAGGGGCAATAGTTTCTTTCCTGGCCATTTGCGAATGCGGCTTTCACAAATTCCTTTGTTTTTAAAAACCATTCTTTCGTCATCTCTTTCTGACTAGGTTGACCGGTATACATCCACGCATGATCACTCATCTTGCGTAGCTACTAAAGACAGAAAAAATATATTTATATATAATTTAGCATTTATATTCATCGGTTAATCAGGTTCGCCATTTTTATTACGTCCAGGCAACCTACACGCTAATAGGTAAAGATAGGTCCTAATCCCACACGAGTATGTGTAGATTGGGTTCGTTTTCCCATGCTCTGCTCCGAATCCAACGCAAAATTTCGGCAGCACCTCCCCGCTGTTCTCCTGATACACGTCTCCGCAATAAACAGAGAGGATGTGCATCCGGAGAACAACAGGGAGGCACTGACGAAATTCCGCATCGGATCCAGAGCACAGCATACGGGAAAACGAACCCAATCTACACATACTCGGGCTGTCCATGGATAATGTTGGACAATTCGAAAGGATGGCGGTTATAAATATGCAAAGACATGCATATTTATAGATGTCGCCCTTTCGAATGGGAGACGCATACTGGTCATGCATACTGATAAATTAATTGAATTACCTAAATCTAGAAAGTTTCATCCGGAAACCGAGCCACAGTAAATGAAGGGGCGGGGAGGAGATGAAATTTGTATTGAACCACAAATGCAGGGGCGGAGCTCGTACAACGCACGGGCAAGTCTTCGCACAGCAGACCTCACAGCGACGAGACAACTATCACATGTATATCCACCCGATCAACACAAATATTCCAATTATGTCATTTTAGAGGAAAACAAGCTAAGTGTATAATATTCATGAGCTAACCAAGGTTCTTGTGCCATTTTGAGCTTATTTTGGTATTTTGGAGCTAAATGGGCTAATTATGTCATTGTTGGGTTAATTAAAGCAAGGATAATATGAAAGAGGAGAAGAAAGAGGAGGAGGAGGAGAAGAAGAAGAAATCAAGAAGAAGGAGGAGGAGGAGGAGAAGGATAGAAGGTCCTTGGCCTTCTCCTCCTCCTCCTCCTCCTTCTCCTTCTTCTCTTCTTCTTCTTCTTCTTCTTCTTCTTTCTTTTCATTTTGCCTATTTCTTCTCCTCTTCTCCTCTTGTTGGAGCTAAATTACCTAATTATGTCTTTTTTGAGCTAAATGGGCTAATTATCCCATTTTAAAGGAAAACAAGCTAAGTATATAATATTAATGAGCTAACCAAGGTTCTTATGCCATTTTGAGCTTATTATGGTATTTTAGAGCTAAATGGACTAATTATGTCATTGTTGGGGAAATTACCCTGCTGCATGGACATGCACCTACCACGCAAAGTTCGCAGGTCCAGAAGTTGCCATTTTGGTCCAGAGGACTTTCCAGGTTACCTATACTACTTTTCAGTTTATATAAAACTTTTCGATATTTTCTACATTTGAGGATGGCAATATTATTTAAGTTCGCAGCTCCTCCTTCTCCTTCTCCTTCTTCTCTTCTTCTTCTTCTTCTTCTTCTTCTTCTTCTTCTTCTTCTTCTCCTCCTCCTCCTCCTCCTCCTCCTCCTCTTCTCCTCTTCTCCTCCTCCTCCTCTTCTCCTTCTTCCTATTCTTTCTAGTAAGCTAACTAACTAACTAACCTAACTAACCAAGCTAACTAAACCTATCGCTAAACCTAGATAGCACTAAACAACAAAAAAATAACAAAAACAGAATCTACCACTAAGTAACTAAAAAAGAATCTAGCTACCACTAAATACCAAACAATAAAAAATCAACTTCTTCTTCTTTTTTCTCTTCTTCTCCTTCTTATTTTTTTCTTATTCTCTTCTTCTCTTCTTCTTCTCTTCTTCTTTACTTCTTCTCCTTCTTATTTTTTTTCTTCTCTTCTTCTTCTTTTTTCTTCTTCTTCTTCTTCTCCTTCTTCTTTTTTTCTTCTCCTCTTCTTCTTCTTTTTCTTCTCCTCCTCCTCCTCCTCCTACTCCTCTTCTTCTTCTCCTCTTCTTGTCCTCCTCCTCCTCCTCTTCTCCTCTTCTCCTCCTAACTAAATCTACTAACCTAACTAAAACTACTAACCTAACTAAATCTACTAACCTAACTAAAACTACTAACCTAACTAAATCTACCACTAAAACTACTAACAATAACAACTACTAAAAATAATAAAAGTAGTAAAAAAATAATGCGGGTGGGGGGGTGGGGGTGGGGGTGTGGGGGCTCACCGAGAGGGACGGCTGTGGAGGGGCCGGGGTGGCGGGGGTGGCGGGGCGGCGCCGGGGGCGCCAGGTGCGGCGGCGCGACGGTGGTGGGGCAGCGGCAGCGGCAACGGGGGCGAGGTTGGGAGAGAGAGAGGGGCAGCGGCGGGGGCGACAGGGCCGACATGGGCGGCAGTGGGGCGCGACAGGGGCGGCGACGCGACGGGGACGGCGGCGCGACGGTGTACAGAGAGAGGAGCGCGCGGGGTGGGGAGAGAGAGCGAGGGGCGCGCGGGGATGAGCCGTTACAGAGAGAGAGAGGGGCGGGGTGGGGGGGGGGGGGTTGGGGGAAGGAGCCGTTAACGGAGTTAGCGCTTTGCCGTCTGCCTCCGGACTCTTTACCGTCCGCTAGCAGACGGCAAAGGTCCGACTCCTGTTTGATCTAGCCACCCCGCGGTTAGGTGGGCCTATCTACATCTTTGCCGTCTGCCTCTGGACTATTTGCCGTCCGCTAGGAGACGGCAAAGAGGTGACATATGGCAAAAAGACTGTATGCCATCAGCCAGTACTGTGCCGTCTGTTTTGCTGAAGCTGATGGCAAAGACAATCTTTGCCATCAGCTAGCAGACGGCAAAGACTAGGCAGATGGCAAAATACTGATTTCCAGTAATGTCTCTGAGAGGGGCAGATCTTTTCAACAACTTGAAATACGTAAATAATATTCACATTTTTATTTTATTACCATCAATTGTGTTGAATTTCATTTATATATATATATATATATATATATATATATATATATATATATATATATATATATATATTGCCCCCCTTCTTTAAATTAGATCGTCCAGAAGCGGGACGAACTCCTACCAACTGATCGCATACTAGCAATTCAAGAGGAATTGTCGGGATTCTTTGTTGATCATGTCATACCTAGAGACGGAGAATACCATTGAGATTTTCTTATCGATGTTGGTAGATAGATATTAGCTAGTTAGGGATCGCAAGAGATGTTATATATTGTATATATGCATGAACGTGTACTATATGTAGTAGCGTCGAATAGATATCCGAAAACCTGTTGTTCGATCAAACACGGAGAAAGAGAGGTCACTTCTTTCAAAATTCACGACGAAGTCGTGTAGCGGTTCCTTCATTGATACATGTACTAGCTAGGTAGCGTCTAATTGAATTAATGTCGCTTAATAATGGCACCGGCCAAGAACACCAATAAGCATAAGGAACCAAAGATGATGGACACAAAAAGAAAAAGGAACCAAAGATGATGGACACAAAAAGAAAAAGGAAAAACGCAATATGAAACCCATAAACCCCTCTTTTTTTTAAACCCCAGCGCCTGGCTGCTGCTGACGCGTGGCCGCCTTTTAGTCTCGGTCGGTGTGACCTACTGGGACTAAAGGTCCTCCAGCCCTCGCGCCCCACAGCGACCAGGTGGAGCACCTTTAGTCCCGGTTCGTAACACAACCGGGACTAAAAGTTTGGGCCTTTAGTCCTGACTGTTTACTCTCGGTTGCATAACCGGGACTAAAGGCCCTCTAGAATCGAGATTGATGCCCTGTTTTCTATTAGTGTACGATGCCATGGGTGGTGGGCTGAGAGGTAGGAGGAGGCGCGTGCTGAGACTGAAACTAGGAGGGATGAGAGGTGGTCTGCGGGACAGCACGTCCTTACAAATTTTAAATCGTTTGACGCGTGAGGCAAAACCCCGCGCGGGGAAATTTTCAGCTGCACACATTGGATAGAGAGGGTGTGGAGTGGATGGATGAGATTGGTAACATGTGATGATTTGTAGGTAGGTGCTTTCTGATTGGCTGGAGAGACCGTGATGGTCAAAGGTTTTCATCGAGCCCATACATAAAGCCGGGTTGCAGAATGTAGACCATCAATGAATAGGTGACAATAGTATAAGGAAACGAAATGAGTATTTTAGATTTGAGACAGACACAATGGCAAACAAAATAATAACCAGGCACACACGATGACAAGGTAATAAAACCAAATAAATAAATACCAAGTTGATATATAATCCAAATGTAGGTATTAGAAATTTAGAATCACACCAAGACATTTTCAGTCAGCAAGCACATGGCGCTGCACTGAATGAGAAGAGAGATGCAAACTTGATGTGACCGGCATCTGCAATAGTCTTTACCACACACCATGCATGCATACAGAAGGGAAGCACTCACACATGACATGACCATGGGATTGTGTGACACACAAACAAACTGCTCTGCCCAAATGATCAATTCAGGGCACAAACCACACCAACAATGCATGATAGATAAGTCGTCTCACTCTCACTTGAAACAAACACAAATGATTAAGCAAACAAACAAACACAACCACCATCCTGGCCTGGGAAGCAAACACAGCCGACTCGAAGACTTGGAGTGGGAAAGCAGCAAGACGGCGGCCATCCATCCATCCATCCATCAAACTCAAACCTACACAACGTACATAGGGAATGCCGAAACAAATTAAATGAAGGAATCCATCACTGATTGCATAAGGGAGTACACGACATATATATATGCACAAGATGTGTCTATATATATATATATAGCTGCTACCACATATATATGAGATAAAAGATGGTAGCATAAAACGATGGGGGAGACTTGCGGATGTGTACCTGATGGAACTGTCTGTCTGTTGGGCTCACCAGAGAACCGATCCTCTAGGCAGGGGCTTCTTGTAATGCGCTGAGTGGCGCGGCTGGAAGAGGGAAGGGTCGTGGCCGGCCTCCAGTCCATCCCACTCCAGCTTCTCCCACCAGTCCTTCTCACAGTCCACGACGGGGGCCGGGCGGCTGCCTCGGCTGACGGCCGGGAGGCGCCTAAGACCCCAGCATCCCCTGACCCATATGGTCTCAAGCTTGGGAGCAAACATCTTGGCCTCGCATATCTGTTCTAGCTTGAAGAGCTGATGGAAGTAGATATGCTTCAGGTTTGGGAATTCCAGTACACCTTGATGGTATGTAGCTATACTTGTCATAATCTCTGGCTCCACCGGGAACACCTGCCTTAGATCACCACAGAAGGTGATGTGGAGGGTCTCCAAGCTTCTCAAGATGTATAACCTGGACCACTGGAGGACAAATGAGAGCCTCGGGCAGGAGAACAGGTGTATGCTCTTTAGTTCCGCAAAAGAAGAAGTGTCTTTAGCATCGGGAGATCGGTTGCCCAAAAGTTCACTAGCTCTACAAATTTGTAGTATCCCGAGACAACATTGAAGACTGTATGCATCTTGGGGCATCTGACCACATGACAACATTTCAGATGTCGCCATGCGAGTACCTCATTTTCTATGGACATCATATGTTGAGGGATGGCAGTGGTGATGTGAGGATTGTCGTGTGCATGCAACGACTCAGCCTTGTCCATCACAAAGATGATAGCCTTCATTCCACGTGTGCTCTCCATGCTAGTGAAACTAATTCCATCACCAATCTCCACGTGGGAGCCCAGAGGCTGAAATTGTGATGCACTGTTGTGGTCGTGATCGATAGTCATGTTGTCAACAATCACATCCATGTAGGTGTTGTAAGTATTGGGGATCAATGACCTCGGTCGAGATGGAACCATTATTTGCCCACTATTACCGACGGCAGTCTTCTCCTTGTAGCTTTCCTCCTCAACTTTGTTGGTACAAGGGACACATAGATTTAAATGGAACCTAGTACTCTTCCAACAGAACTCAACATTGCTATCTAATATCAAGCTCTCAAGAAACCTTATGTCCATTATAGTAGCATATGCTTGATGAAGTTTTGCTTCAACACGACAGACTAGAGAATCAATGCATAATACGGTGTGTTTTGGCATACCATATTGTGGCCATAGAATAGCACGGAGTTGCAGACATCCTGATAGAATAATTTGTTGGAGGCTTGGAGCCTGGACCACTTGATCTTTGAGGTCAAGTGTTTTGACCATTGTGCCTGATAGATCCAGCTCCTCAAGATTTGGAAATAATCCACACAACCTGAACTTCACCAATCTTGCACATCCAGCCAAAGAGATATTACAGATTTTAGGTTCCTTATTTTGATCCCCTCTTGCACGTGCATCAAAGCTGAAGGATTCAAGTGAGGGTGGCAGACCATTTGGGCCAACATGTTGTAATCCAACACAACCATCGAGAACCAGAATCTTGAGGATAGTTGCCCCTGACATACTTGGCAACACTTGAATTGTACTATCCCCAGACAAGTCGAGGAACTCCATCTTCACAATATCTGAAAATTCATCCCTTTCGCCTGTCTGCCATGAGGCTGTAGGCTCAATCACTCGGAGCTTGTGAAGGTTCTTCAGTTGCCGCCATGGAAAATTGCGGCACCAAATCCTTCCTTTCTTTATATGTACCTCCCTAATTTTTGCAGCCATCTGCTCTGTTATTTCTGTTGATAAATCCAAATTCCAATCCGTGTGACATATGTCTAGCACCCACAGGCTCTGAAAAAATTCCATTATTGGTCTACCTTTCTTCTCATCTTGTTCTATTGGTTGATCCTTGCAGTGATCTAATCCGAGGAACTTTAAGCTATGGCAACAGCCGAAAGGAGGTGAAGAAAAACTGAAGGTGCAGCGGCATAACTTGAGCACACGAAGCTTGTTCGATTGATGAAACATGTCATTAGGTAAAGGTCTTAATGGAGGATCAGACTCGCTTGCAACTCTAGTAAGGAAAAAAGACGTTGTCTCTGGATGCACAACAGAGCTGTCCTTGGACAATACCCACCGTTTGAGAGGAGTCTCCAGTTCATCACCAAAAGAGGGCACTGTATTAGATGAATAATCCTGTATACATATTTGTTGATGCAAAGCAGACGCAACCTCCCATGCTTCGTCACCCTGACCTCCCTGTATAATCCCATCACAAACCCAATAGCTCGAAGCATGGGTAGCCCAGTCGTAGTCCATGATATTGCCTCCTTGAGAATTTAGTGACAACAGATACAAGCAACACTCTTCGGCCACTTCACCAAGCTTATCTGTGTACCCAGCAATTTCTCTAGCCTCTTTTTGCAACAAAAAATTCCATAATGGACTAAACTCACGATAAAGAAAAAGATGTGAATTATCCACCTTATCCATAATTCCTGGGCTGAGCCGGAGCCTCCCTCGAAATGTCCACAATACTCGAGTACCCCACACAGACAGAGGAATGTCAAAATCATTCAGGTCAATTGTGTTGTCGCTCCCATTATGGAAGACGAACATTTTTCTATGGTCTTGTACTGCACGATAAATCTCTGCCCCAACATGATGTATCTTAGCTCTTGAACTTTCATCTACCCCTTTGAAATCATCTTCTTCATCTTCTCTATCAAAAGCATCCATTACCCGTTGAGGAAGCTTTAGTGCTTGTGCGATTGTCCTCTGGAATGCCCTTCGGCTCTTCCACCTCGAGCAATCGACATGGATGATCTTGTGGAATTTCTTCAGGAGAGGCGGCGGAGGATCTTGGGCTATGGCTCTAAGCACCGCCGAAGCAGCCAGCCCACACCATCCATCAAAATAGATGGCCGTGTGTGCAGCACTGCTTGTGTCCTCTAGATAAGGGATTACTGTTTGCACCGCTTCTTCGATGGTGTCCGGACGAATATACTGCATGAATTAGTTGACGACGCTCACATATATTAGCAGTTTTCATCTAGTACTCTTTCCATAAAAAAATATAATGGTGTTTATATAGATCACTAAAGTAGTGATCTAAACGCTTTTATAGTATTTCTTTATAAAGAAAGTACTCCCTCCGATCCTTTTTAGTCTGCATATAAGTTTTGTCGGAAGTCAAAGTATCTCTACTTTGACCAAATTTATAGAAAAATTATCAACATTCACCATGCCAAATCTATATTGTTAGATTCTTTACTAAATGTAGTTTCATAATGCATATATTTGGTATTGTAGATATTGATATTTTTTTATATAAATTTGGTCAAACTTTGTAAAGTTTGACTTGACCGAAATCTAAAACACGGAGTAAAAAGGACCGGAGGGAGTAACATATTATTAACCATATGTACAAGGTGCACATAAACGACTGCATGCATGCACCCACTCGTACAGGCTCACTGTTGACAAGTATGCGTTGTATCTCATCTAGGCATAACTTATTGCATGTGGGTAGTTTTCTTTCTACGTTGGCCCGGGTGGTGCCTGCGACGGCGGGCGTTCCCCCTTCCCGGGGCAAGGGACGGCAGCGGTGCAACGGTATTGGTGGCCGGCGGCGGCTGAGGTGGTGGCGCTGCTCCTTGGCGGCAGGGCGGCGTGGTGGTGCCGGGTGGCCGACGTCGTGCCCCAGGCCCAGATCTGGGCCTCATCTGGGTCCTAGCGGGCTGGTACCCGGCGTGGCTGAGTTGTCTTTTGTGTGGCGGTGAGGAGGTGCACCTTGGATGGGGGCGGCGTCCCCGACGACGTTCGTGTTGCAGCGCGATGGCGGGAGCTTTACGGGGGGTCCCGACCGGGCCTGTGGGCCCACGGGCTTGGTATGCTCCTGCTATTGCGTCCGGTCGGCTATCATCGTAGACGGTGGAGGTTGAGACCTCCCGCGTGCTGATGGTGCTGCTGCTCCTAGTCCCCGCTCCTCTTCGTCGACGTGCCGGTCTCTCCTTACAGTGTCGTGGTGAGACGGCGCAGGGGCCTCAAGACCGTGTTGGTGCAGGGTGTGGGTCGGTTTGGTGGCAGGCTCCGGAGGGCCCGAGGTGTAGGTTGGGATCGGGGAAACCCCTGTTGGCCCAGCCGACACTTACGCGGTGACGCCTTTGGGTGTCGCCGATCCTTTCTGGAGGGCGTCGAGGCTATCTTTCCTTGCGCCTCGTCACGTATCGGAGGAAACCCTTGGCAGCAGCGTCGTCATCGTCGCATTCCTTCTTGGAGGTATTGATGGGTACCGGGGCTTTGAAGTGTTGAAGCTTGGTGGGAGACTCTTGGTGGGCACAACGGTCGCGAGTCTTTTGTGTTTTTTATCGATGCGTCGGTGTTGGCATTTATTTCTTTTGTATTTTATTTTTCATTTTTTAAGCATGATTGTGTTGTTTCCGCTCCAGCACCTATCATCGGATGTTCTGGCTGGTTACTTTGTAATACAAAGCGGGAAACCCCTTTTCGTCAACTTATTGCATGTGGCCGGGTCTCCACATTGGGTATTAGCTAGAGGCATGCAATTAGGTAGCACACAGCGTGAGTTGATTAATTACCTAGGGTGCATGGTGCACATCCCTTGTAGGAGTATCCATATATCTAGCATCTAGCTAGTATATACAATAAAATGTGTGAGAATTAACACACTGGTGGCTGGGAGCATCTCCGGCTGTTCGGCCACTACTAAAAAAAACTTTATACATAGAACAATAGCAGTACCGCTGGATAGAAGGCGGTGCTACTGCTACATATCAACACGTACTACTAAAAAAAACTTTATACATAGAACAATACCAGTAGCGTTGGATAGAAGACGGCGCTACTGCTACATATCAATATAGAGCTTCCAGTACAGGCGCTACTGCTAAATACTTAGCAGTAGCGCTGTTTTAAGAAACACGCCACTACTAATATTGCCCAAACCGTTGCCGACAGGCTAGATTTAGTAGTAGCACATCCCTGATACCCGCGCTACTGCTAACAAAATAGTAATAGCGCGTGTTTCGAACCCGCGCTACTGCTAAGTGGGGCGTGCACTTATGGTCTTCGTCGCCCCCGCACACCCCTCTCTCTCACTCTCTCCCTTCCACACTCTGCACCGCCCCCGCCACCCCTCACTCCCCCCATCTCCCTCTCCTCACTCGCCGTCACCGCTGCAGGTCCTCCCCGGCGACCTCGACCCCGACGACCTCGCCCCCAGCCCCGACCCTAGCCTCGACCTCGACCCTGACCCCAACCTCGACCTCAACCCCAACCTCACCCCTGGCCCGACTCGGCCCGACCTCGACCCCGGCGATCTTGGCCCCTGCCTCGACCCCGACACCGACCCCGGCCTCTGGTGAGACATCCCCACGCCTAGGGTTCTTGCTAGGATAAGCAGATTACAAAGATTTTGGCTATCAAATTAAAATGCTTAGTTGTGTTCTTGGTTGCCAGATTTTAAACTTGTTTAGTTATCATATTACAGTTACTTAGTTGTCAGGATTAAACATGTATAGTTGTCAAAAATTAGAAGTGCTTAATTGTCAATTTTAAAATAGCTTTTGCATACTTAGTTTCCAGATTTTAAACATGTTTAGTTGTCATATTATAATTACTTGGTTGTCAGAATTAAATATGTTTAGTTACCAAAACTACAAGTGCTTAACTGTGTATTTTAAAATAACTTATTTGCATACTTAGTTATCACATTGATATTATAATTAGTTAGTTGTTAGAATTAAACATGTGTAGTTGCTAAAATTACTAGTGCTTGGTTCTCTATTTAAAAAAAAACTTAGTTGCCAGATTTATAACGTGTTTAATTGTTTGTATTACGAATTCTCAGGGTTGGTTTATTGTGCTTGGCATTCAAGCAATTTTTTAATAGCTAGTGGAGTACATGTTAATTAAGTAGCATGTAGACTGGATTTAAGTTAATATTATATTTTAATGATAGAATAACATGTACTTGTGGGAAGCGAAGGGCATCTTCGGCAAAAAAACATGGCACCCTGTAGTTAATAGTAACTATAGTTATTAGTGATGTTATTGCGTAGCAAACAACACCGGCATGTGAGATGCAGTGAATAGTGCGCCACTATATATACTTGTAGCGAGCACCAGCCACCGCACGGAACGCCGTTGTGGGTCGTGTGCAATATAGATTTTTCCTTGTATATTTACTTGATGAGGTGTCGTACTTGCATGTTGAGAAAAATAGGTAGTGGGTGCTAGCTAAATTCAAATGAGATGATTGTTGTACAAATGATAACTACAAAGTAAAACATTAAACAATAAAAAAAATCTCATAGGAATTTGTCTCGACGTCGATGATGCTCGTCCCGCATCCTCGTCGTTGAGTGGTCGGCGAGAGCCTACTTCATAGGCGCCATGTTCGGGACTGGGCTTCACTGGTCTGGCACTCGGAGGTGCTATCTTTCGGGAAGCGCAACTTGATGAGGAATCTGTGTCTCGTCGTCGACCCGGAGCTTCTTTGTTGGCGGTCGCGTGGGCCACTATCGATGCTGAGGGAGCCGACCCCACGGAGGTGCCGTGTTAGGGAGGAGGACGAGCACGTCCGTCGTCACATGGCTGCGTTGGATGCCAGGTTCTCCAATACCTAGCAGGTTCTTCAATGACATCACCCGAGCTATGCCTACGTCGTGAGACGTCAACTAGATTTGTATTAGTGATATTATATGGTAATATTCGCGATTTATTAGTGATATTATATGGTTATATGATGTTTAGTTGACAAGTATGCGTTGCATCTCACCTGTATGCCATCAAGCTAACTTATTGCATCTGCGGTAGTTTTGTTTCTACATGTCTTGCTTCAATCTTCTTGTGCTTTCGATACCCTTCGACTAATTAAGTAGCATGTAGACTGGATTTAATTTAATATTATATTTTGAAGATAGAACAAAATGTACTTGTGTGAAGCAAAGGGCATCTTCGGCAAAAAACATGGCTCCCTATAGTTAATAGTAACTATAGTTACTAGTGATGTTATTCTGTAGCAAACAACACCGGCATGCAAGATGCAGTGAATAGTACGCCACTATACTTGTAGCGAGCAGCAGGCACCAGCCACCGCACGGAACCCCGTTGTGCGTCGTGTGCAATATATATTTTCCCTTGTATATTTGCTTGATGAGATGTCATACTTACGTGTCGAGAAAAATAGGTAATGGGAGTTAGCTAAATTCAAATGAGATGATTGTTGTACAAATGATAACTAGAAAGTAAAATATTAAACAATAAAAAAATTCTCATAGGAAATTGTCTCGACGTGGATGATGCTCGGCCCGCTTCCTCGACGTCGATGATGCTCGGCCCGCATCCTCATTTTTGAGTGGTCGGTGAGAGCCTACTTCATAGGCGCCATGTCCAGGACTGGGCTTCACTGGATTGGTATTCGGAGGTGCTATCTTCCGGGGAGCGTAACTTGGTGAGAAGTCCGTGTCTCGTTGTTGACCCGGATCTTCTTTGTTGGCGGTCGCACGGACCACAATCGGTGCCAAGGGAGCCGGCCCCACGGAGGTGGTACGCCGTCGTGTTAGGGAGGAGGACGAGCACGTCCGTCGCTACATGGCTGCGTTGGATGCCAGGTTCTCCAAGAAGCAGATTCTTCAAGGACATCACCCGAGCTATGATCTGATGATGGTTACTTATCTTTGGGTTGCAGACCGCCTACGCCATGAGATGTCAACTAGATTTGTATTAGTGATATTATATGGTAATATTCGCGATTTATTAGTGATATTATATGGTTATATGCTGTTTAGTTGACAAGTATGCGTTGCATCTCATCTATATGCTATCAAGCTTACTTATTGCATCTGGGGTGTCTTGCTTCGATCTTCTTGTGCTCTCGATACCCTTCGACTAGTTGGAGCTCACTTTTCCCACCTCGCTCCCGCAACAAGGGCGACTAGGGTCCCCCCCCCCCCCCGCTGCGGCCGGTCCGGCTCCCCTGCCCCCATCACCCCCTCCCGGATCCGCCCTCGTGTCGCCTCCCCGGGTGGCCGGGGCGGCGCTTGAGTTCGTCCCCGCGGGCGTACTCCTCCCCCGTCCCCACCCGCCGCCGCCAGCGGTCGCCCCCGCGCTGGCCCGGGTGTTGCCGGCGGCGGCGGGCCTTCCTTTCCCCGCGCGCGCATTACCCCTTCCCAGGGCAGGGGACGGCGGCGGTGTAGCTCGGCCTGGTTGCGGTCTGGCGACCCGGCGGCGGGTGAGGTAGCGGCGCTGCTCCTTGTGTCAGTGTCAATCATTAGGAGAATGATGTGATGGACAAGACCCAAACTATGAACGTAGCATATGATCATGTCAGTTTATTGCTACTGTTTTCTACATCTCAAATGTATCTGTTCCTATGACCATGAGATCAAGCAACTCTCGGACACCGGAGGAATACCTTGTGGCTTATCAAACGTCGCGGCGTAACTGGGTGACTATAAAGGTGCTCTACAGGTATCTCCAAAGGTGTCTGTTGGGTTGGCATGGATCAAGACTGGGATTTATCACTCCGTGTGACGGAGAGGTATCTCGGGGCCCACTCGGTAATACAACATCACAATAAGCCTTGCAAGCAATGTGACTAAGAAGTTAGTCATGGGATCTTGTATTACGGAACGAGTAAAGAGACTTGCCGGTAACGAGATTGAACTAGGTATAGAGATACCGACGATCGAATCTCGGGCAAGTAACATACCGAAGGACAAAGGGAATAACATACGGGATTAACTGAATCCTTGACATAGAGGTTCAACCGATAAAGATCTTCGTAGAATATGTAGGAGCTAATATGGGCATCCAGGTCCCACTATTGGTTATTGACCGTAGAGGTGTCTTGGTCATGTCTGCATAGTTCTCGAATCCGCAGGTCTGCACACTTATGGTTCAGTGACGTTTCAGTATAGTTGAGTTATAGGTGTTGGTGACCGAAGGTTGTTCGGAGTCCCGGATGAGATCCTGGAAGTCCTGCTACGGTCACCGGAAAAGTTTCGGGCTCATCGGTAGTGTACCGGGAGTGCCGGGAGGGTACCGGGGACCATCGGGAGGGGTGTCACGCCCCGAGGGGCCTTATGGGCTGTTGGAGGATACAAACCAGCCCCTAGTGGGCTGACATATGCTCCCACTATGGCCCATGCGGTTTGAGAGGCAAAAACCCAAAGGTGAAAAAGGTGGAAAGGGTTTTCAAGTGGAAAGGAGGAATCCTACTCCGAGTAGGATTCGAGTAGGACTCCTCCACCTCCAATTTTGGCCAAACCTTGAGGGTTTGAGGCTACCTCCTCCCCTCCCTCCCTCCTATATACACTAGAGGTATGAGGGTTTTTGGGACACACAATTTCAGCCACGTGCTACCCTCTCTCTCTAGATATGTTTCTCCTCTAGTCTAGTTTTCAGCGGTGTTTAGGCGAAGCCCTACTGGAATAGCTCCACCACCACCACCACCATCATGCTGCCGTGCTGGAAAACTCATCTACCTCTTCGCCCCTCTTGTTGGATCAAGAAGGTGGAGATCGTCATCGAGTTGTACGTGTGCTGAACGTGGAGGTGTCGGCCGTTTGGCACTAGATCGGGATGGATCGTGATGGGATCGCGGGACGGATCGTGATGAGATCGCGGGGCGGGCTGCGATTTGGATCGGGAAGATGTTCCACTACATCAACCGAGTTATATACGGTTCCGCTTAACGATCTACAAGGGTATGTAGATGCACTCTCCCCTCTCGTAGATGATCATCACCATGGATAAGTATTGCGTGTGCGTAGGAAAAAAATTTGTTTCCCATGCGACGTTCTAAAACACCTTGGCGGTAGGGTGGCGTGGTGGTGCGGGGTGGCCGGCGGCGTGCCCCAGGTCCAGATCTGGGTCCCATTTGGGTCCTAACGGGCTGGTACCCGGCGTGGCTGAGTTGTTTTCTGCGTGGTGATGAGGAGGTGCAGCTTGGACGGGGGGCGGCGTCCCCGACGGCGTTCTTGTTGTAGTGCGATGGTGGGAGATTTACGGGGAGGGAGTGTCCTGACCGGGCCTATGGACCCATGGGCGTGGTAAGCTCCTGCTATTGCGTCCGGTCGACTACCGTGATTGACGGTGGAGGTTGAGCCCTCCCTCGTGACGACGGTGCTGCTGCTCCAAGTCCCGGCTCCTCTTCGTTGCTGTGCAAGTCTCTCCTTACGATGTCGTGGTGAGACGGCGCAAGGGGCTCAAGACCGTGTTGGTGCAGGGTGTGGGCCAGTTTGATGGCAGGCTCCGGAGCGCCCGAGGTGCAGGTTGGGATCGGGGGAACCCCTATCGGCCCGGCCGACGCTGACGCGGTGATGCCTTTGGGTGTCGCCGAACTTTCCTGGAGGGCGTCGGGGCTACCCTTCCTCGCGCCTCGTCGCCTACCGGGGTAAACCCTTGGCAGCAACATCGTCATCGTCGCATTCCTTCTTGGAGGTGTTGATGGGTACCAGGGCTTTGGAGTCCTGGAGCTTGGTGGGAGACTCTTGGTGGGCGCAGCGGTCGCGAGTCTTTTGCCTTTTTTGTCGATCCGACTGTGTCGGCATTTGTTTCTTTTGTATTTTAATTTTCATTTCTTTTAGGCGTGACTATGTCCTTTCTGCCCCAGCACCTATCGTCGGATGTTCTGGTTGGTTGCTTTGTAATATAAAGCGCGAGAAACCCTTTTTCTCAACTTATAGCATGTGGTCGGGTCTCAAAGAGTTGCCACATTGGGTATTAGGTAGAGGCATGCAATTAGGTAGCACATACGTGAGTTGATTAATTAGCTAGGATGCATGGTGTACATCCCTTGTAGGAGTATCCATATATCTAGCTAGTATATACAATAAAACGTGTGAGAAGTGACACACTGGTGGCTGAGAGCATCTCGAGCCGTTCGGCCCTAGGGGTGTGAAATAGCGCCGTCTAGGGGCACGCCGGCGGAAAAGATGATATGGGGAGGGGGAGGGTTCCCAGCCGCTACCCCAAGGTCACCCCGAGCCGTCGATTTCGGTCCATTTTTGACGCAAATTGGCCCATTTTCTACGTAAATTCCCCACTTTTGGCCCATATTCTGCATGATTCGGCATAAATTAAACATATCCTTTATTTTTATCACATAGTTCATCACAGAAATTAATACAAATTTAAAATAGTTCAACAAATCAATACAAATAAAAATATTTCAAGAAATCAAAACTCATAATTCATCACATGTCGAGCTAGGCGTTGCCCTTAAGCCTCCATAGGTGCTCCACTAAATCGTCGTGCACTTTTGCTGATGCACGTGTGGGTCTCGAATCTCGTGACACATGTTGAAGAAGGTAGTCCAGGTTGCCGGTAGCTAGTGATCAACTTGGTCAAGAAGACCCTGTCTGTAATATGGTTCAATGTCAAACACTCGCTCTTCCTGCTCGTTCTCAATGATCATGTTTTGCCATATGTCACATCAAGTTACGACTTCCCACATTTCATCTTTCGACCAGGTCTGAGTGGGGTACCGGGCGACAGCAAAACGAGATTGAAACACACCAAAAGCCCGCTCGATATCCTTCATGCAAGCTTCTTGAAGCTTGGCAAAGTAGGAGTTCTTGCCTCCTGATGCAGGGTTTGAGATAGTCTTCACAAATGTGGACCATCTCGGATACATGCATCTGCTAGGTAGTATCCCTTGTTGTAGTGGTGACCATTGACCTCGTAGTTAATCGGAGGAGCATGACTTTCAACAAGCTTGACAAATACATTCGAGCACTGCAGTACGTTGATGTCATTATGAGTTCCTGGCATACCGAAGAAGGAGTGCCGAATCCAGAGGTCATGTGTGGCCACTGCCTCAAGTACCACACTGCAACCTCCTTTGGCAACTTTGTACATCCTCTGCCAAGCAAATGGACCGTTTTTTCCATTTCAATGCATGCAATCAATACATCCAATCATCCCAAGAAATCCTCTTGCCGCATTATGTGCTAGGATCCGAGCTGTGTCTTCAACATTGGGTCATAGGAAGTATTGAGGTTCAAAAACTACCACCACTGCTCTGCAGAACTTGTACAAACACTCAATGGTGGTGGACTCGGCCATGCATCCATAGTCTTCAAGAATATCACTGGGAGCTCCGTATGCAAGCATCCTCATAGTTGTCGTGCACTTCTAGAGTGAGTTGAATCCAAGTATGCCGATGCAATCGTTTTTTGCACTTGAAGTAGTTGTCGAACTCCCTGATGGAATTCACAATCCCGAGGAAGAGCTTCCGGCTCATCCAATAACACCGCATAAATACTTTGTCGCCGTGTAGAGGAGCGACGACAAAGTAGTCGGTGTAGAGAAAGCAATAGCCTTCCAGTCAATGCTTCTGCTTTGCCTTCAATCAGCCAAGCGCCGAGCCACCACGCCTCGGCTTTGCATTGCTCACGAATAGGCCGGCCAGAGCGGCGAGGACCATGAGGTGCTCTTCATCCTGGGTGTTGGCATCGGCTTCCTCCTCCATTAATGCCGCGAACGCCTCCTCGTCGTCGGAGTCCATCGCCCGGGCAAATCGCCGAACACCTGGAAGGCGTGGCGGACGAGCAGCCGCATGCATGCCCGGAGCACCGAAAAAAATCGCCAAGAATTAGGGGGAGAAGCCGCGGCGAACCCTCCCTTCGTCGATGGGGAGATGACCTTTGTAGCGGCGGTAGGTAGGTGGGCGGCACCAGGATCGGCACGACGGTGAAAGGTCTAGTGTGCGAGGAGGCGAATCTGGAGAAGAGACAACCTTTTTTCGTCTGACAGGGGGCTGATGCACCGTTTTTCCTTCCGTCGGCGCCCCTAGCACCCGAGCGTGCTGGGTTTGTCCTAGGACCGCCGAGGCCAATTTCGTACCTATCTGGCGAAAAACGGGCTCTTAGGGCGCGACTGTGCCGTTTTTCCCGCCGACGATAAAAAATGACCTTGGGGGGGCCTCTTGCGGTGCGGCTGGAGATGCTCTGAGTTGAGCCGTGATACAGCAGGGTATCTACAACTGGTTTGGATGGCGGTCCAATAGTACAACAGGGTATCTGCCGCGAGCTGAAACATGAGTCGGGAGTGTGTCCCTTGCTCTTGGGGCCGAAGCCGATGGTGACGATATATGGGGAATGCTGCCCATAACTGATGTTCTTTGAGTGTCCTCGCTCTACTTTGACTGCATCGAGCCCGAAGAGTTCCCGAACTGGTGTTGTTAGGGTGAATCATGGAACAATGACCATGGACCAGGTTGTTCAGTAGCTACGCGAGTTGGTCTCTGCTAGCTTCTAGTGGGATCCAGTTAGGCTCGATGAGCAAGTTTATAGGGCCGACTTCCCCACTAAGTAGGATCTTGCTCGACTTCTGAAGTACGACATGAGTATGGTTCCAACATCACTTGTGTCCTTGAAATCAATGCATGGACTCAAAAGGAACCTGGTGGAACTTCTCTGCTGTAGCTTTGGGTCAGATTCCTCGAGGCTCCCCGTGCGCCACTGTATGTTTTTTGGTGACCTAGAGCCTTGGATCACTGATTGGTAAGAGAGAGAAGGTGGATATGCCTTTTAAGCGTGCGCAAGGAGTGGGTGGGCTACTGGTTAGTGTGATTAGCATAGAGCATATCCTGGATTTTGTGAGATGAACCTATGATTGCAGGGGTACCACATGGAGATTGAGATAGAGGAGAATGCTCACTTTTAGGAGCTGCCTCAACATACTGATATGGACAAATAGGATAAGGGTTCAGATCAGAGTGATGGTAATACTAGAGGTACAACACCGCTGGCCAAGCCATCTGAGGCTAGTTCTACTAAGGAGTTGCCTCATGTTACTACACTGATGAATCGTTTGAGGTTTGGCTCATTTGGATCTTCATCGGCACCTAGCCGTCTTTGGGGCGTCAGGGCGGAAATGGACGATCTGCTAGAGGAGGAACTTCCACCTCTTTCTCCTTCGGTCTCACCAGTGGTGTCTAGGACACCGTCATTTTTCGCACAACCTCTGTTGGAGGGTGCCTCAATGAGGGCACACGCGGGGTCGCCCTCATGGCCTAGAGACCGGAGTCAACCACGATAGTCTGCCTCGCCATCTCAAGTCGGGCGCGGTGGTTCTGTTCCATCGCCCCCAGTGAGCGGGTGCCGACCCTACGAGCTACTACTTCACTCCATGTTGGTTCAGGGGCGAGGAATGGGGTTGGCATGATGGCAGGTGGCCATACCCCAACTGCTTCAGCGGTGATGTACTCTCCTAGGTACCTGGTAGGTGACCACAACCCTATGTTGAGCGTAGCTACAACAGGAAGCATGGTTGGCAAGCTACAACAGGGACTGTGGCAGGCGGCCACGTCCATACTGATGGGCGTGAGATGGGTGACCGCGAACTGGCCGACACGGCAGTGGTTGTTCCAGTTGGGCACCTGGCAGATGGCCAGGCTCAGGCTGGACCCACTCCTGACGATGTTATCACATTTGGAGGGATTCCTGACCCGACGAATGGAGACAGGCGGATGAGTCTTAGCCTCCACACGAAACTGGATGTCGACGACCTGCAGTTGGTCCATGCCATGCGGGCGGCTAAGTTTCATGACATGGAGGCGAATAAAGTTATGACGGTCAATACTAAGGGTGTGTTTGGCAGCTGTTCTCACCCTAGCATAGTTGTCCCCTGTTGATGCATGCTAGGTATAGACATGATGAATACATTCATCTTCAGTTGTTTGGTGGTCATGCATGTGTTGTGACATGTTTGGATGAGACTGTGTTTGGTAGGAAGAGGGAGGAGGAAGAGGTGCACTGCGAGGGAGGAAGAGGAGGGAGGTGAAGGAACGGGGGGAGGGGGGCCGCCGGAGCTCGGGCTCGGCGCAGGGGGGGAGGGGGGCCGCCGGAGCTCGGGCTCGGCGCAGGGGGGGAGCGACGGGGCGACGGGGCGAGGCGCAGGGGGGAGCGACGGGGCGACGGGACGAGGCGCAGGGGGGGAGCGACGGGGCGACGGGGCGACAGGGTGCATGGGCTCAGCATAGCTCGCCTCAGCTCGCCTCTGCGGGGGTGCTGGGCTCAGCTATACTGAGGCCCTTTTTTGCATCAGTTGATGCATGCTCTCCTCGGCCCATACACCCTACCAAACAGCGAAAAGTGGGTCGGGGAGGGAACTTTTGGGCTCATACACTCTCCATGCAGGCTATCAAACACGCCCTAAGGGTATGTTTGGCAGTAGTTTCACCCGAGCATGTATGTTCCCTGCTGATGCATGCTAAGTATAGACATAATGAACACATACATCTTTAGTTGTGTGGCGGGGCGAGGGCGAGGCGACCGGGGAGCGGTGGAGCTTGGGAGGGGCGAGGGCGAGGGCGAGGCCGCCGGGGCTTGGAGAGGCACGGCGGGGCGGGGTGAGGGAGAGGTCGCCGGTGCTTGGGAGAGGCGCGACACGGTGGGGGTAAGGCCGCCGGGGCTTTGGAGAGGTGCGGCGTGGCGGGGCGAGGGTGAGGCCGCCAGGGCATGGGAGAAGCGCGGAGCGGCGGGGCTTGGGCGAGGCCGCCGGGGCTTGGGAGGGGCGCGGGAGGGCGAGGGCGAGGCGGCCGGGGAGCGCTGGGGCGAGGTCGAGGCGGCCAGGGTAAAGACAAGGTGGGGTGAGGGTGCTGGGCTCAGCATAGCTCTCCTCAGCTCGCCTTTGCGAGGGTGCTGGGCTCAGCTATGCTGAGGCCCTTTTTTGCGTCAGTTGACCTATGCTCTCCTCAGCTCATACACTCTATCAAACAACAAAAGTGGGTCGGAAAGGGAACTTTTGGGCTCATGCACCCTCCGTGCAGGCTACCAAACACGCCCTAATTGCTCTATTTTGCATTTTTGGATGATGATATAATTTTAAATGCAAACAAACTCGGGGTGTCGTTGGGTAAAAATGGGAAGGAAAATTTAAAATATGTGAATGACCTTTTAGACCTAGAGGCTGAGAGGGATATGAAGATGGTTAGAAATTTTGCAGAAGTGATGCCTATGATTGATTCCGAAATTAATGCACTTGGGATGGGAGCGCTTGGGTGCAATTGTGAAGATCTAGTGCCACCGTATCTGATGCGTGATGAGGAGAATGAGACTTGTTCGGAGGAGTATCTGGCTCCTTCACAACCTATTGCTATGGCTCCTTCACAACCTATTGCTATGGCTCCTTCGCAACCCAATGCAAACTCACAACCTGAGATCGATATGGACCGGGTTGCTGGACAGGATAAGCCTAAACACCCATGGAAGAACAAGAGTTATCATGTATCTGCAGTTTGCAGAAGCGCAAGATTTAAGACTACAATTTTTATTATGATGAAAGATGAAAATAATATTTTTGAATAATAGAGGGTTTCTAGCGGAAGCATCTCTAGTACACAAACTTGATTTTATTGCCCTAATGGAGACCAGTAGAGCTAATTTTACGTCAAAATTTCTTTGTACTCTCTCCGATGGTATAGATTTTGATTGGCACAGTCTACCGCGAAGAGGAAGGTCCCATGGGATTTTACTTGGGGTCAAGTGCGAGGCGCTAGAAGTCCCGAACATAGTGTTTGGATGCTTTGCTGTCAAATTTAGGATGCACTCTAAGGAGGATGGGTTTCAAAGGGCGCTTGTGGGAGTGTACAGTGCCTCCCAACCTGACCTCACAATGGACTTTGTGGCATACCTCGTCAGGATTTGTGGGGATGAGCTGCTAACTATTTTAGTTGGGGGCGATTTTAATATCATTAGACGGGCAGATGAGAAATAATAATGATAACTTTGATCGCAGATGATCATTCGTGTTTAATAAAATCATCGAAAGCCTAGATTTGCGAGAGATAGAACTCTCGGGCATAATGTTTACTTGTGTGAACGCTCTATCCAATCCAACTTTTGAGATGTTGGATTGGATTCTCACTAGTGTGGAATGGGAGCAGAAATTCCCTCTCGTGTCAGCTCGAGCGATGCCGTGAGCGATTTCCGATCATACCCTATTGCGTGTTTACTCAGGGGAAGCAACACACGCGGGTAACAAGAACGTTTTCTCTTTCGAAATAGCATGGTTTGAGAGAGAAGGCTTCATGAACCTCATAGCTAGAGAATGGTCTAGGGTCACATAGGGTAGATCAAATATTGATACATGGCAAAATAAGATTAGACACTTGAGGCACTTCCTGAAAGGCTGGGCTAAAAATGAGAGCGGAATTTATAAGGTAGAGAAAGAAAGAATTCTCAACCTTATAAACGAGCTAGACATAAAAGTTGAATCCTCCTTGTTAGATGATAATAAGAGGGCATTTTAAACGGAAAAATCTTAAATATCTTCTGACAGATACCGCAGGGGGATGACAACACGCAGTTTTTCCATTTTATTGCTAATGGAAAAGACAGAAAGAAAAATATGTTTTAGCTTGAGAAATATGAGGGTATATTTGTAGGGCACGATTACTTAAAGTTCTCAATATCTGAATATTATAAACAATTGTTTGAGGGTCCCGAGGACAATTCTGTGTCTATAGTTGAGCAGAAGGTCGAAGATATTCCTCAGCTTGGTACATACGATAATGAGATCATGTGCGCACCATTCAGGGAGAAAGAGGTGTTTGAGGCCATATCACAAATGAAGAATACTAAGGCGCCAGGCCCGGACGAGTTTCCGGCTGAGTTCTATAAAAGATGCTAGCAAATTGTTAAAGACGATTTACTTCCGTTGTTTCAAGATTTTTTTAATGGCCACCTGAAGCTTTTCCATCTAAAATTTGGGACAGTTATGTTGTTGCCAAAGAAGGAGGGGGCGGTGCGCATTGAACAATTCAGTCCTATTTGCTTGGTTAATGTGAGTTTCAATTTTTTTATGAAGGTTAGGACAAATAGATTGACTCAGATTGCACATGTTGTAGTGCAACCAAGTCAGAGGACTTTCATGCCAGGCAAAAACATATTTGAGGATGTGGTTGTCCTACATGAAAGCTTGCATGAAATTCACACAAAGAAACCATTGGAAGCTGACCATAACTGGCAACTTTTCAGTGAAATCGATGTATTTGAACCTTATTGTTTCTGGCCCAATCCCCAAATAGATTCATATTTGGAAGGCCAAAGTTCCCTTACGAACCGAAGTCTTCATGTGGTTTGTTTATAAGAAGATGATTCTCACTAAGGATAATTTGGCAAAGTGTAATTTAAAGGGTAATAAAAGATGTAGCTTTTGTGATCATGATGAGACTATCAAACATCTCTTTCTCCAATGCCCGCTAACAAAAATTCTATGAAGATCCATTCATATATCCTTTAATATCATTCCTCTAGATAGCATTGATATGTTGTTTGGGACGTGGCTAAACGGAGTTAAGATAGATACTGCGAGGCATATTCATATAGGATTATGTGCGTTACTTTGGATTATATGGGATTGCAGGAATGACATGATTTTTAACACACATGCACATATAATTTTTTTGCAGGTAATTTACACGGCAACTACGTTTATCCGCACATGGTCTTTACCCACTCCTATTAAAAACAAGGAGCCTTTGGTTACTGGGTCTACCAAATGAAAGATGGTGATTTGGATGGCGGTCCAGTTATAGGATAGTTGGTTAGGCATATAGTTATGTTTTCGTCGGTTGTGGCATCTTTTTTCTGAGTTCAAATTATTTTGCAGCAGCTTTATTTGAGCTTGTTTTGATACCGCAGACTACTTTTTTTGCTTTCGTTAATAAAGGGGCCACATGCATCTTTCTGATGCAGAGGCCGGAGATAACCCTTCTTTTTAAAAAAAAATACCTGCACTACCACACAAGAACAGTGCTGGTCAATGTGTAGGCAGAAAAATACCTCTCCAGGCATGATGACTAGTATTTCAATCAAGGCCTGGTAACCAGATGTCAATCTAACCCATCGATATGAACCTCCAGATGGATCTCCGATTCTTTTGGTAGCACCTAACAGTTATCAGAAGAGCGTATGCATTAGTTATGTTCGTGCATGAACAAACATTACCAATCGATGCATAATATGCCAGCTTGTTCTTCTAGGAATTAATTAAATTAAGGTGCAAGCAATTAGTAGAAGAATTAATATACATGTTGGTATCTATATATATTCAGACATATGATATATACTCCCTCTTTACCATAAAATTTATTGTTGAAGAAACTAGTCTAGTACCTGAATTAATCATATACTCATAGTATGAGTAGTATAGTACCTGAATTTGCGGGCAGACGCTATCTGCTTGGTTGGGGCAGAAGAAATGAAAGATGTCGATGCCCGGTGATATGGAGGAGGAGCAATGAAGGAAGGAAGAATGGGGTTCTCGTGTTTGGCTTAGTTCGCTTTTGCCAAAGCACCACATATATATATATATACGTAGCTGGTTAGTTCTTTGCTTGGGACTGCAGCAAAGTAAAGAAGAAAGATGGAATTGTCTGCTTCTTTGCTTCTTTCTCCTTTTCCTTTTTCTTTGAATAAAGCATGGGCAGGGCCTAGACCTTGGATCAGATTCCTACAATGCCATTTGTATCGGGTTGAGACTTAGAGGGAGGAGCCCATCAATCGATCGATTTGGAATAAGTGAAAACTACACATCAGACTGCTAATGAATCACTGCAAAAGCCTGCAAAAGTATGAAGAATGCAAGCCGTTTGGTTGGAACTAAATTGTACTCCTTCTGTAAACGCTCTTATATTCGTTTACGGAGGGAATACAGTACATTGATTGGGCTATTCTAATGCTGATTCCTTTCCTGGGTATTGTACGGTTTTCCTTTGGCAGTCGATTAGTTGACGACAGAGCATTAAACAAGTGAATGAACCCGTAAACCAAAAACAAAAATATTCTTATGGAGATGCCAAAGCACCAAACATTGCACACAAATAAATAGACATTCTGAGTCTACAAAGAACAACTGCAGCATTAATTAGTTTCAAAAGACTAACATCAACATACTCTTACTACTATATACTTGTACGGTTATACCTGCTGGTTAATTCACAAACGATAGCAACTGGATGTAGTGGGTGGGGGGATGTACACTCAGTCAGTATTTCGGCACACTCAACACAACACAACGTGTCCATCCAATCTATACCTACACTTATTAATAAAAAGAGATGATATTTTTGGTTTCGTCCCGTTTAATTAATTTACATTATATTTAACATATACTAGCACAAAAGCCCGACGGGAGACATTGTTACCGGTCTCAAGCGTCCACTTACTTCTGGCTGTCCCGCCCATCTCATGTAGCAAGCCATTTAATTGCACTCCACTTAATTAGGCACATAGAACACCATATTCCTTCTTTTCTTTAGAGCGACCCATTCTCTTCTTCCCACGACATTTCCTTATCCTCCACTTTTATTGATTCCCAAGCTAACTCATTTAGTTGATTTGTAAAATGAAACACCAATACATATATAAATTCATGGTTTTGTTTCTAATAGGGCCAGGTGTTTTTTTTATATTAATAGGAAGAGTCGACAATTTTAGGAAGCCCATGTTCACATTGACAATTTTAAGAAGCCCCATGTTGTAAGTGGCAAATACCCAATTTTCTTCATTTATCATCAACGTCAGCACTAATATTTTGAAATAGTGATGATGCTAGCTAAATTGATACGTCATAGTTATTTTCTTAGGCCCGGCGTTGCACGTTACGCCCGACATTACACATTAGCTCCGATGCAGTAAAAAAATATATCCTTTCGTCCTTACTTTCTTGATCCCCAACTCCTCCCGTCCTCCTCTCCATCCCCACCGCCGCCCTGCCCTATGCAGCCCGTAGCCACCCGACGCGGCCCGTCTTCGTCGGAGGAGGAAACGAAGAACCACCAAGATCAGCCACCACCCAACACTCAAGCACAGGTACATCAAATCTATCATCACCACCAATGCTATGTGAAGAATAGAAGGGATAGTCTGTTCATAGAGGATGGTAATGCCCTCATTAAGTCAAAGAAACTGAGGGAGCGGAGGAATATGTTGCTCGAGGATAGGGATAAACTGAAGAAGAAGAAAAAACTACTCAAGAATGAAAGGGTTGAGCTACAGACAGAAGTTGCTCACTTAAAAAATGATTGAGAGAGCAATCGAAAGAAGATTCGTCAGCTGAGGATAATCCTTGACGAAGAGTAATCTAATTATTTCAATATCTTTTGTGAAGTTTTAAACTCTGAAGTATATGAGTATGTTAGTACTAGGTTGTAAACTCTTATTAAGTTTACGACTATGTTTAATTGATAGTACCATTTGTGAATTTTAAACTCTTAGTTTCTTAAGTACTATTTTTTATCCAAAAAATAAATTGTTAGCGTTGGACAACGTGGACGCCAGCAAGGCAGCAACATGTAATATAATGCTGGTATAGGCTCCAACGCCATCATTATTTTTTTACTATGACGCCATATCGGAGGCATTGGGTGTCCACGCCTGCAAGGTTATTTTTGCTGCGGGAGCTCCTATACGCCGCATTTTACGGCGTGTAGTCGCGGTTTCGCACAAAGCCAGCTCACCTGGGCCGCCCACTTGGTGTAGGGGTGGAAAATCGCAAAGAGAAAAGCACGCCAGAGATAGGAGTCGAGCATGCGACCTCCCGGTAATGTGCACCTTGCGCTAGCCACCTCGACTAGCTACCTCATGTGTAAGGTTACCAATGCGAAAATTAAAGAACACAACAACAATTGTAAAACTTAAAAACAGGAACCGTAAGCCGCAGCAGATTTGATATTTTTCTAAAATTTCAAACGTGAATTTTTGAAACGTGAATATTATTTGGGAAAATATTATTTTTATGAAAAAAAGGAAAAAGTGGAATTGGAGAACATTTTTTGAAATTACGAACAGTTTTGTGAAAATGCAAACAAATTTCTTTGCCGTTTCTTTTTTGTTTTGAACAAATTAATGAAACTGCGAATTTTTTTCAAATTGCGAATAAAATTTGAAACCACGAACATTTTTTGAAACCAAAAACATTTTTTTAATAGTGAACAGATTTTGAAATATGAAAAAATTTCAAATTCATGAACAAAATTATAAAATTATGAACTTTTTTCGTATTGTGAACAAGTTTTGAAACCGTAAACATTTTTTGAATTGTGAACAGATTTTGAAATATAAACAAATTTCAAATTCATCAACAAAATTATAAAATTATGAACTTTTTTCGAATTGTGAACAAATTTTAAAACCGTAAACATTTTTTGAATTGTGAACAGATTTTGAAATATGAACAAATTTCAAATTCATCAACAAAATTATAAAATTATGAACTTTTTTCGAATTGTGAACAAATTTTAAAACCGTGAACATTTTTCGAATTGTGAACGGATTTTGAAATATGAACAAATTTCAAATTCATGAACAAAATTATAAAATTATGAACCTTTTTCGAATTGTGAACAAATTTGAAACCATAATCATTTTTTGAATTGTGAGAAAATATTAAAACATGAATAAATTTCAAATTTTTCAACAAAATTATAAAAACACAAGCATTTTTCGAACCTGAGAACAAGTTTTGAAACCATGAACATATTTAGAATCTGCAAAAAAAATTAAACCGTGAACATTTTTTGAATTTTGAACAAAGTTTGGAACATGAACAATTTTCAAATTCGTGACCGAAATTATAAAATTGTGATTTTTTTGGAAACTATAAATATTTTTTGAAGAGGTAATAAATTTTGGAACATAAACAAATTTCTAATTCATGAACAAAAATATAAAATTGTGAACATTTTTCGTTAAACCGCGAACATTCTTCAAATTGTGAACAAATTTTCAAACATAAACAAATTTAAAAATTCATGAACAAAATTATAAAATTGTGATTTTTTTTATTTGTGAACAAGTTTTGAAACCATAAGTATTTTTTGAATTGTGAACAAATTTTGTAACCGTGAACATTTTTCGAATTGTGAACAGATTTTGAAATATGAACAAATTTCAAATTCATGAACAAAATTATAAAATTATGAACCTTTTTCGAATTGTGCACAAATTTGAAACCATAATCATTTTTTGAATTGTGAGAAAATATTAAAACAAGAATAAATTTCAAATTTTTCAACAAAATTATAAAAAAACAAGCATTTTTCGAACCTGAGAACAAGTTTTGAAACCATGAACATATTTAGAATCTGCAAAAAAAATTAAACCGTGAACATTTTTTGAATTTTGAACAAAGTTTGGAACATGAACAATTTTCAAATTCGTGACCGAAATTATAAAATTGTGATTTTTTTGGAAACTATAAATATTTTTTGAAGAGGTAATAAATTTTGGAACATAAACAAATTTCTAATTCATGAACAAAAATATAAAATTGTGAACATTTTTCGTTAAACCGCGAACATTCTTCAAATTGTGAACAAATTTTCAAACATAAACAAATTTAAAAATTCATGAACAAAATTATAAAATTGTGATTTTTTTTATTTGTGAACAAGTTTTGAAACCATAAGTATTTTTTGAATTGTGAACAAATTTTGTAACCGTGAACATTTTTCGAATTGTGAACAGATTTTGAAATATGAACAAATTTCAAATTCATGAACAAAATTATAAAATTATGAACCTTTTTCGAATTGTGCACAAATTTGAAACCATAATCATTTTTTGAATTGTGAGAAAATATTAAAACAAGAATAAATTTCAAATTTTTCAACAAAATTATAAAAACACAAGCATTTTTCGAACCTGAGAACAAGTTTTGAAACCATGAACATATTTAGAATCTGCAAAAAAAATTAAACCGTGAACATTTTTTGAATTTTGAACAAAGTTTGGAACATGAACAATTTTCAAATTCGTGACCGAAATTATAAAATTGTGATTTTTTTGGAAACTATAAACATTTTTTGAAGAGGTAATAAATTTTGGAACATAAACAAATTTCTAATTCATGAACAAAAATATAAAATTGTGAACATTTTTCGTTAAACCGCGAACATTCTTCAAATTGTGAACAAATTTTCAAACATAAACAAATTTAAAAATTCATGAACAAAATTATAAAATTGTGATTTTTTTTATTTGTGAACAAGTTTTGAAAACATAAGTATTTTTTGAATTGTGAACAAATTTTGTAACCGTGAACATTTTTCGAATTGTGAACAGATTTTGAAATATGAACAAATTTCAAATTCATGAACAAAAATATAAAATTATGAACCTTTTTCGAATTGTGCACAAATTTGAAACCATAATCATTTTTTGAATTGTGAGAAAATATTAAAACATGAATAAATTTCAAATTTTTCAACAAAATTATAAAAACACAAGCATTTTTCGAACCTGAGAACAAGTTTTGAAACCATGAACATATTTAGAATCTGCAAAAAAAATTAAACCGTGAACATTTTTTGAATTTTGAACAAAGTTTGGAACATGAACAATTTTCAAATTCGTGACCGAAATTATAAAATTGTGATTTTTTTGGAAACTATAAATATTTTTTGAAGAGGTAATAAATTTTGGAACATAAACAAATTTCTAATTCATGAACAAAAATATAAAATTGTGAACATTTTTCGTTAAACCGCGAACATTCTTCAAATTGTGAACAAATTTTCAAACATAAACAAATTTAAAAATTCATGAACAAAATTATAAAATTGTGATTTTTTTTATTTGTGAACAAGTTTTGAAACCAGAAGTATTTTTTGAATTGTGAACAAATTTTGTAACCGTGAACATTTTTCGAATTGTGAACAGATTTTCAAATATGAAAAAATTTCAAATTCATGAACAAAATTATTAAATTATGAACTTTTTTCGTATTGTGAACAAGTTTTGAAACCGTAAACATTTTTTGAATTGTGAACAGATTTTGAAATATAAACAAATTTCAAATTCATCAACAAAATTATAAAATTATGAACTTTTTTCGAATTGTGAACAAATTTTAAAACCGTAAACATTTTTTGAATTGTGAACAGATTTTGAAATATGAACAAATTTCAAATTCATCAACAAAATTATAAAATTATGAACTTTTTTCGAATTGTGAACAAATTTTCTAACCGTGAACATTTTTCGAATTGTGAACAGATTTTGAAATATGAACAAATTTCAAATTCATGAACAAAATTATAAAATTATGAACCTTTTTCGAATTGTGAACAAATTTGAAACCATAATCATTTTTTGAATTGTGAGAAAATATTAAAACATGAATAAATTTCAAATTTTTCAACAAAATTATAAAAACACAAGCATTTTTCGAACCTGAGAACAAGTTTTGAAACCATGAACATATTTAGAATCTGCAAAAAAAATTAAACCGTGAACATTTTTTGAATTTTGAACAAAGTTTGGAACATGAACAATTTTCAAATTCGTGACCGAAATTATAAAATTGTGATTTTTTTGGAAACTATAAATATTTTTTGAAGAGGTAATAAATTTTGGAACATAAACAAATTTCTAATTCATGAACAAAAATATAAAATTGTGAACATTTTTCGTTAAACCGCGAACATTCTTCAAATTGTGAACAAATTTTCATACATAAACAAATTTAAAAATTCATGAACAAAATTATAAAATTGTGATTTTTTTAGTTTGTGAACAAGTTTTGAAACCATAAGTATTTTTTGAATTGTGAACAAATTTTGTAACCGTGAACATTTTTCGAATTGTGAACAGATTTTGAAATATGAACAAATTTCAAATTCATGAACAAAATTATAAAATTATGAACCTTTTTCGAATTGTGAACAAATTATGAACCTGAGAACAAGTTTTGAAACCATGAACATATTTAGAATCTGCAAAAAAAATTAAACCGTGAACATTTTTTGAATTTTGAACAAAGTTTGGAACATGAACAATTTTCAAATTCGTGACCGAAATTATAAAATTGTGATTTTTCGGAAACTATAAATATTTTTTGAAGAGGTAATAAATTTTGGAACATAAACAAATTTCTAATTCATGAACAAAAATATAAAATTGTGAACATTTTTCGTTAAACCGCGAACATTCTTCAAATTGTGAACAAATTTTCAAACATAAACAAATTTAAAAATTCATGAACAAAATTATAAAATTGTGATTTTTTTTATTTGTGAACAAGTTTTGAAACCATAAGTATTTTTTGAATTGTGAACAAATTTTGTAACCGTGAACATTTTTCGAATTGTGAACAGATTTTGAAATATGAACAAATTTCAAATTCATGAACAAAATTATAAAATTATGAACCTTTTTCGAATTGTGAACAAATTTGAAACCATAATCATTTTTTGAATTGTGAGAAAATATTAAACATGAATAAATTTCAAATTTTTCAACAAAATTATAAAAACACAAGCATTTTTCGAACCTGAGAACAAGTTTTGAAACCATGAACATATTTAGAATCTGCAAAAAAAATTAAACCGTGAACATTTTTTGAATTTTGAACAAAGTTTGGAACATGAACAATTTTCAAATTCGTGACCGAAATTATAAAATTGTGATTTTTTTGGAAACTATAAATATTTTTTGAAGAGGTAATAAATTTTGGAACATAAACAAATTTCTAATTCATGAACAAAAATATAAAATTGTGAACATTTTTCGTTAAACCGCGAACATTCTTCAAATTGTGAACAAATTTTCAAACATAAACAAATTTAAAAATTCATGAACAAAATTATAAAATTGTGATTTTTTTATTTGTGAACAAGTTTTGAAACCATAAGTATTTTTTGAATTGTGAACAAATTTTGTAACCGTGAACATTTTTCGAATTGTGAACAGATTTTGAAATATGAACAAATTTCAAATTCATGAACAAAATTATAAAATTATGAACCTTTTTCGAATTGTGAACAAATTTGAAACCATAATCATTTTTTGAATTGTGAGAAAATATTAAAACATGAATAAATTTCAAATTTTTAAACAAAATTATAAAAACACAAGCATTTTTCGAACCTGAGAACAAGTTTTGAAACCATGAACATATTTAGAATCTGCAAAAAAAATTAAACCGTGAACATTTTTTGAATTTTGAACAAAGTTTGGAACATGAACAATTTTCAAATTATGGTTGAATCAACCACATGCTGCTGAATCAACCACACAAATTAACAAATTTGTTTGCTAGTCTTGGTTTCCTCCTTTTCAAAAAAAAAGTCTTGGGCACACCAATGGGGTTGTGCGACCGACCTTACGTGCTACAGGCTCACCAAACCCTTCTTATTAAAGCCATACACATAACCACAATGCAAACCACACAGACCCACAAAAACCAAAGTTGAGCAGGTGCGTGCACACACCCACAACATCAAGCTTGTACGAATTTATTCTTCAGAAAACACACCAGCAGACACAAACTTTGTAGGCAAACATCTGAGGGCACCGTTGCAGCAACGACAGCAGCCGAGAGAGCATCAAGACTTCGCCGTTGTGTTAGCCACCACCAATCCTACACATATATAACGGGAATGATGGGAGCAGAATGAATGAAACACATAATGCATATATATACACGACAGGATGAAAGAAATGAGAAAAGAAAGTGAAGGAATTATTAACTTGTTGGTACACATCTACACTATACATATACAGTATTGTTTGATGTTCAATTATTACAAAAGGAAATGTTAGTTTTATATCATACATGCATGAAATAAGAAATGAAGGGAGAAAGTCTTGTGCTTATATATATACCTGAGCGGCTACGTGGATTCACCATAGAACTGAGCCTCTAGGAAGAGACTTCTTGTAATGGGATGAATGGCGCGGCTTAAAGAGGGAAGGATGATGGCCGACCTCCAGTCCGTCCCACTCCAGCTTCTCCCACCAGTCCTTCTCGCAGTCTACAATGGGGCCCCTATCTAGGCTAACTGATGGGAGGCGCCTGAGACCCCAACAGCCCCTGAGCCACACCCTCTCAAGCTTGGGTGCATGCATCTTGACCCCACATATATGTTGCAGCTTATAGAGCTCATACAGGTGGATGTGCTTCAGTCTTGGGAACCCAAGTACATCTTCTTTGAGGTCAGGATGAACAGGAAACACCACCTTTAGATCACCACATTTGACAATGTGAAGACTTCCTAAGTTGGACAAATATGATCCTTGAATACCCATCAACAAGGGGAGCACAAATGTGAGCCTCGGGCAAGAGTACAAGTGTATGCTCTTCAGTTTGGCAAATGAAGTGTTGTCGGTGCCACTGAAGGTCCTTCCTTTGTTCCAAATGCAGTGAACATTCAAGAGATCAGAAGCCCAAAAGGTTTCTATTTCTTCAAAGGGGTAGATTCTATCATAGTTAGGGGTGAAGACTGTGTGCAACTTGGGGCATCTCACCACATGGCACTGTTTTAGATGTCGCCAACCAAGTGCCGTACCATCAATGGACGTCATGTATTCAGGGATGACAATGATGATGGAAGAATTGTCATGCACATGCAACGACTCAACGTTATTCATCGCAAACATGGTTGCCCTTATTATTTGTTCACTCTCCACTTTAGCATTGCTAATTCCCTTACCAATCTCAACATGACAGCCTGACGGCTGAAACTGCATTCCATTGTTGTATTGATGGTCAGTAATTATGTTGCCAATAGAGGCATCAATGTAGGTGTTGTAAGTATTGGGGGCTAATGACATCCGTCGAGGTGGGGCCATTATTTGCCCACTATTACCAGGGCCCATCTTCTCCTTCATATAGCTTTGTCCGTTAACATTGGTCGTACAAGGGACAAAAAGATTGAGATGGAACCTATTGCTCTTCCAACAGAATCGGGCATTGTCTTGTAACACCAAGGACCGAAAAAACCTTATGTCAATCATAGTAACATACACTTTATGTAGTGTTGTTTGAACAGGGCTGACCGAGGAACCAATGTGCAGCACTGTAAGTGTTGGTAGACCCTTTTCTGGCCATATAATGGCATGGAGTTGCAAACATTCCAGTAGAATTATTTGTTGGAGATTTTGGGCATGCACTTCTTTGAGGTCAAGTGTTTTTACCAGTGTGCCTGATAGATCTAGCTCCTCAAGTTTTTTAAGTGATCCACGCAATATGAACTTCAACAATCTTCCACAACCAGCCAAAGAGATACGAGATATTTTGGCTTGCTCATTTTGATCCACTCTTGTACACACATCTAAGCTGAATGATTCAAGTGACACAGGGAGTCCTTCTGGGCCAACAGTCTTCAGCCCAATACAACCATCTAGAACCAAGATCCTGAGTCTTGTTGCCCCTGATAGACATGGCAAAAGTTGTATTGTACTATTCCCAAATAGATCGAGGAACTCCATCTTCACCATATCTTTAAATTCGTTCATTTCACATGTCTGCCAAGGGGATGTGGGCTCAATTACTCGAAGCTTGTGAAGGTTCTGCAGTTGTCTCCATGCAAAACTGCGACACCAAATCCTTCCTTTCTTTATATGTACCTCCCTAATGTTTGCAGCCATCTGCTCTGTTATTTCTGTCGATAAATCCAACTCCCAGTCAGTGTGGCATATGTCTAGTACCCATAGGCTATGAAAAATTTGCATTGTTGGTCTACCTTGCTTCTCATCTTCTTCATGTTGATCCTTGCAGTGGTCTAATCCAAGGAACCTTAAGCTATTGCAACAGCTGAAAGGAGGTGAAGAGAAACTGAAGGTGCGGCGGCATAACTTGAGCACACGAAGCTTGTTCGATTGATGGAACATGTCATTAGGTAAGGGTCTTAATGGATGATCAGACTCGCTTGCAACTGCAGCAAGGAAAAATGACGTTGACTCTGGATGTACAACAGAGCTGTCCTTGGACAATATCCACCGTTTCGGAGGAGTCTCTAGTACATCACCAAAAGAGGGCACAACATTAGATGAATAATCCTCTATATTTATTTGTTGATGCAAAGCAGCTGCAACCTCCCATGCTTCGTCACCCTGACCTCCATGTATAATTCCATCGCAGACCCAATAGCTAGAAGCATGGGTGGCCCAGTTGTAGTCCATGATGTTGCCTCCTTGAGAATTTAATGACAGGAGATACAAGCAACACTCTTCAACTGCTGCACCAACATTATGAGTGTACCCAGCAATTTCTCTAGTCTCATTTTGGAGCAAATAATTCCAACGTTTATACGGCCAGTCATTGTAAATGAACAAATTAGAAGTATCCACCTTCTCACTAATTCGTGAGTTGAGCCGAAACCTTCCTCGAAATGTCCACAATACCTTATTATCGTAAAGTTTTCCTTGAGGAATGCCATAATCACTTATATTAACCATGCCATTGCTTCCATTATGAAAGATCACTAAACAACTTTGTCCCATAAGGGTTTGAAGGATCTCTCTCCCAACCAATTCTATATCAACTCTGGACCCTTCATCTATCCCTCCGAAATCATCTTCTTCATCTTGTCTATCAAAAATATCCATGACCCGTTGAGGAAGCTTCAGTTCTTGTGCGATTGTCCTCTGGAGTGCTCTTCGGCTTTTCCATCTCGAGCAATCGACATGAATGATCTTGTTGAATTTGTTGAGCAGAGATGGTGGAGGTTCTTTGGCTATGGCTCTAAGCACCGCCGAAGCACCAAGCCCTCGCCATCCATCAATAAAGATGGACTTGTGTGCAGTACTACTCGTATCCTCCAAAAAAGGGTACACTGCCTCTGTGCCCGTTACGTCGCGGGCGAGCTGCAACGGAAAGGCAGGCCGGCCGCCTCGCGCCGTGGCGGCAGGCCCCAGCCGCCTCGGCTGGTGGCGGCAGGTTCCACGTGTCGCCTGCCGCGCCTGCCGCCACGCGAAGAGGGGGTCTTTTTTGTCTTTAGATACCGCATGTGGTCTTTTTTAGCAAATCGTTTCGAGAGATGGTCCTTTTAGACAAAAATTCTAGTACTCCCTCCTTTCCGGTTTATAGGGTTCATCTTAAAATTTTCAGATTTTCATTATATTAGGCTCATTTTGAGTCTAAGTGAGTTAAAGTGCTTTGAATCTCACGCCATATTTAATTCATAGAGTTTAGAGAAAGGAGACGAGTGGCATGCATGCATCGTTTTCTACATCTACCATGCAAGTCCAATGTAAAGAAGGATGCTACATTTATTGTCTTGAAAATTGAATATGTGAGAAATGTTTCATTAGCTAGTTTAAACTAGTGTCATCCACTCACAATTCATCTTGGTTGATGAGATTTTAAATTTGAACCCTACGATCAGAAAAGGAGGGAGTGCAACTTTGTACTACTACTAGAGTTAGTTCAAAGTTGAGACAGAGGGAATAATAAAGAAGGCCTTAAATACCGAGACTAACCACAACACACACGCACACACTTCTGCATGCAAACCACACGGCCAGCAGCTGGTGAAGCCACCAGTACGTGGATGGGAGGAACCACCGGCCGGCCGGCTGGGCAAGACTCAACATCGACGGGTCCTTCTCTGGCAAGGATGGAACTGCCATGATCCTCCGAGATGAGCATGGAGCTATTATTTTTTTCCTCTTGCCGTGAGCTAAGGCAGTGTGCATCAGCGCTCGAGTCTAAACTTGCTCCAACCCAACCCAGTGGTTTGAGCTGCCATTTGTGATTCAAACAGACTGCGCGGAAGTGGTAAAGCTGATCGAGGGAGGTGTTGGCGAACGGTCGGAGCATATGATGTTGATCCGCGAGATTAATTCGCGTCTTCGGGAACATGGTGAATTCTTAGTTAAGCTTGTTAGACGAGAACAAAATGTTGTTAGCCATTTTTAACAAACTTTGATCGAGTAAAGAAGCGCACTGCAGTGTGGCTTCGATCCGGTCCGGACGAGGTTCCGGACCTATGTAATGCAGACATGGCTGCAGCCAGCTGCTTAATTAATGAGCTCACCTTTATTAGATGCAAATGAACGGGCATTGAAAAACGAGGCTGAACAGAGAGTGCGAATACTCCTTAGAGAGGAGGAATTGAAATGCGCACTTAGAGCCAAAGTCAGGGCCATTGTCCATGGGACAATAACACAAAAATTTTCCACTTGATTGCAAATGGCAAGCATAGGAAAAAGAGAATTTTGCAGCTAGAGTAAGATGAGGGTACAATAGTAGGTCACGAGAACCTAAAATTATACATTTCAACATACTATAAACAGCTGTTTGGAGCTCCAGACCACAATTTTGTCTCTATGAATGAGCAAAGGGTAGCGGATATTCCTCAAATCGAAGACGCAGATAATGAGATTTTATCCGCTCCTTTTACGGAGAAAGAGGTGCTTGATGCCATTGGACAAATGAAGAACAACAAAGCTGGTCCGGATGGGTTTCCGGCTGAGTTCTATAAGAAGTGTTGGCATATAATTAAGAATGATCTTATGCCAATGTTTCATGACTTGTTTTGCGGACGATTAAAACTCTTTCACCTGTATTTTGGTACCATTACGCTGTAACCAAAGAAGGAAGGGGCAGCGCGTATTGAACAATTTCGTCCTATTTACCTGCTGAATGTTAGCTTCAAGATTTTCAGAAAGGTGGGAACTAATAGGCTGACTAAGGTTGCTCATTCGGTAGTTCAATCTACTCAAACGGCTTTCATACCTGGACGTAACATCTTAGAAGGGGTAGTGGTCTTGCATGAAACTTTGCACGAGATTCACTGGAAGAAACTGGATGGAGTTATCTTCAAGGTGAATTTTGAGAAAGCATATGATAAAGTTAAATGGTCTTTCTTACAGCAAACCTTACGTATGAAGGGGTTCGACCAGCTTTGGCGGAAGCATGTCGTCTGCTTTATAAAAAAGGGGAGTGTCAGGATCAAAGTGAATGATGACGTGGGATTATTCCAGACACTGAAGGGTCTCACACAAGGGGACCCTATGTCTCCTATTATTTTCAACATTGTAGCGGATATGTTGGCTTTAATGATTAGGAGAGCTGGTGAGAAAGATCTTGTAGGTGGACTAATACCGCATCTAGTTGATGGGGGTGTCTCGATTCTACAGTATGCGGATCCTTTTCAATGAGCATGATTTAGACAAGGCCAGAAACATGAAACTCATTCTGTGCTTATTTGAGCAGCTTTTCGGTTTGAATATTAATTTTAACAAAAGTGAATTGTTCTGCTTTGGAAGGGCCAAAGTTGAACAAGATACTTACAATCAACTGTTCGGTTGTGCAAGTGGGAGTTTACCGTTTACCTATTTAGGTATTCCTATTCACCACCGAATGCTAACAAATAAGGAGTGGAAGTGTATCGAAGATCGATTTGAAAAAAGCTCAGTGGCTGGAAAGGTAAGCTTTTATCTTATGGAGGACGTTTGTTACTTGTTAATTCTGTATTAACAAGCATGCCCATGTTCCTACTATCCTTTTTCGAAATACCGGTTGGGGTGCGAAAAAGACTGGATTTCTATCGGTCTCGTTTTTTCTGGCAGAGTGATGATGTCAAAACCAAGTATAGGCTAACTAGGTGGGACATTATCTGTAGACCGAGGGAGCAAGGAGGATTAGGAATTGAGAATTTAGAGGCTAAAAACAGATGCTTTGTCAGTAAATGGTTGTTCAGACTTTGTGTGGAAACCAAAGGTATGTGGGTACAAATTCTTAGGAACAAGTACTTACAAAGCAAGACCTTAGCTCAGGTGACTATTAGGCCAACTGACTCCCCTTTCTGGAAGGGTTTGATGCGGTCTAAAAATGCATTTTTCCACAGGACTAAGTTTATCCTTGGTAATGGTGAATTAGTTAGATTCTGTGAGGATACATGGTTAGGGGAGGCACCCTTAGCTATTCAGTATCCGCAGCTATACAATATTGTCCAACGTCGACAAGCGACTGTTGCGACTGTATTGCATGAGACGCTCCAATCCTTGATCGGTGACAGATGGGTTAGTTGTCTGCATTTAGTCAGAAGGTTAATGGATATCAGCCTTTCTGATTCACCTGATAGTATTCAATGGAAGTTGACTACTAATGGAGTTTTCACTGCAAAATCTATGTATATGCACCTCATAGATGTGGTGCCCATTCCAAAATCCGTGCGTATTTGGAAGGTCAAAGTGCTGCTCATAATAAAGATCTTTATGTGGTTTGTCCACAAAGGTGTTATTCTTACAAAAGACAATTTGACAAAACAGAATTGGAAAGGAAATCAAAGATACAGCTTCTGTCATAATAGAGAAAATATTAAGCACCTCTTTCTCGATTGCCCTTCGGCTAAACTTTTATGACATTCGATTCACATTGCTTTCAATATCAGCCCTCTAAACAGCATAAATGTGTTATTTGGGACGTGGTTAAATGGGTTGACTTTGGATTGGTAAAGCTTATTCGTGTGGGAACCTGTGCATTACTTTGGGCTACATGAAATTACAGAAACGATTTAGTGTTTAACAGATATAGCTCTATCAATTTTTTGCAGGTTATATTACGGGCTACTGCCTTGATCCGCACGTGGTCATTACTCACTCCTGCGGAGGCCAGAGAACCTTTGGTTACTGGGTGTGCCTGCTGGAAGATGGTAGCTCTGGGTATCTTCAACAGGTTTGGATGACGACATATTAATAGGATAGGTGGCTAGTCATCTAGTTCTATTATTATAGCCGGTTGTGACGCGAATGACGCTTTGTATCTTGAGTTTCTTTTCTTTATCTTCATGTACTCTATTCGAACAATTTGGTCTTTGCTTAAATAAAAGGCTGCATGCATCACTCGATTCAGAGGCCGGGACGACGCCTCCTTTTTGAAAAAAAAGATCACATAGTATAAGTAACATCAAACATATCAAAACAAGATGAATCCACAAGCTAATAAATAAAATGTTGCATGACAATATACATATGTTACTCCACGGTATGAAGGTAGTAGCATAAACTAGTAACAGATGCATGTTACTAGTTGAAGTTGCTCCCCAATATAACTAGTCTACTAAAACCAACCACAACTGGTGGTTTCTATCATACCATGAATCGTGAACGAGCCCGTAACTCGGTATTGGGAGGTATATAATGCTTACATGTGTACACAAGTAGGCGTTCAGCGGCACTGCATAATTGCTACTACACGTTCTAATATGCTTGTGTACATAACTTGAGACAGATCATATGGACAATTCTAGAAGCAACAACAATCGGTCTACGACGTGGATAAGTGGAATACGTGATGCTTAGAGCAGTCATAGTCGTACATCAAAAAATGAAAGAAAACAATGCTATGTGAAGAATCGAAGGGATAGTCTGTTCACAGAGGATGGTAATGCCCTCATTAAGTCAAAGAAACTGAGGGAGTGGAGGAATAGGTTGCTCGAGGATAGGGATAAACTGAAGAAGAAGAAAAAACTACTCAAGAATGAAAGGGTTGAGCTACAGACAGAAGTTGCTCACTTAAAAAATGATTGAGAGAGCAATCGGAAGAAGATTCGTCAGCTAAGGGTAATCCTTGATGAAGAGTAGTCTAATTATTTCAATATCTTTTGTGAAGTTTTAAACTCTGAAGTATATGAGTATGTTAGTACTAGGTTGTAAGCTCTTATTAAGTTTATGACTATGTTTAATTGATAGTACCATTTTTTTTCGAGAAAACGCAAAAGAATTTGCGTTTCATTGCATTAAACAGGAAGAAGACATCGGAGGTACAACCTCCAGAAAGGAGGGACACACACAGACACACACACACGACCGTCCTCACCAAACGACTACAACTAGGTAAGGAGGTGCCCTCAGCTACAGACACACAACGATATTAGGCCTCGCCCTGCCGCCATTGCAAGACACCTCTAGGAACAATTGCAGCTCCAGGACTGCCCAGGCCAACGTACCTCACACCCATGTGCCTAGGATCGGCGAGTGAAAGGCAGGGCCTTATTGGAACTGGTGTAGCAATCGTTGGGGGAGGGCCGGCGCTGGCAAACAACCTGCTCCCTGTTCAGCCGTCTACGCCAACGGTGCATCACCAGCCACCATCTGCCGCATCAAGTACTCCGCTTGCAGCCAAAGCAGCGCCCTCAAGAGGGTAACGGCGTTGAGACGCCGCCGCTGCCCGGTCCAGGAGGCCGGACCTAGGATTTCTCCTGGTGCTCGAGGAGGAGGTCCGGTCAAGGGTCATGCCAACGCCTCCAAGGAGGTGACGGCACCCTCGGGCGTCGCCGTTGACAGCGCAGGCCGACGCTGCGCGGGGATTTTGCCCCGACCCATGAGCAAGGACCTCAGATGCAGATGCAGACCGGACATGTCGAAGAACGTTGGAGAAGACGGAAGCACATGGAGCGGGAAGCCTAGGAACGTCGGTAGTCGTAGGTTTGGGCACCGGCCAGCGCAGCGCCAGCAGGCCGGCCACCACCGGGAGCGCGTCCAGCAGGCGACAACGATCACCTGCACCGCGCCGGCCCGCAGCCTCCGCCGCCGGGATTCGCCGTGGCACAGCATCGCAGCAACCGTCAGGGTCACCGCGCGCGTGCACAACCCAGCGGCAACCACCGGCGGCGGCTGGGAGGGGTGGGAGGAGGGAGAAGGGTGGGTGGGGGCAGAGTGGTTGACTCGGGCCAAGGCGGGCCCGCGCGGCCCAGATCTGGGCGCCCCCAGCTCTGCCGCTCGCTGCAGCGGCCGACAGCCGCCATAGCAGCGCCTCCGCGCACACGCACCGCGCCATCTCGACCTCTCCTGCACGCGGACAGCTTTCCGGCGCGCCACCACACGCTCCCACCGCTCCAGCGCGCGAGCACGTTCCCACCGCTCCAGCGCGCGTGCACGTTCCCACCGCTCCAGCGCGCGAGCACGCGAACAAGGGCCGCGCCGCCGTCGTCCACCGACGAGGGCTTCGCACACCAGCATCCTCCGGCGGCGGCAAGGGGAGGGAGGGGAAGGAGGGGGCTTGGGTGGCGGCTAGGGTTTCACCGCCCGAGTCGTCCCTGGGAGCGAAGCGGGGGCCGACGGGGAGTGAATTCAATATCTCTATGTCTGATAGTACCATTTGTGAATTTCAAACTCTTAGTTTCTTAAGTACTACTCCCTCCGTTCCGAAATATAAGACCTTTTAGACATTTGACTATAGACTACATACGGAGTAAAATGAGTGAATCTACACTTTAAAATATGACTACATACATCCGTATGTAATATATAGTGGAATCTCCAAAAGGTCTTATATTTAGGAACGGAGGGAGTAATTTTTATCCAAAAAATAAATCTTATATTTAGGAACGGAGGGAGTAATTTTTATCCAAAAAATAAATTGTTAGCGTTGGACAACGTGGACGCCAGCAACATGTAATTTGCCGCGTCATACCTAGGCTTTTCTACACTAGTATGTCACCGGTGGTCATGCCTTAGTGCGGGAGCTCCTATACGCGGCGTGTAGTCGCGGTTTCGCACAAAGCCAGCTCACCTGGGCCGCCCACTTGGTGTAGGGGTGGAAAATCGCAAAGAGAAAAGCACTATGAGTATGTTAGTACTAGGTTGTAAACTCTTATTAAGTTTATGACTATGTTTAATTGATAGTACCATTTGTGAATTTCAAAATCTTAGTTTCTTAAGTACTAATTTTTATCCAAAAAATAAATTGTTAGCGTTGGACAACATGGACGCTAGCAACATGTAATATAATGCTGGTATAGGCTCCAACGCCATCATTATTTTTTTACTATGACGCCATATAGCTAGGCTTTTCTACACTAGTATGTCACCGGTGGTCATGCCTTAGTGCGGGAGCTCCTATACGCCGCATTTTGCGGCGTGTAGTCGCAGTTTCGCACAAAGCCAGCTCACCTGGGCCGCCCACTTGGTGTAGGGGTGGAAAATCGCAAAGAGAAAAGCACGCCAGAGATAGGAGTCGAGCATGCGACCTCCCCGGTAATGTGCACCTTGCGCTAGCCACCTCCACTAGCTACCTCATGTGTAAGGTTACCAATGCCGACACGACATGCTCGACGCACTCCGCAATCTGATCCATCCTCCGACTACCCCACAGTCAGGGACTCACAAATGATATCGGACGGCGTCGGGGAAGAGATCCCCGTACTCGCGCCGACGAGATCCCGAGCATCTGAGTCCGATCCGGCAATGGTCCAAAACCGTCTACCCGGCCGGAAACCTTCCACATGCACCGTCCATGTTTCACGGTCGTAAACCTCTGATTTGGTTACCACAAATGCATAGATACACTCATATCAACAAGATAACAATTGATAAAATTCACAAGAGCAGCGATGGGTAGCCAAACAAAATAGAAAATGCAGTTTGTAATACAAGCAAGGAAAGTAGTCTCATACATTTCCAGGCAGCATGACACACAACACATGCTGCTGAATCAACCACACAAATTAACAACATTGTTTGCTAGTCTTGGTTTCCTCCTTTTCAAAAAAAAAAAGTCTTGGGCACACCAATGGGGTTGTGCGACCGACCTTACGTGCTACAGGCTCACCAAACCCTTCTTATTAAAGCCATACACATAACCACAATGCAAACCACACAGACCCACAAAAACCAAAGTTGAGCAGGTGCGTGCACACACCCACAACATCAAGCTTGTACGAATTTATTCTTCAGAAAACACACCAGCAGACACAAACTTTGTAGGCAAACATCTGAGGGCACCGTTGCAGCAACGACAGCAGCCGAGAGAGCATCAAGACTTCGCCGTTGTGTTAGCCACCACCAATCCTACACATATATAATGGGAATGATGGGAGCAGAATGAATGAAACACATAATGCATATATATACACGATGTTGGGGAACGTCGCATGGGAAACAAAAATTTTCCTACGCGCACGAAGACCTATCATGGTGATGTTCATCTACGAGAGGGGATGAGCGATCTACGTACCCTTGTAGATCGTACAGCAGAAGCGATTAGAGATCGCGGTTGATGTAGTGGAACGTCCTCACGTCCCTCGATCCGCCCCGCGAACAATCCCGCGATCAGTCCCACGATCTAGTACCGAACGGACGGCACCTCCGCGTTCAGCACACGTACAACTCGACGATGATCTCGGCCTTCTTGATCCAGCAAGAGAGACGGAGAGGTAGAAGAGTTCTCCGGCAGCGTGACGGCGCTCCGGAGGTTGGTGATGATCTTGTCTCAGCAGGGCTCCGCCCGAGCTCCGCAGAAACGCGATCTAGAGGAAAAACCGTGGAGGTATGTGGTCGGGCTGCCGTGGAAAAGTCGTCTCAAATCAGCCCTAAAACCTCCGTATATATAGGTGGGAGGGAGGGGAGGAGGCAGCCTCAAAACCTAAAGGTTTGGCCGAAATTGGAGGTGGAGGAGTCCTACTCCAATCCTACTTGGAGTAGGATTCCACCTTCCCACTTGGAAACTCTTTCCACCTTGTGTTTTTTCCTTCTCAAACCTTATGGGCCTTAGTGGGAACTTATTCCAGCCCACTAGGGGCTGGTTTATCTCTTCCCATAGCCCATGAGACCCCTTGGGGCGTGACACCCCTCCCGATGGTCCCCGACACCCCTCCCGGCACTCCCGGTACACTACCGATGAGCCCGAAACTTTTCCGGTAATGCACGAAAACCTTCCGGTAACCAAATGAGGTCATCCTATATATCAATCTTCGTTTCCGGACCATTCCGGAAACCCTCGTGACGTCCGTGATCTCATCCGGGACTCCGAACAACATTCGGTAACCAACCATATAACTCAAATACGCATAAAACAACGTCGAACCTTAAGTGTGCAGACCCTGCGGGTTCGAGAACTATGTAGACATGACCCGAGAGACTCCTCGGTCAATATCCAATAGCGGGACCTGGATGCCCATATTGGATCCTACATATTCTACGAAGATCTTATCGTTTGAACCTCAGTGCCAAGGATTCATATAATCCCGTATGTCATTCCCTTTGTCCTTCGGTATGTTACTTGCCCGAGATTCGATCGTCAGTATCCGCATACCTATTTCAATCTCGTTTACCGGCAAGTCTCTTTACTCGTTCCGTAATACAAGATCCCGCAACTTACACTAAGTCACATTGCTTGCAAGGCTTGTGTGTGATGTTGTATTACCGAGTGGGCCCCGAGATACCTCTCCGTCAGACGGAGTGACAAATCCCAGTCTCGATCCATACTAACTCAACGAACACCTTCGGGGATACCTGTAGAGCATCTTTATGGTCACCCAGTTACGTTGCGACGTTTGATACACACAAAGCATTCCTCCGGTGTCCGTGAGTTATATGATCTCATGGTCATAGGAACAAATACTTGACACGCAGAAAACAGTAGCAACAAAATGACACGATCAACATGCTACGTCTATTAGTTTGGGTCTAGTCCATCACATGATTCTCCTAATGATGTGATCCCGTTATCAAGTGACAACACTTGCCTATGGCCAGGAAACCTTGACCATCTTTGATCAACGAGCTAGTCAACTAGAGGCTTACTAGGGACAGTGTTTTGTCTATGTATCCACACAAGTACTGTGTTTCCAATCAATACAATTATAGCATGGATAATAAACGATTATCATGAACTAAGAAATATAATAATAACTAATTTATTATTGCCTCTAGGGCATATTTCCAACAGTCTCCCACTTGCACTAGAGTCAATAATCTAGTTCACATCACCATGTGATTCCAACGAATCCAACACCCATATAGTTATGGGGTCTGATCACGTCTTGCTTGTGAGAGAGGTTTCAGTCAACGGTTCTGAAACTTTCAGATCCGTGCGTTCTTTACAAATCTTTATGTCATCTTATAGATGCTGCTACTACGTGCTATTCGGAAATGCTCCAAATATCTACTCTACTATACAAATCCGTTTCACTACTCATAGTTATTCGGATTAGTGTCAAAGCTTGCATCGACGTAACCCTTTACGACGAACTCCTTAACCACCTCCATAATCGAGAAAAATTCCTTAGTCCATTAGTTACTAAGGGTAAATTTTGACCGCTGCTAGTGATTCAATCATGGATCACTCTCTGTACCTCTCAACATACTTTGAGTCAAGGCACACTTCAGGTGCGGTACACAGTATGGCATACTTTAGATTCTACGGCTAAGGCATAGAAGACGACCTTCGTCTATTCTCTTTATTCTGCCGTGGTCGGGTTTTGAGTCTTACTCAAATTCACACCTCACAACGCAACCAAGAACTCTTTCTTCGCTGATCTATTTTGAACTCCTTCAAAAACTTGTCAAGGCATGCATTTTATTGAAACTTTCATTAAGCGCTTTTGATCTATCTCCATAGATCTTTGATGCTCAACGTTCAAGTAGCGCAATCCAGGTATTCCTTTGAAAACTCCTTTCAAACAACCTTATATGCTTTACAGAGATTCTACATCACTTCTGATCCACAATATGTCAACCACATATACTTATCAGAAATTCTATAGTGCTCCCACTCACTTCTTTGGAAATACAAGTTTCTCATAAACCTTGTACAAACCCAAAATCTTTGATCATCTCATCAAAGTGCTTATTCCAACTCCGAGATGCTTGCACCAGTCCATTGAAGGATCGCTGGAGTTTGCATACTTGTTAGTATCCTTAGAATCGACAAAACCTCATGGTTGTATCTCATACAATGTTTACTCAAGGAAACCGTCGAGGAAACAATGTTTTGACATCCTACGTGCAATATTTCATAAATAATGCATCAACAACTAACATAATTCCAACAGACCTTTAGCATCGCTACGAGTGAGAAAGTCTCATCATAGTCAACTGTTTGATCTTGTCGAAAACATCTTTGCGACAAGTCGAGCTTTTCTTAATAGTGACTTATCACCATCATCGTCTGTCTTCTTTTAAAGATCCATCTTTACTCAATAGTCTTATGACCATCAAGTAGTTCTTTCAAAGTCTACACTTTGTTTTATACATGGATCCTCTCTCGGATTTCATGGCTTCCAGCCATTTGTCAGAATCTGGGCCCACCATCGCTTTCTCCATAATTCGTAGGTTCACTGTTGCTCAACAACATGACCTCCAAGACAGGGTTACCGTACCACTCTGTAGTAGTATGCGACCTTGTCAACCTACGAGGCTTGTAGTAACTTGATCCGATGCTTGATGATCACCATCATCTGCTTCCACTTCAATTGGTGTAGGCGCCACAGGAACAACTTCCTGCACCCTGCTACACACTGGTTGAAGTGATGGTTCAATAACCTCATCAAGTTCTACTACCCTCCCACTCAATTCTTTCGAGAGAAACCTTTCCTCGAGAAAGGATCCGTTTCTAGAAACAAACACTTTGCTTTCGGATCTGAGATAGGAGATGTACCCAACTGTTTTGGATATCCTATGAAGATGCATTTATCCGCTTTGGGTTCGAGCTTATCAGACTGAAACTTTTTCACATAAGTGTCGAAGCCCCAAACTTTCAAGAAACGACAGTTTAGATTTCTCTAAACCTCAGTCTATACTGTGTCATCTCAACGGAAATACGCGGTGCCCTATTTAAAGTGAGTGCGGTTGTCTCTAATGCATAACCCATAAACGATAGTGGTAATTCGATAAGAGACATCATAGTATGCACCATACCAAATAGTGCGTGGCTATGACGTTCAGACACATCATCACACTATGATGTTCCAGGTGGCATGAACTGCGAAACAATTTCCACATTGTCTTAACTGCGTACCAAAACTCATAACTCAGATATTCATTTCCATGATCATATCGTAGACAGTTTATCCTCTTGTTACGACGAACTTCACTCTGAAACGGAATTGAACTTTTCAACATTTCAGACTTGTGATTCATTAAGTAAATACTCCTATATCTACTCAAATCGTCAGTGAAGTAAGAACATAATGATATCCACTACGTGCCTCAGCACCCATTGGACTGCATACATCAAAATGTATCACTTTCAACAAGTTACTATCTTATTTCATCTCAATGAAAACAAGGCCTTGCTCATGTGGTATGATTTGCATGTCACTAGTGATTCGAAATCAGGTGAGTACAAAGATCCATCAGCATGGAGCCTCTTCATGCAATTTATACTAACATGACTTAAGCGGCAGTGCCACAAGTAAGTGGTACTATCATCATCAACTCGTATCTTTTGGCACCAATATCATGAACATGTGTAACACTACGATCGAGATTCAATAAACCATTGAAGGTGATTATTCAAGAAAATAGAGTAACCATTATTCTCTTTAAATGAATAATCGTATTGCAATAAACACGATCCAATCATGTTCATGTTTAACGCAAGCACGAAATAACAATTATTTAGGTTTAACACCAATCCCGATGATAGAGGGAGCGTGCGACGTTTGATCATATCAATCTTGGAAACACTTCCAACACGTATCGTCACCTCGCCTTTAGCTAGTCTCCGTTTATGCCGTAGCTTTCATTTCGCGTCACTAATCACTTAGCAACTGAACCGGTATCCAATACCCTCGTGCTACTAGGAGTACTAGTAAAGTACACATCAACATCATGTATATCAAATACACTTCTTTCGACTTTTGCCAGCCATCTTATCTACCAAGTATCTTGAGTTGCTCCGCCTCAGTGATTGTTCCCCTCATTACGGAAGCACTTAGTCTCGGGTTTGGGTTTAATATTGGGTCTCTTCATTAGTGCAGCAACTGTTTTGCCGTTTCACGAAGTATCCCTTCTAGCCCTTGCCTTTCTTGAAACTTAGTGGTTTTACAAACCATCAAATATTGACGCTCCTTCTTGATTTCTACTTTCGCAGTGTCAAACATCACGAATCGCTCAAGGATCATTGTATCTATCCTCAATATGTTATAGTTCATCACGAAGCTCTCACAGCTTGGTGGCAGTGTCTTTTGGAGAACCATCACCATCTCATCTGGAAGATTAACTCCCACTTGATTCAAGTGATTGTCGTACTCAAACAATCTGAGCACACGCTCATCGATTGAGCTTTTCTCTTTTACTTTGTGGACAAAGAATCTTGTTGGAGGTCTCGTACCTCTTAACAAGGGCACAAGCATGAAATCACAATTTCATCTCTTTAGAACATCACTTATGTTCCGTGACGTTTTACAACGTTTTCGGCGCCTTGCTTCTAAGCCATTAAGTATCTTGCACTGAACTATTGTGTAGTAATCAGAAACGTGTATGTCGGATGTTCACAACATCCACAGACGACGCTCGAGGTGCAGCACACCGAGTGGTGCATTGAGGACATAAGCCTTTTGTGCAGCAACGAGGACAATCCTCGGTTTTACAGACTCAGTCTGCAAAGTTTGCTACTATCAACTTTCAACTAAATTTTCTCTAGGAACATATAAAAACAGTAGAGCTATAGCGCAAGCTACATCGTAATTCGCAAATACCATTAGACTATGTTCATGACAATTAGTTCAATTAATCATATTACTTAAGAACTCCCACTCAAAAAGTACATCTCTCTAGTCATTTGAGTGGTACATGATCCAAATCCACTATCTCAAGTCCGATCATCACGTGAGTCGAGAATAGTTTCAGTGGTAAGCATCTCTATGCTAATCATATCAACTATACAATTCATGCTCGACCTTTCGGTCTCATGTGTTCCGAGGCCATGTCTGCACATGCTAGTCTCGTCAAGCTTAACCCGAGTGTTCCGCGTGCGCAACTGTTTTGCACCCGTTGTATGTGAACGTTGAGTCTATCACACCCGATCATCACGTGGTGTCTCGAAACGAAGAACTGTAGCAACGGTGCACAGTCGGGGAGAACACAATTTCGTCTTGAAATTTTAGTGAGAGATCACCTCATAATGCTACCGTCGTTCTAAGCAAAATAAGGTGCATAAAAGGATTAACATCACATGCAATTCATAAGTGACATGATATGGCCATCATCACGTGCTTCTTGATCTCCATCACCAAAACACCGGCACGATCTTCTTGTCACCGGCGTCACACCATGATTTCCATCATCATGATCTCCATCAACGTGTCGCCATCGGGGTTGTCGTGCTACTCATGCTATTACTACTAAAGCTACGTCCTAGCAAAATAGTAAACGCATCTGCAAGCACAAACGTTAGTTATAAAGACAACCCTATGGCTCCTGCCGGTTGCCGTACCATCGACGTGCAAGTCGATATTTCTATTACAACATGATCATCTCATACATCCAATATATCACATCACATCGTTGGCCATATCACATCACAAGCATACCCTGCAAAAACAAGTTAGACGTCCTCTAATTTTGTTGTTGCAAGTTTTACGTGGTGACCGGGGGTATCTAGTAGGATCGCATCTTACTTACGCAAACACCACAACGGAGATATATGAGTTGCTATTTAACCTCATCCAAGGACCTCCTTGGTCAAATCCGATTCAACTAAAGTTGGAGAAACCGTCACTTGCCAGTCATCTTTGAGCAAAGGGGGTTACTCGTAACGATGAAACCAGTCTCTCGTAAGCGTACGAGTAATGTCGGTCCAAGCCGCTTCAATCCAACAATACCGCGGAATCAAGAAAAGACTAAGGAGGGCAGCAAAACGCACATCACCGCCCACAAAACCTTTTGTGTTCTACTCGAGAAGACATCTACGCATGAACCTAGCTCATGATGCCACTGTTGGGGAACGTCGCATGGGAAACAAAAATTTTCCTACGCGCACGAAGACCTATCATGGTGATGTTCATCTACGAGAGGGGATGAGCGATCTACGTACCCTTGTAGATCGTACAGCAGAAGCGATTAGAGATCGCGGTTGATGTAGTGGAACGTCCTCACGTCCCTCGATCCGCCCCGTGAACAATCCCGCGATCAGTCCCACGATCTAGTACCGAACGGACGGCACCTCCGCGTTCAGCACACGTACAGCTCGACGATGATCTCGGCCTTCTTGATCCAGCAAGAGAGACGGAGAGGTAGAAGAGTTCTCCGGCAGCGTGACGGCGCTCCGGAGGTTGGTGATGATCTTGTCTCAGCAGGGCTCCGCCCGAGCTCCGCAGAAACGCGATCTAGAGGAAAAACCGTGGAGGTATGTGGTCGGGCTGCCGTGGAAAAGTCGTCTCAAATCAGCCCTAAAACCTCCGTATATATAGGTGGGAGGGAGGGGAGGAGGCAGCCTCAAAACCTAAAGGTTTGGCCGAAATTGGAGGTGGAGGAGTCCTACTCCAATCCTACTTGGAGTAGGATTCCACCTTCCCACTTGGAAACTCTTTCCACCTTGTGTTTTTTCCTTCTCAAACCTTATGGGCCTTAGTGGGAACTTATTCCAGCCCACTAGGGGCTGGTTTATCTCTTCCCATAGCCCATGAGACCCCTTGGGGCGTGACACCCCTCCCGATGGTCCCCGACACCCCTCCCGGCACTCCCGGTACACTACCGATGAGCCCGAAACTTTTCCGGTAATGCACGAAAACCTTCCGGTAACCAAATGAGGTCATCCTATATATCAATCTTCGTTTCCGGACCATTCCGGAAACCCTCGTGACGTCCGTGATCTCATCCGGGACTCCGAACAACATTCGGTAACCAACCATATAACTCAAATACGCATAAAACAACGTCGAACCTTAAGTGTGCAGACCCTGCGGGTTCGAGAACTATGTAGACATGACCCGAGAGACTCCTCGGTCAATATCCAATAGCGGGACCTGGATGCCCATATTGGATCCTACATATTCTACGAAGATCTTATCGTTTGAACCTCAGTGCCAAGGATTCATATAATCCCGTATGTCATTCCCTTTGTCCTTCGGTATGTTACTTGCCCGAGATTCGATCGTCAGTATCCGCATACCTATTTCAATCTCGTTTACCGGCAAGTCTCTTTACTCGTTCCGTAATACAAGATCCCGCAACTTACACTAAGTCACATTGCTTGCAAGGCTTGTGTGTGATGTTGTATTACCGAGTGGGCCCCGAGATACCTCTCCGTCAGACGGAGTGACAAATCCCAGTCTCGATCCATACTAACTCAACGAACACCTTCGGAGATACCTGTAGAGCATCTTTATGGTCACCCAGTTACGTTGCGACGTTTGATACACACAAAGCATTCCTCCGGTGTCCGTGAGTTATATGATCTCATGGTCATAGGAACAAATACTTGACACGCAGAAAACAGTAGCAACAAAATGACACGATCAACATGCTACGTCTATTAGTTTGGGTCTAGTCCATCACATGATTCTCCTAATGATGTGATCCCGTTATCAAGTGACAACACTTGCCTATGGCCAGGAAACCTTGACCATCTTTGATCAACGAGCTAGTCAACTAGAGGCTTACTAGGGACAGTGTTTTGTCTATGTATCCACACAAGTACTGTGTTTCCAATCAATACAATTATAGCATGGATAATAAACGATTATCATGAACTAAGAAATATAATAATAACTAATTTATTATTGCCTCTAGGGCATATTTCCAACACACGACAGGATGAAAGAAATGAGAAAAGAAAGTGAAGGAATTATTAACTTGTTGGTACGCATCTACACTATACATATACAGTATTGTTTGATGTTCAATTATTACAAAAGGAAATGTTAGTTTTATATCATACATGCATGAAATAAGAAATGAAGGGAGAAAGTCTTGTGCTTACATAGATACCTGAGCGGCTACGTGGATTCACCATAGAACTGAGCCTCTAGGAAGAGACTTCTTGTAATGAGATGAATGGCGCGGCTTAAAGAGGGAAGGATGATGGCCGACCTCCAGTCCGTCCCACTCCAGCTTCTCCCACCAGTCCTTCTCGCAGTCTACAATGGGGCCCCTATCTCGGCTAACTGATGGGAGGCGCCTGAGACCCCAACAGCCCCTGAGCCACACCCTCTCAAGCTTGGGTGCATGCATCTTGACCCCACATATATGTTGCAGCTTATAGAGCTCATACAGGTGGATGTGCTTCAGTCTTGGGAACCCAAGTACATCTTCTTTGAGGTCAGGATGAACAGGAAACACCACCTTTAGATCACCACATTTGACAATGTGAAGACTTCCTAAGTTGGACAAATATGATCCTTGAATACCCATCAACAAGGGGAGCACAAATGTGAGCCTCGGGCAAGAGTACAAGTGTATGCTCTTCAGTTTGGCAAATGAAGTGTTGTCGGTGCCACTGAAGGTCCTTCCTTTGTTCCAAATGCAGTGAACATTCAAGAGATCAGAAGCCCAAAAGGTTTCTATTTCTTCAAAGGGGTAGATTCTATCATAGTTAGGGGTGAAGACTGTGTGCAACTTGGGGCATCTCACCACATGGCACTGTTTTAGATGTCGCCAACCAAGTGCCGTACCATCAATGGACGTCATGTATTCAGGGATGACAATGATGATGGAAGAATTGTCATGCACATGCAACGACTCAACGTTATTCATCGCAAACATGGTTGCCCTTATTATTTGTTGACTCTCCACTTTAGCATTGCTAATTCCCTTACCAATCTCAACATGGCAGCCTGACGGCTGAAACTGCATTCCATTGCTGTATTGATGGTCAGTAATTATGTTGCCAATAGAGGCATCAATGTAGGTGTTGTAAGTATTGGGGGCTAATGACATCCGTCGAGGTGGGGCCATTATTTGCCCACTATTACCAGGGCCCATCTTCTCCTTCATATAGCTTTGTCCGTTAACATTGGTCGTACAAGGGACAAAAAGATTGAGATGGAACCTATTGCTCTTCCAACAGAATCGGGCATTGTCTTGTAACACCAAGGACCGAAAAAACCTTATGTCAATCATAGTAACATACACTTTATGTAGTGTTGTTTGAACAGGGCTGACCGAGGAACCAATGTGCAGCACTGTAAGTGTTGGTAGACCCTTTTCTGGCCATATAATGGCATGGAGTTGCAAACATTCCAGTAGAATTATTTGTTGGAGATTTTGGGCATGCACTTCTTTGAGGTCAAGTGTTTTTACCAGTGTGCCTGATAGATCTAGCTCCTCAAGTTTTTTAAGTGATCCACGCAATATGAACTTCAACAATCTTCCACAACCAGCCAAAGAGATACGAGATATTTTGGCTTGCTCATTTTGATCCACTCTTGTACACACATCTAAGCTGAATGATTCAAGTGACACAGGGAGTCCTTCTGGGCCAACAGTCTTCAGCCCAATACAACCATCTAGAACCAAGATCCTGAGTCTTGTTGCCCCTGATAGACATGGCAAAAGTTGTATTGTACTATTCCCAAATAGATCGAGGAACTCCATCTTCACCATATCTTTAAATTCGTTCATTTCACATGTCTGCCAAGGGGATGTGGGCTCAATTACTCGAAGCTTGTGAAGGTTCTGCAGTTGTCTCCATGCAAAACCGCGACACCAAATCCTTCCTTTCTTTATATGTACCTCCCTAATGTTTGCAGCCATCTGCTCTGTTATTTCTGTCGATAAATCCAACTCCCAGTCAGTGATCCTATTGTGGATCTATGATTTTGTTTACGAACCTTTTTTATAATATGGCTGCATGCATCGATTGATGTAAAGGCCGGGGACTGGGTTCCTCCATTTCCAAAAAAAACTAGCTTTGGTGTTTTTTTTGAGAATTGATTAGCAGCTAGCTTTGCACACTCCACGTAGGCGCTTCCCGCAGCTCTCGATCCAAAATTTGGACCAGTACATGACCTTGCCATTGATATGTATCTTCTTTATGAGGAAATTGCCACCATTTACCTATCTAGGGATTCCAATTCATCATAGACGATTGACAAATAAGGAATGGAAATGTATTGAATATCGATTCGAGAAGAGACTAAGCTGGTGGAAGGGCAAGCTAATGTCATATGGAGGAAGGTTGGTACTGATAAACTCGGAGTTGACAAGCGTGCCGATGTTTCTTCTATCTTTCTTTGAAGTACCGTCGGGAGTACGAAAAAGATTAGATTTTTATCGATCTCGTTTCTTCTAGCAATGTGATGAGACTAAGAAGAAATACAGACTAGCAAAATGGGATATAATCTGTAGACCAAAACACCAAGGGGGTTTAGGTATTGAGAATTTAGAGGTTAAAAATAGATGTCTTCTTAGAAAGTGGCTATACAAGTTATCTACTGAGACCGATGGGATGTGGATATAAAATTTGAGAAATAAATATTTACATTCTAAGTCTCTCGCTCAGGTCAAAGCTCGCCCTAATGACTCTCGTTTCTGGAAGGGGTTAATGAGGGTGAAGGTAACGTTCTTTAACAGGGTTAAGTTTATTGTTGGTGTCGTGGGTATAAGCCTGACAGTAGATGTGTAGGGTACGAATGAGATGGGCAGAGTCCTAGCTATGGCGAGGTTGTATGAGTTCAGGCCCCTCTGCGGTGGAGGTAATAGCCCTACGTCTCAGTGCTCTCGGAGCTTGTTACCGAGTGTAATATGGTGTACAATGTTTTTCTAACCCTCTTACCAGTGGGGGAGGGCGGCTTATATAGAGTGCGCTGCCCTCCACAACGGTTCTGATTCAAGGGTGGAGTAGTGGCGATTGAATGCATGCGTTACAGGTAACGTATGTTATAAATGCTAGTAAATGCACCCGGAAACGTACGGCAGTTTTCCTCCAGAGAGGTTACGACGCACCGAGTGTATCCAGTCGGTAGGCCCGGTGTACTCCGAGTCTTAGCCTCCGACTGGATGATTCTGGGCCCGTTACCGACTGGATGATGGGGGCACCTTAATACACTCGAGCATACTTAAGGTCCTGCCCCTTGCGTGGGGTAGTCCTTGGGTAGGACCTGTAGGACAGGCCTATGACCCTACCCTAGGACTATGACCCCATCATTAGTCCCCGAATGGATTGGGGTTGAAACGTCAAAGCAATGCCCGAGGCTCAGATCCGACTGGACTAGGTTCGGTTTGGGCGTTGCTTGCCTCTATCCATTCTATCTCTCCTGACCAATGATCCGAGTGAATGTGTTCTGCGAAACGGACTGTCGGGAACCGAGTGCTTTCGTGGCATCTTTTGACGCGACCGGTCAACTGACAGCAGCGGATTTTCCGGGATCTCAAATTTCGGGTTCCGTGCGCTTAGCGGGGGCGACGTCAGCGCGCTCGAGTAGCGCCTGACTCCTCGATCCTCGCCGATATTGCCGCCGCTGGTTGGGCAGATAAGATTTCGGGCCCGCTCGCCAGCGACCCAGTCGGTGTTCTATTTAACTCTGGCCGACAAGACCCTTCGGTTACGCTCGCCGAATTCTCTGCTCTTGCTTGCTCCGTCTTCCTTGCCATCTCCTGCGCTCATACGCCCTTCTTTTCCCCTTCCTCTCGAGAGCTCGCCATCGCCGCCATGACCAGTGGTCAGACCAGCAAGATGGGGCAAGGAAGAAGAAGAGCAAGGCGGCGGCAGCGGCCATTGCCAGCGGGATGGATCCAGGGAGACTTTCTCCCCTCCACGGTGACGGAGGAGACCTGCTGGAGCTGGTAGAGCACGGCCAGCTCGTGCATAAGTCCTGGAGGCTGCCGGCGGACGACGAGAATGAGCCGGCGCCACGAGAGGGGGAGCGCGTCTTGCTCCTCAGCCACGTTCACCAGGGCTTCTCTCTGCCCCCGCATCCTTTCTTCAAAGGTATCATGAATCATTTTGGCGCTCAACTCCATCACTTTCCTCCGAATGCCATCGCCCACCTTTCTGCCTTCATCGTTTTATGCGAATGCTTTATTGGTTGTCCTCCCCATTGGGGTTTATTCAAACACATCTTTTCCGTCCGTTCTCAAACCATAAAACATCTTAGTTAGTCGGATGACAAGACGCATCTCCTCCAGCTCTGTGGGGGTTTAGGGTTTCAGAAGAAGGGTCGGAGTAGTTACCCTGCTCTGCAGTTGAGCGAGTCGGTTAGGAACTGGCAGTCGACGTGGTTCTACTGCCAGGACATAGCCTGTCCGAACGCGTCGACTGGGCTGCTTCCATTCAGTCTAGACCGTCCTGCTCCGCCCAAGCAACTCGCTCTCTCGAAAGCGGAGAAGAAAGACATCCAGCCTTTGGTCGAGGCACTTGCGGATGTTGTCGGGAGGGGGCTCACTGGGATTGACTTGCTGGAAGTCTTCATCGGTCGGCGAATCCAGCCCCTGCAAGCCCGCCACCACGCTATGTGGCACTACGCAGGACCCGAGGACTCCACTTGGACCAACGTGGAGGGCATTCTCGAGGAGAAGGTGACCTGAGGGGTGCTCCAAATCACGGGTCCCTGTGAGAATCCCAAGGGGGCCCGCCGAGTGATGCCTTACGGTGCGGACAACCCCCCACCGAATCAGGTGAGTAGCATCAGCCGAGTGCGTTGAACTGTCTTGATTTCAGCAGCTCATTTATATCTTCGCGTGATGCTTAACGTTTCCGACTGAAATTCATGCAGGCGTGGACCAACTGGTTCTCCCCTGTCTCGAGCGGGAAACTGGAGGAGGAAGAGGAAGAAGGCAGCCAGGAGGGGAGCGTGGAGAGCGACGAATACATCTTCGACAGCGGAGAGTCGGAGGAGGAAAACAGCGAGGAAGAGGAAGAGGATAAAGAGCCAGACTCGCCACCTCCACGGCCAGAGCATCGGAATAAGCATCGGCAAGAGCCTGCCGTCCCTTCGGCTCCCCCTGTGTCGTCGAGTGCCCCGCCTGCTGCCCCGGCTGCGCCGAGTGTTCGAGGTACCAAAAGAGCCAGGGACGCAGCCACTGAACCTGTAGGCCAGTCCACCAAGGCGTCCAAACCGAGTGGATTCAAACCTCGGAAGGCTCTGCCGCGGATGAGGGTGGCCATCCCCGTCACCTCCACGTAAGTGAATCTAGTTTTCGGCCCTTTCTGTTGGCCGAGTGAACTCTTGTTTTACAAGTAGAATGGTCTTCACTCGACAGGGTTGCCACTTCTGCGACCTCGCCGGCCCGCCAAGGGGACGACCCCATGGATACGGACAATGTCGTTTCATCACAGCCAGGTACGTTGTGGGAGAGTCGGGTATTTTATTCGTGCAGACTGCGCCATCTCTTTCTTCTTCTGAAGCACTGCGTTATTCGGCTTGTCAGGGGGGAGAGCTGACCCGACTGTGGAGCCCGTCGAAGAGCTTGTCCTTGAGGCTGCTCCTCCTGCTGCCGCCCCTGCCGCCGATGCTCCACCGAACAAAGTGCCTCCGCCGACTGAACCGGTGCTGACGGGTGAGGAACCGACTGGGGCGAACCTTGGGATGAACCAGGATCTTCCCACGATTCCCGGTTCGTCGAACGCTGAACTCAACATTCGATGTGTCCCGGAGGAGCAGGTGGGAGCGGCCAAGGGGGCCATGGTCCAGGCGGAGCTGATGGCCGGAGAGGCCAAGAGGGTTTATGACTCCGCTGCGGCTTTATATCAGCGGAGCTTGGAGCTGCGCGATGACATCCGAGTAAGTAACCTAGTAAGTACTTACTTTTCTTCTGTAACCCAGTGGGTGTTGTCTGTTGTTTGCAATGGGTTCACTCCGAGTGAACCCAGTGGGTGTAGTCCCCGAGACTTCTGTCGAGTGTTTGCACCGACAGTTGTCTTTATACATTTGGTCTTTATGTTTGTCGTGTCCGTAGACAAGATTTCCGAGTGCGAGTATTTACTGCAGTCGGAGCACTCTTGCGGTAAGAGTCCCCTAGAGTAAACTACACACAAGTCGAGTAGTTTTAGCCTCGGAGGCGTAGGTGAAAACGTGCACCTCAATAGGGCAGACCTGCTTGAGGTGCGTGCCAGTGGGGTCACTCTTAGTGAACCCACTGGGTGTAGTCCCCGAGACCGCTGTCGATTGCTTGCGTCGGCAGGGGTCTGAAAAACTTAGTGTGTGAACTGATAAACTTGCTGACTGCTCTTTGTTTCTTTGGTGTAGAAAAGTTGTGAAATGGGAACTTCTTATGAAGCCCTCAGAGCGGAGAGGAACCAATATGCTGGTGAACTGGAAGCTGCAATGCTTGCCATGGCTGGTATGAAGGACGCTCTGGAAGCGCGAGAAAAGTCCTTGGAAGAAGCTCGGGAGGCAAACAGGGTGTTGACAGCGGAGACGCAGATGATGAGGAAACATAGGACCGAACTGCATAATCAGATGGGCGTCCTGAACAGAAGGTGCATAGCTCAAGAGAAGTATGTCACCGACTGGGCTGCGCAAATGATGAATTGTCTGGCTGGTAAGTCTTATGCTTTGTCGAGTGGCTGTATCGTGTGCCATACACTCAGTTTTCATTGCCTGCTTGCTTGTTTGTGGCAGACTTTTGCGGAGACCCTGAAGCTGAAACGGCGGCTGTGGAACGGTCTGTTAAGGACAAAGTTCCACTCGGTGAGGACGCCAATCGGGATCTGCTCCGAGCAAAAATCCGCGTAAGCAAAGTAGGTCCTTTCATCGGTCGACTGAGAGAAGTCGTCGGCCGAATTAACAAGGAACTTTGGCCGGAAGACGAGTCGCGGGAGGAGATGGAGACCCTAACGAGCCGACTGGAGGAGGTGCCGAGCCAAGTGCAATCTTGGAAGAAATCGGCAGCGCGTTGCGGTGCTGATGTTGCGCTGTCTTTGGTCCGAGTCCATTGCAAGGAGGTGCGGGAAGATAAGCTGAAAGCGTTGAAGGTCGCCAACACGAAGAAACTTCAATTCGAAGACTTCATGGAGACGTTCCTCGAGATTGCCACCCGCATCGCTGATGGAATTGACTTGGACACTTTTGTGGAGTCCTCTAGTCCTGACGCCGGCCCGGCTGACGCGTAATCAAACGTTATCCTCGGTATGCCGAGTGTTTGTCTGTAATATCCTCTGGCCACTTCTGTTGGCCGTCATACTTTTAAATTGGTGCGGGTAAGCTTGATCCGCACCGAGTCAATTATTATTTCTAGACTGTTGGAGTCGCAATGGAAACACTTAATCTTTTGCTTGAATGCTGTTTGGAGTTGAACACTTAATGTGTACTCGTAGAATATTAAGACTTAGGTGATTCATGATCACTGCTAAGTTCCCGAGTGTAACGTATAGTGCACACTCGGAGGAGGTTAGTACTTAGATGATTGTTGATCACAACTAAGTCTCCGAGTGGAACGTATAGTGCACACTCGGAGGAATTTATTACTTAGGGGATTCGTGATCACAACTAAGTCCCCGAGTGCGACGTATAGTGCACACTCGGAGGAAGTTAATACTTAGGCGATGCAGGATCGCAGCTAAGTCCCCGAGTGCGACGTATAGTGCACACTCGGAAGAAGTTAATACTTAGGCGATGCAGGATCGCAGCTAAGTCCCCGAGTGTGACGTATAGTACACACTCGGAGGAAGTTAATACTTAGGCGATGCGGAATCGCAGCTAAGTCCCCGAGTGTGACGTGAAGTGCACACTCGAAGGAGATTAGTACTTAGGCGATGCGTGATCGCAGCTAAGCCCCCGAGTGTGACGTATAGCGCACACTCGGAGAAAGTTAATACTTAGGCGATGCAGGATCGCAGCTAAGTCCCCGAGTGTGACGTGAAGTGCACACTCGAAGGAGATTAGTACTTAGGCGATGCGTGATCGCAGCTAAGCCCCCGAGTGTGACGTATAGTGCACACTCGGAGGAAGTTAATACTTAGGCGATGCAGGATCGCAGCTAAGTCCCCGAGTGTGACGTGAAGTACACACTCGGAGGAAGTTAATACTTAGGCGATGCGGGATCGCAGCTAAGTCCCCGAGTGTGACGTATAGTACACACTCGGAGGAAGTTAATACTTAGGCGATGCAGGATCGCAGCTAAGTCCCCGAGTGCGACGTGAAGTGCACACTCGAAGGAAGTTAGTACTTAGGCGATGCGGGATCGCAGCTAAGTCCCCGAGTGCGACGTGAAGTGCACACTCGAAGGAAGTTAGTACTTAGGCGATGCGGGATCGCAGCTAAGTCCCCGAGTGCGACGTGAAGTGCACACTCGGAGGAAGGTAGTACTTAGGCGATGTGGGATCGCAGCTAAGTTTTTTTTTGTGTGTGACTGTAGTCTGCAACCGCGGAAGAACTCTGAATCTGCAAAAGAAATTGAATCTGCTGTATATTATTTCGCCAAAACTTGTTCGTTACATTGCTTCAGTCGGCGGTCACGTATAAAAACGCTTGAGGAGGTCTCCGTTCCACGCGCGGGGCTCGTCGGTCTCCTTCTGAATGTTGTAGAGTCTGTATGCCCCGTTGTTCAGCACCTTTGAAATGATGAAAGTACCTTCCCAGGCCGGAGCCAACTTGTGTGGTCTTTGCTGATCCACTCGGAGCACCAAATCGCCAGCTTGGAACGTGCGGCTCCTGACATGTCATGCATGAAAACGTCGCAGATCTTGCTGATAAATTGTTGAGCGAGTAAGTGCCATCTCGCGCTCCTCCTCTAGAAGATCGACTCCATCTTGCCTTGCTTGTTCTGCTTCGGCTTCGGAGAAGAGTTCAACTCGCGGGGCATTGTGAAGCAGGTCACTCGGAAGGATCGCTTCTGCTCCATAGACGAGGAAAAACGGTGATCGCCCTGTTGATCTGTTCGGAGTGGTGCGGAGGCCCCAGAGCACTGAAGGTAACTCGGTTACCCATGCACCAGCAGCATGTCCTATCTCTCGCAAGAGTTGGGGCTTCAAACCTTGAAGGATAAGTCCATTCGCACGCTCTGCTTGTCCATTGGATTGCGGATGTGCTACGGAAGCAAAATCCACTCGGATACCTTGACTCGCGCAGAAACCTTTGAATCTGTCCGAGTCGAAGTTTGTCCCATTGTCTGTGATTATGCTGTGAGGCACTCCGAATCTGGAGATGATGTCTCTGACAAACTTCACGGCTGTGGAGGCGTCGAGTTTCTTGATGGGCTTGGCTTCTATCCACTTTGTAAACTTGTCGACTGCCACCAACAGATGTGTGTAACCTCCTTGGCCTGTCTTGAATGGTCCGACTGTGTCTAATCCCCAAACTGCAAACGGCCACACAAGTGGGATTGTCTTTAGTGCAGATGTTGGCTTGTGGGACTTGTTGGAGTAGAACTGAGAGCCTTCGCATCGATCGACCATAGCTTTGGCCATTTCGTTAGCCTGCAACCAGAAGAATCCAGCTCTGAACGCTTTGGCGACGATTGCTCTTGAAGAAGCATGATGGCCGCAAGTTCCCGAGTGGATATCCTCTAGGATCAACTGCCCTTCCTCTGGGGAAATGCAACGTTGGAGGACGCTTGAAACACTCTCCTTGTACAATTGACCGTCAATGACAGTGAACGCCTTCGACCTGCGAACTATTTGTAGGGCTTGGACTTCATCTTCTGGAAGTTCTTGCCTTAGGATATATGCCATAATCGGCATAGTCCAATCGGGAATGATTACCAGAATCTCTGTGACCAGATCAACCATAGCAGGCACATCGACTTCAGTCGGGTCTGTTGCGCTCTTGGGTTGTACTGGCTCTTCCGTGAAGGGATCTTCTTTGACTGAAGGAAGATGGAGGTGCTCGAGGCAGACATCACTCGGGATGGGTCTCCGAGTGGATCCGAGCTTCGCCAATTCGTCTGCCGCTTGGTTCTTCAGCCTTGGAACATGATGAAGTTCTAGACCTTCAAACTTCTTCTCCAGCTTCCTGACTGCATTGCAGTAGGTTGTCATAGTGGGGTTCCTTACGTCCCACTCTTTCATCACTTGGTTGACCACCAAGTCTGAACCGCCATAGACCATCAGGCGACGGACGCCGAGTGAGATGGCCATGCGCAATCCGTAGAGAAGAGCTTCATACTCTGCCTCATTGTTAGAGGAATCAAAGTGTATCTGAAGCACATACTTGAGCTTGTCACCCTTTGGCGATACGATCACAACACCAGCGCCGGATCCGTTCAACATCTTAGACCCATCGAAGAACATTGTCCAATGAGCCGAGTAGATGTGAGTCGGTTGCTGTTGTTCTACACATTCTGCTATAAAGTCAGCCAGAGCTTGGGACTTAATAGCTTTCTTGGCCTCGAACTTGATGTCGCAGTACAGCATCTCCATCGCCCACTTCGCCACTCGGCCTGATGCGTCCCGATTGTGGAGAATTTCCGACAACGGAGCATCAGAAACGACAGATACCGAGTGGTCTTGGAAATAATGAGCCACCTTCTTTGCAGTCATATAGATCCCATAGATAAGCTTTTGATAATGGGGATACCTCTGCTTGGAAGGTGTCAGGACTTCGGAGACGTAGTACACTGGCCGCTGAACTTTGTATGCTTTGCCTTCTTCTTCTCGCTTGACTGTAAGAACAGTACTGACGACTTGATTTGTAGCCGCGATGTATAGAAGAAGGGGCTCTTTACTGAGCGGAGCAGTAAGAACCGGCTGGGTGGAAAGTAGGACTTTGAGGTCGTCGAATGCGACTTGGGTTTCATCTGTCCACTCGAAGGTATCTGATTTGTTCATGAGTCGGTACAGAGGAAGTGCTTTTTCGCCGAGTCGACTGATGAACCTGCTCAAAGCTGCTAAGCAACCTGTGAGTCGTTGAACATCGTGTATTCTGACCGGCCTCTCCATTCGGATGATGGTCCCGATCTTTTCGGGGTTAACATCGATCCCTCGTTCGGAAACGAAGAAACCGAGTAACTTTCCGCTGGGAACACCGAATGAACACTTGGTAGGATTTAGCTTGATATCGTACCTACGAAGGTTGGCGAATGTTTCTGCCAAGTCAGTCAGCAGGTCGGAACCTTTGGGTGACTTGACTACGATATCATCCATGTATGCCTCCACATTGCGACCGATCTGGTCAAGGAGACATTTTTGGATCATGCGCATAAAGGTAGCTCCTGCATTCTTCAGACCGAAAGGCATGGTGATGTAGCAGAAGCACCCAAACGGGGTGATGAAAGCTGTTTTCAACTCATCGGGACCATACAGACGGATCTGATGATAACCCGAGTAGGCATCAAGAAATGATAAACGCTCGCACCCCGCAGTCGAATCGACAATTTGATCTATGCGGGGGAGCGGAAAATGGTCTTTTGGGCAGACCTTATTGAGGTGCTTGAAGTCAATGCACATTCGGAGTGACTTGTCCTTCTTGGGCACCATGACTACATTGGCGAGCCACTCGGAGTGGTTAACCTCGCGAATGAATTTGGCAGCTAGCAGCTTAGCCACCTCTTCTCCGATTGCCTTTCTCTTGTGCGCGACGGACCGGCGCAGGCGCTCTCGGACGGGCCGAGCAGCGGGATCCACATGCATTCGGTGCTCAGCCAACTCCCTAGGTACACCTGGCATGTCAGATGGCTTCCATGCGAAGATGTCCCAGTTCTCACGGAGGAATTGGGTGAGCTCGGCTTCCTATTTGGGATCCAGGGTGGTGGAGATGTTCGTCGGGGCGGCAGACTCGTCCGTCGGGTGGATGCTGACCTTCTTAGTCTCTGCTGCCGACTGGAACGCGGACTCAAAAGCTGGCTTCTTTGAGCGCATTAAGTCGGCAGGGTCGACTGTCTTCTTGTACTCTTCGAGCTCGAGTACAGCCATCTGCTGGTCGGCGATCCTTGATCCCTCTTGCAGACACTCCTCGGCTCGCTGGCGGTTGCCGGTGATGGTGATAACGCCCTTTGGACCGGGCATCTTCAACTTCAAGTACACATAGCACGGGCACGCCATGAAACTCACGTATGCCGGGCGGCCCAGAATTGCATGGTAAGCGCTCTGGAAATCCACCACCTCAAACGTGAGCTTCTCCTTGCGAAAGTTCTTGTCGGAACCAAAGATGACCTCCAATGCGATCTGGCCGAGTGATTTGGCCTTCCGCCCTGGGACGACTCCGTGGAACTGCATATTGCTCTCGCTGAGTCTGGACATCGGAATGCCCATCCCCTTGAGAGTGTCGGCGTACATAATATTCAGCCCGCTGCCGCCGTCCATGAGGACTTTGCGCAGTCGGACTCCTTCCACCACCAGGTCGACGACCAGAGCCTGCCTTCCTGGGGTGGGGACGTGTGTCGGATGATTCGACTGGTCGAAGGTGATCGCAGTCTGAGACCATTTGAGAAACTTGGGGGCAGTCGGAACTGCCATGTTGACTTCTCTGTTCACTAGCTTCAGTCGACTCTTGCTTTCGACGTCAGCGGAGATCATGAGGGTTGCATGGACTTGGGGGAACGGATCCTCCTTGTCCTCCTCATCCTGTTCAGGATTCTTCTCACTCGGCTGCCCTTCGCTGAACCCCTGGATCAGGAGACGGCACTGCCGAGTGGTGTGCTTTGCGTATATGGGGTTACCTTCCTCGTCCATCTTCGTGTGGATTGGACAAGGCTGGTCCATGATGGGATTGTTGAAAGGCTTTTTCTTGGGGGTGAACTGCGCTTTCCCTTTGCCCTTGAATTTGGCACTGGTTACAGCTACAGCTTCTGCTTGCGGTGTGGGCGGAACCTTCGGTTTCTGCTTCCGAGTGTTGCTCCCGTCGGCGTCGCCGACTGTCTTGTGTTTGCCGCTACGGATGTGGTCCTCTTCTTCGCCATTCGCGTAGCGAGTTGCTATCTCCATCATCTTGCTCATGGAGATGTCGCCCGTTCGACCGAACTTCAAGTACAACTCCCTGTACCGCACGCCTGCCTAGACGGCGCAGACTGCTTGATGCTCGGTGACGTTCTCCACCGTGTGGTAAAGAGTCGTCCATCGCTGGATGAAGTCGTGCAAGGGCTCATTCGGCTTCTGGACACAGTGCTGAAGCTCCACAAGACCTGCAGGGCGCTTGCACGTCCCTTCGAATGTTCTGATGAACACTCGGGCCAGATCTGCCCAACTGTAAATGCTTGAGGGGGCCAACTGGTTCAGCCAAGCTCGGGCCGAGCCGTCGAGCATCAGAGGGAGGTGCTTCATAGCGACATGGTCGTCTCCTCCTCCGATCTGGACTGCCACTCGGTAGTCATCTAGCCATGTTTCGGGCTTGGACCCTCCTGAGAATTTATCGATTCCGGCCGCCAGTCGGAAATGGGGCGGGATATCAGCCGAGCGGATGGCTCGACAAAAACACTCGGGGCCGGACACGATGGCCCTGCTTCCACTCGGACGGTCCATATCACGGCCATCGCGGTGGGCTCGACCTCTGTCGACTCTTCGCTGGGCGATTCGCCCTCTTGCGTCGGGTCTTGGGTCATAAGTGTCGCCGACCGAATGCCGATCATCATGATGTCGGGACCCATAGGGCCCACCCCGCGGAGGGGTGCATGAGCGACGGCGATACTGATGAGATCCAGGGCTGTGAACCGATCGATGCGTGTTTGCATGGACGGAACTATTGTGGATCCAATTGTGTGACTGGGAGACTGCCGAATTCTGCTGTTGCGCCGTGCGCAACAGGGCTCGGATTTGTTCGATTCCCCTTCCTGCCTCCGAATCAGTCGGCTGGAGGGAATCGTCAATCTGGGCAGCCGCGGCCAGGTTGAGGAGAGGTGTGCGGAACACCTCCACGTTGCTCCGCCGAGTGTGTCGGCTGGCAGAACGACGAGGCGGACGACGCGCACCGGATGCTTCGCCAACTTCACCTCGGTCGGCTTGACGAGGATCTTCATGGGAGTTGGCCATGTGTACTTCTGCTGCAGGCCCACGACCCACGTACTCGATAGGAAGCTCAGTCGGAACCGAGTCCGAGCACTGGGAGCGTGGGGCGACTACAACAGACTCCAGAACTGCCACCTGAGAGGACGCGATCTGGCGCGCTCGGGCATGCTGCACCCAATGTTGGAGACGCGGACTGCGGGACCGCTTACTGCGGCGAGTGACGAGGGTGCAAGCCGGAAATGGAGCCGATTGTTGGAGAAGAAGAACGCCGCGAGCGCCAGCACGGAAGTGCGTGGCCCCGCGACGGGGAAGCGCCTCGACGTCGAGGGGTGCCTCCCGAAGCCACACCGAATCGCCGACGACGAAGGAGAGAGCACCGAAGAGGATCTGGTGACCCATGCTCGAATCTCCACCGGACGACATGACGAAAGGAAGTAGTCGCAAACTCGCCGGAAGTCGCTTAGACGTCTGCCCCACGGTGGGCCCCAACTGTCGTGGGTATAAGCCTGACAGTAGATGTGTAGGGTACGAATGAGATGGGCAGAGTCCTAGCTACGGCGAGGTTGTATGAGTTCAGGCCCCTCTGCGGTGGAGGTAATAGCCCTACGTCTCAGTGCTCTCGGAGCTTGTTACCGAGTGTAATATGGTGTACAATGTTTTTCTAACCCTCTTACCAGTGGGGGAGGGCGGCTTATATAGAGTGCGCTGCCCTCCACAACGGTTCTGATTCAAGGGTGGAGTAGTGGCGATTGAATGCATGCGTTACAGGTAACATATGTTATAAATGCTAGTAAATGCACCCGGAAACGTACGGCAGTTTCCCTCCAGAGAGGTTACGACGCACCGAGTGTATCCAGTCGGTAGGCCCGGTGTACTCCGAGTCTTAGCCTCCGACTGGATGATTCTGGGCCCATTACCGACTGGATGATGGGGGCACCTTAATACAGTCGGACATACTTAAGGTCCTGTCCCTTGCGTGGGGTAGTCCTTGGGTAGGACTTGTAGGACAGGCCTATGACCCTACCCTAGGACTATGACCCCATCAGTTGGCAATGGTAAAACAACCAGATTCTGAGAAGACACATTGCTAGGGAATACGCCGTTAGCTTTGCAATACACTACCCTATACAATATTGCTCAACATAAGGAAGATTACGTTGCGAGAATATTCCAATCAATACCTCTAAACATCCAATTCAAGCGAGCTCTCGTGGGAGAAAGATGGAATGCCTAGATACATTTAATCGGACGGCTGATGAAGATTCAAATGTCTGATCAGGATGATACCATTCAATGGAAATTAACCACCTCGGATAGGTTTACAGTAAAATCAATGTACATCAACGTAATTAATTCTGGACCAATCTCGAGATCTTTACATCTATGGAAGATTAAAGTGTCGCTCAGAATTAAGATTTTCTTGTGGTTGTTAAACAAGGAAGTTGTGTTAACCAAAGATAATTTGATGAGACCGAGATGGATAGGTAGTTCTAAATGTTGCTTCTGTGATCAAGATGAAGCAGTCAAACACATATTTCTTCATTGTCCTCTGGCCAAATTGTTATGGCGCGCTATTCACATAGCTTTCAACATTGCTCAACAAAACAGTATTAACATACTATTTGGGACGTGGCTCAACGGAGTAGACGGACGTACAGCGAACAACATAATGATTGGAATAAGTGCGTTCTTTTGGGCTATTTGGAATACGAGAAACGATCATATTTTTAACTGTAAGAATTCCAAAAGAATTTGCAGGTTATCTACAGATCTACAACTTGAATCCGTACGTGGTCATTACTCGGCTGTGTGGAGTCCAGGAAGCTTATGGTTATTGGGTGCAATCGATGGGAGACGGTCGCACGGGCTATAATCAGCCGATTTGGATGGCGAGTTACAAACATACTAGGTGTATAGGCATCGTAGTCTATTGCTTTATTGTCGCCGCATTTGGCAGTCCTTCACCGCCTGTGTGCGGTTTTTATCTTAGTTTGCTTTCATTTCCAGAACTTAAGACCTTGGTTACTTGCTGTTTTAATAAAATGATTTTATGCATAGATTGATGCAGAGGTCGGGGGATGACCCTCCTTATCCAAAAAAAAATTAGGAAATTGCCACCGAAGGCCCTCCCCCTCCATTAATAATATGTATATATAGCCCGCAAGTTTGCATGGCTGTGTATGCAATGCATGCCTCGGTGGAGTAGGTTCTTTTTAAATCAATGAACCTAACACTTCTATTCAAGATACAATCCAACACATGCATGTGAAAAAGCACTACGCATTCTACATTGTGAGGACAGCATGCATGTATATGTATGCAGACAGATTAATACCTCTTGAGGCATGATGGCTGATATATTTCAATGAAGCCCGGCCAAGACAAGAGGCTCCATAATCTAACCCATCGATCTGCTCCTCAAGATGATCTATTTCGCACCTAGTTACACTAAGAGATCAGTAGGAATTGGTTATGCTTGTGCATACAAAAACATTGTCAGTTGATGCATAATCAAGATGTTTTTGCAATTACAGAAGACCAATTAAAACCACTTCATAGTAGTTGTACCTTACTCGGCAGGATCTTGTTTGCCAATTGATGATGAATCGCACAAGAATTAGTATATGGGCAAGAATGTATGGAAACTGCAGAAGAATTGTCCCAGCAGAAGAAATGGAGGAGCAGCAATGAAGGAATGTATTGGAGACTGAAGTCCTAGGCTTGTGTGTGGCTTTGCTTTTGCCAAAGCAACCATATATCTGTCCATGCATAGCTGCTTAATTCTTTGCTTGAGGCTGGAGCAAAGCACCTAAAGAACAAAGATGATTAATTTTTCCTCCTTTTCCTTCTCTTTGAATAAAGCATGGGCAGGGCCTACACCTTGGATCAGATTCCATTGTTTCCTGGTGCAAATCAGGAAAACGTCATGTCATTTCGTATAAGGCCCCGATTTGATGGTTTGATATTTTCTACCTCCGCAAATCTATACGTCTGTAATTTACAGGTCACGAATAGAATACCCTCACCGATTGTATTTATGAAACGGATGGGTGGAGGGGTGTATCACATACCTGCCTAATACCAGCAGATTTGGAGAAACCAGCTTAATTATTACCCTCCTAAAACGACGTTCCAATCGCATAGCCAACCCACTCATCGGTAACTTTTATAGGTGCATATTTTACGGGTGTAATCAGGCAGAAAATAACATTTCAATCGTAGCCTAAATCATTCTACTCTGCATATTAACACTCTTTTTTTCCCAAAAATAATTGTAAAATTTGAATTGGAGACTGTACGCCGTTAACATGTTACAATCATCTAACCGATCTTAATTAGCATAAGATCGAATTAACCTAACAATGTAAAATATCACAATAGCACGATCTTGTTAAAAGAGTAGGCACACACTAGATCTTCACAAATAGTTGTTTGTACCAAAATATAATGATAATGTGCACGCACAGAAATTGAAGAATACAAGCACCATTAATTGTTTGCACAGAACAGAAAATTTAATTCAACTGAAATACCATGAATTGGTTGGAATTAGTGGAAATTGATCACCACACTACCCACATGAATCACTGAAAAATTGGACAACATTTCGACATAATGCAACTGGGTTGTTCAACTGATTTCCACCGGTTCTCTAAATCCAGGTACCCGGGTATGTTACTTATAACTATAATCCTCCATTGTCAGCGGTTTTGTTGACCGAGAGAAAACAAAATAAGTTTCTCAGGCCAGAGCCTCAGAGATCAATAATGTTTCATTCGTCTTACATCTGACTAGAGGAAAAAGGATGTTTCGTGAAAAGAGAAGAAAAGTAAAAGAGTGGCCAGATGAAACAAATATGAACATAGGAGAGAACGCAAATAAGAACCACACTACACTAATATACGTTTACAACATATCTATAATTTGTTATTGTTCCATTCTATAATGTTATCATTCTGAAATACTTTTTGGGTGTCTATATACAAATAAATATTATTTTTGAGCACTAACCTATTAACCCAGTGCCCAACGATTGTTGCTATTTTCTGCATGTTTTTTGTTTTTCTGGTTTAGAGTACCAAACAGAGTTCAATTGTCACGAAACTTTTTTATGAGTTTTTCTGGACCAAAAGAAGACCTGGAAGCTTCGGGAGAAGACCAGACGCTGCACGAGTGAGGGAACACACAACATGGCATGTCCAGGGGGGAATAACTATATATATTATGCAGATTGTTATGTTCATTATATATATTCTCGTAAAGAAGACCTGGAAGTTTCTAGCTCAGCTCGTTCATTGCATGTATATATAATTATCATTACTATATATATTATGCAGATTGAAGATTGTCGAATTAAAACAAGCAGGAATCTTCGACGTTGGGTTCATTAGCCCATATTCCGTAAATGAATGGTCGGTACGACACGAACCCAAAGATACTGAGGACAACTTGCTAAAGTCGTTCCTTGTAAATCAAAACAAAAGGGAAATACTCTTTACTTACAACTCCAGGTGAGTGTTGTTGTCTTCTCTGTATACTCGGTTTCGCTTTACTCGAGGTTAAGTATAATGTAATTGATGAGTTATATATGGGTGCGCAGGTACCACTATATTCTGCTATCCATTAAGGCAAAAGTAACTGTCTTAGACTCGAGACGTAAAGATATCGATTATTATGCGGACATGACTACAATGCTCAAGAAGTAAGTTCAGTCAATACCGGGTCCATATCGACATGCAACTTTCATTAATTTCCTGATATCAAGTAATCATTTTCTTTGCCTGGTAGAATTTGGAAGAAGTTCACCAATAAGGTTCCCGGTCTAAAAAAAAAGAGTTGCAATTTACGCACCCCCAAAGTAAGTAGTACTAGCTAGTTCCGCGCATCTCTAATTGATTAAAATTTTCATCAATATATCATTACGTAATTGATTGAACTCTGTTCTCATAAAGTGCTTGTACCAGGACAGTGGGACTGAGTTATATGCATTCTATGTATGCGAGCTAATTCGCCTCTCGACCTCTGACAGGGGGCATATCTGAGAAACAATATCAAGTACGTAAATAATATTCATAATTTTTTTTATATATTACCATCAATTGTGTTGAGTTTTATATATGCATGTATTGACCCCCTTCTTTAAATTAGATCTGGCAGATGCGGGATGAAGTCCTAACACATGATCGCATACGAGCAATTCTAGAGGAATTGGCGGGATTCTTTCTTGACCACGTCATATCTAAAGACGGAGAATACTATGTGGATTTTTGATTGTATCTTAGCTATATGATGTTAGGGATTGTAAAAGATGTTGTATATATTGTAAAAGATGTTAGGGATTGTAAATGGTTTCCTTCATTTTCTTATTAGCTAGCGTCAAGTTCTTTCTATATGTATAGTAACTAGCGTCGACCAAGCACAGAGAAAGAGAGGACACTTCTCTGTATTAGCTAGCTAATACAATATAAAACCACTAAATTAACCCTTCAAAACCCCCAAGCCCCCAAGCCCCCCCCCCCCCCCCCCCCCGCGGTTCAAAAAACAAAAACCCAGCTCCGGGCAGATGCTAACGAGTGGATTCCATTTGGTCCCGGTTGGTGTGACAAACCGGGACTAAAGTTCCTCTTGCATGGGCTCCCCGCAGCGGCCACGTGGAGGCACTTCTGTCCCAGTTCGTAAGCAAACCGGGACTAAAGGTTTTGGGCTTTAGTCCCGACCCTTTAGTCCCTGTTCCAGAACCGGGGCAAATGGGCCTCTGAAACGGGGACGAATGTGCCATTTTCTACCAGTGATGCCACGGTTCTTTTGCTTTCTAAGAAGAAGAGATAGAGGGGAGCTGCTTCCAAAGCGACATCGAAGGATGTCAAATGCTTGGTCAAACTAAAATTATTGCTTTTTGTCACTCCATTAACATAGGATTGTTCTAAAGATAATCTTTAAAAAAATTGTGGATCTACGTACTCCTTAATAAGCTAGGCCAACAATATCCGACCATTGGAAGACACACGTATAATTGGATCGGTATAATATCCAAAACTATCTCATGGATTTGGTTAATTAGATATCAAATCAATGATACACAACATGTCAATTCTCCTGTAATAGTGGGTTATATACACTATAATGATTGTCGATAGGGTAGTTAGTTATTTGAGATGTAGGTTTCTTTTAGATTCTCTGGACACATCCAACAATGGCTTACGTTTTGATTTTTTCTGGAGCATCATACATTTGACACGTTATTAGATGTTTTTTTTTCTCTCACGCAAATTCAATAATAAGCCAGTGAATGAAAATTGTCCAAACCAAACCAAACCAAACCACATAGAAATCTTCTTTCAATCACAGTCCAAACCAAACCACATAGTCCAGACCAAACCATATGGTGTGTTGGCGGTAGAAATCTTGTCCTCTTCACCCGCAAACCATATAGAAATCTTGTCCTCACCAAACCATATGGTGTGCACACCCGGACTTCTTCTTTCAATCACAGTCCAAACCAAACCACATAGAAATCTTGTCCTCTTCACCCGTAAAAAAAATAAAAAAAAATCTTGTCCTCACCGGGAAATAATTAAGCAGGTGCACACCACGCGCGCATGGCATCATGCATGCAAGCGCCACCTTATTATTCGGAAAAAACACACCAACACAATCTTGCACTGACTTGAACCGTTGTTGCAGCAGTCCAATCTTGCTACCACCAAAACTACACATGCAACACTAGAGGGAATGGGAGAGGATAACATGAGTGCATAAATCGTTGAATGCATAAGATGCATGAGTGGATCAAGGAATTCGGTACAAAGAGGAGGAGTTGCTACTATTCAAGGTACGTATGATCGTTAACTGCTACTACCATGCATGCAAAAACAAAAAAGAAAGATTGAAAGCAGGGGAGAGCGCATGCATGTGTGTGTACCTGAATAGTGGTAGTGGCAGGTCGCGGTTCACCGGAGCACTGAGACTCTGTCGAGGGGCTTCTTGTAATACAACGAGTGGCACGGCCGGAAGAGGGAAGGGTCGTGGTCGGCTTCCAGCCCGTCCCACTCCAGGCTCTCCCACCAGTCCTTCTCGCAGTCCACAATGGGACGGCTATCTCGGCCAACAGCTGGGAGGCGCCTGAGGCCCCAGCATCCCCTGAGCCATACCCTCTCAAGCTTGGGAGCAAGCATCTTGGCCTCACATATATGCTGCAACTTAGGGAGCTCATATAGGTGGATGTGCTTCAGGCTTGGGAACTCTAGTACATCTTCTTTGAGGTCCGGCTGAACAGGAAACACCATCTCTAGATCACCACAGTTGACAATGTGGAGACTCTCTAAGTTATGCATGTATGATGTTGAAATAGTCCAAAATAATGGAAGCACAAAAGTGAGCCTCGGGCAAGAGATGAGCTGTATGCTCTTCAGTTTCCCAAATGAAATTTCGTCTGTGCTATCGCTGGTCCGTCCTTTGCTCCAAATACAACGGGCCATTAGTAGATTGGCAGCCCAAAATGTCTCTATTTCTTTAAAAAAGTAGATACGGTCGTAGTCAGTTGTGAAGACCGTGTGCATCTTGGGGCAGCTCACCACATGGCACTGTTTTAGATGTGTCCATGCAAGATCCCTCTTAACTCTAGACTTCATCTGTTCAGCGATGACAGTGGTGATGGAAGAATTGTCGTGAACATGCAATGATTCGGCTTCATTCATTGCAAATATGATAGCCTTGATTGCTTCTACACTCTCCATGCTAGAGTCGCTAAATCCCTTACCAATCTCCACATGGCAGTCCGATGGTTGAAACCGCAGTGCATTGTTGTAGTCGTGATCAATAATTATGTTGCCAACAGAGACATCAATATAAGTGCTGCAAGTATTGGGGGCTAATGACACTGGTTTAGGAGGACCCATTATTTTTCCACCATTACCAGGGCCCATCTTCTCCTTCATATAGCTTTGTCCCTTAACATTGGTGGTACAAGGGACACAAAGATGTAGATGGAACCTATTGCTCTTCCAACAGAATTGACCATTGCTTTCTAATACCAAGGACTGAAAGAACCTCATGTCCCTTATGATAACATACACTTCGTGTAGTTTTGTTTGAACAGGACAAATCGAGGAATCAATATGCAGCACTGTCAGTGTTGGCAGACCATGTTTGGGCCATAGAATGGCATGGAGTTGCATACATCTCAGTAGAATAATTCGTTTCACATATGGAACCTGCACCACGTTATATCCGAGGTCAAGTGTCTTGACTTCCGTGTCTGAGAGGTCTAGTTCCTCAAGGTTTGGAAGTGATCCACGCAATTTGAAGTCTGACAATCTTGCACAGCCAGCCATGGAGATGCGACTTAATTTGGCTTCCTTGTGATCATGCTCTCTTGGTCTTGCATCTAAGCTGAATGATTCAAGTGATGGAGGGAGTCCTTCAACATGCTTCAATCCAACGCAGCCATCTAGAATCAGAGTTTTGATACTAGTACTTTCCCGTGACAGACTTGGCAAAACTTGTATTGTAGTATTCCAAGAAAGGTCGAGAAACTCCATCTTCACCATGTTAGTAAATTCATCCTTTTCGCCCGTCTCCCAAGGGCATGTAGGATCAACTACTCGAAGCTTGCGAATGTTTTGCAGTTTTCTCCATGAAAAACTGTGGCTCCAAATCCTTCCCTTCTTTATGTGTACCTCTCTAATGTTTCGAGCCATCTGCTGTGTTATATCTGGTGACAAGGCAAATTCCCAATCCGTGTGGCATATCTCTAGTACCCATATGCTCTGGAAAAAATCCATTGTTGGCCGATCTTGCTTGTTCTCTTCTTCTAGTCGTTGATCCTTGCAGTGATCTAATCCAAGGAACTTTAAGCTATGGCAACAGCTGAAAGGAGGTGAAGAAAAACTGAAGGTGCAATGGCATAACTTGAGCACACGAAGCTTGTTCGATTGATGAAACATGCCATTAGGTAAGTGTCTTAATGGAGAATCAGACCGGCCTGTTACTGCAGGAAGGAAAAATGACGTTGACTCTGGATGCACAACAGAGCTGTCCTTGGACAATATCCACCGTTTCGGAGGAGTCTCCAGTTCATAACCAAAAGAGGGCATAACATTAGATGAATAATCCTGTATATTTATTTGTTGATGCAAAGCAGACGCAACCTCCCATGCTTCATCACCGTGTATAATTCCATCGCACACCCAATAGCTAGAAGCATGGATGGCCCAGTTGTAGTCCATGATGTTGCCTCCTTGAGAATTTAATGACAGCAGATACAAGCAACACTCTTCAACTGCTTCACCAAGATTATCTGTGTACATAGAAATTTCTTTAGCCTCATTTTTCAGCAAATAATTCCACCCGAAATGACTCCACACATCGTAAAGGAAAAGATGTGAATCATCCACCTTCTCACTAATTCCTGGGTTGAGCCGAAGCCTTCCTCGAAAGGTCCACAATACTTTACAACCGAATACAAACCACTGATCCGGCTGGGGAATGCCGAAATCATTCAAGTCAATTGTGTTGTCGCTCCCGTTATGGAAGACCACTAAACAGTTGTGCCCCATCAGGACCCGAAGGATCTCTCTTCCAACAATTCCTATCTCGGCCCTTGAGGGTTCATCTATCCCTTTGAAATCATCTTCTTCATCTTGTCTATCAATGACATCCATTACCAGACGAGGAAGCTTCAGTTCTTGTGCAATTGTCCTCTGGAGTGCTCTTCGGCTTTTCCACCTCGAGCAGTCGACGTGGATGATCTTGTCGAATTTCTTCAACAGAGATGACGGAGGGTGCTCAGCTATGGCTCTAAGCACCGCTGAAGCAGACAGCCCTTTACATCCATCAAAATAGATGACCTTGTGTGCAGCATTGCTCGTATCCTCTAGATAAGGGCATATACTCTTCAGTGCTCCTTGGATGCTGTCCGCATTAATCCTCTGCATAATTAGTTGATGGCAATTAGTTAGTTGAGGTCGCTCGATCACTTTAACAGTTCTGCGTATAGCAACATAGTACATGCAAAAGGTGCACTTAGCTACTTTGTTTTGTTATTATTATTAGGAGGAACACTAATACGCTCCCATCGATGACGAGACGCCTACATTGACTTTGTAAATCTCAAAATGATATGCCGGCTCAGTCTCTCTCTCTCTCCCTACTACGGGATTAATGTTTTCATCCACTTTTAAAGCACTCCAATTACTATAAGTATACCCTACTATGATGCGTGATCATTCTATCTAGGCATCTTCTTTTGTACGTGCATGCTATGTGTTTGATAAAATGTCTCAATGCAAACAATATTATGGGTAAGAAGAACAAGGGTAACACGAATTGGATAGCTCAATCCTTTGTTGCCTTTTGAACTATATATGGATTATGCAGTAGGGAGATCGATTGCTCTCACTAATATAAATTTTCCCGCAGCACATGTGTTAAAAGATTGTGATTTCAAGAATTTGTCCGTGACTGAAGAATCATGCTAGTGTTTAGCAACTAAATGAACATCATATCTGTAATGTCATGCTAAATTTGTTTGCCTTATCACTTCACTGTTCCTTGTTCTCGATCACCACTCGACAAGGCGACGCTGAAATTTGTTGCCGGGTGAACCCGCGATACTACTTGCTGAAACTTCCCATGACATGTGCCAACAGTAAGTGAACCATTTTGGGCTTGATTTGTGTTCTAGAATGAAAGACGCCTCGGCAAACATACTCGTCTTCCTTTTCATGCTTCTTCTCATGTTGCTTCATATCCTTTTGAGTTAAACTCATAGTGATGTGTGGACCCCTCCTGTTGCTAGTAATACGGGTTACTCCTACTATCTTGTCATTCTCGATGATTTTTTTGCACTATGTGTGGACCTTTCCATTGCGGCGCAAGTCCGACGCCATCACCATACTTGTTGTGTTTTACTCCTACTTCTCTACGCAGTTTGGTCGTCCCATTCTTGCGTTCCAAACAGACAATGGGAAGGTGTTCGACAACTTGGCTGTTCGTACTCTCCTCACCACACATGGCACGATTTTTTGTCTCACTTGCCCCTACACTTCGCAACAGAACGGTTGAGCTGACTGCATCCTTTGCACCCTTAACGATTGCGTTCGTACGCTTCTCTTTCATGCCAATGTGCCTCTGCGCTTCTCGCCTAACGCCTTCGCCACCGCATCCCTTCTCCTTAACATTCGCCCTGGCCGCACTCGAAGCAACTTTGCTCCTCACCATCTCCTCTTTGGTCCCCCACCCTCCTATGTTGAGCTTCACATCTTCGGTTGTCTCTGCTACCCCAGCATCGCCGCCACTGCGCCCCATAAGCTCGCACCGCGCTTCGTCGCTTGCATCTTCCTCGGCCACCCACCTAAGACAAAAGGATACCACTGCTACTATCCCGTCTCCCACTGTGTCTTCACCTCGCGACACGTTTACTTTGATGAGAAGGTGTTTCCATTTCAGCAGGTACCTGCAGCTGTCGCATCACCGCCGGCCACCGCGGCCCTTCGACACCCTCTTCTGGTGGCCGGTCTCGGTTGGCTCTTGGACCACCGCCGGGGTTCACCGCTCCTCGCGACGTGGACCGGACGACCGACTATGCCTTTTCAACAACTACGGCAGCCGGCCCCTCGGCAACAGGCCTCTCGACAGCCGACCCCACAGCAGCCGGCCCCTCGACAGCCGGTCACTTGCCAGCCGGCCCCCTGACGCATGCTCGGGCCTGTGTCCACCGACCGAACCAGCGCTACTCTAGCGATGAATTTGTTCTTGCAGCATCCACCTCCGAGCCGTCGCCGCTTCCTGTTTCTGTGCGGGTGGCGCTCTATGATCCTCGCTGGCTAGCCACCACGCAGGAAGAGTTCGACGCCCTTCAACGGAATCGCACTTGGACTTTGGTTACGCGGCCCCTCGCGCCAACGTCATCATCGGCAAATGGTTCTTTCGGCATAAGACCCGCCCAGATGGCACTCTCGAGCACTAGAAGGCTCGCTGGGTGGTCCGCGGTTTTCGTCAGCGAGCTGGTGTTGACTTCACTGAGACGTTTGCGCCGGTTGTGAAACCAGACACGATCCGCAATGTTCTACAGTTAGCGGTCTCTCGTGGCTGGCCTGTTCATCAGATGGATGTCTCCAACGCCATCTTTCATGGTCACCTTGCTGAGCACGTTTACTGTGAACAACTCACTCGTTTCATCGACGCTACTTTTCCCAGTCATGTGTGCTTGCTGTCCCGGTCTCTCTACGGCCTAAAGCAAGCCCCACATGCCTGGTACCAGCGTATTGCAGGATTTCTACAGACACTCGGCTTCCTTGTTACTCGCTCGGACGCCTCCTTGGCGATGCTTCGACTGCCGGGGGGGGGGGGGGTGTTGAATATATATATGTGCATGTATATTGTGTTATTGGGACCTCCTCCTAGTCCCTTATATATATAGTTGAGGTAGAGACCCATCTTGTACCTATATATACATGCGTAGTGCACCCAATCAATATTGAGTGTTGCACAGCCCTAAACCTAATCCTCTACACATTGGCACTAACATGTTCAGACCATGCAGATCATGCCATATTTCAGGTTGAGTTGTTGATGATTATGGATGCCATGCATTTCAGCTTTTAGGGATATTTCCGTAGAACAATGTACACTGATCTATTGAGGAGCTAATTAATTAGCTAATAAGAAGGTGAGTTCAGATTTAAATGGTAATTTTGTTCATCTATTTTTTACACAAGTGTGCAGTTGCCCCTAGGCAGTAGCAACACTATAAGTTTCTATGATTATCCAATCTGTTATCCATTGTGTGGTTTGTTACCGCCTCTTTTTTTTAACACTTATTCTCGGGTCATCCCTTTATTGTTTTTACAAATTATGTTTGTTTGTCCGGCTCCAGACTAGCCGATTCTTTCTTAACCATCAAATCCACTATATGTGAAGAAGAAGAAAAGAGAATCATGTTGGTTTACTGAATGTGAAGAATGTGGATTGACAAGATTTCTATTTGCAGACTTTGTGGTGTTGCATCTCATAAGCGTTGACGCAACTTTTGGTCCTTGATCATCTTATTGCTTTTGGACTACTTCCTCTACATCCGAGGGTGAGATGCAAACCCACCTCATTCTCCGGGTTTTTTTCATGTCGCCAGATTTTCTTTTCACGTCAAGTCGCGTAACCTAGGCGTCTCCCGTCCGAAATGGTTGCATCGATAAATATGCATTTAATTGCATATTTATCACCGCAATTGTTTCGGATTGTCCAGCGTTTTCCACGGACAGCCCGGGGATGTGTAGATTGGGTACGTTTTTCATGCTCTATCCCGTTTGAAGACAGGATTTCGGCGGCGCCTCCCCGTTGTTCTCCGGATGCATATTCTCTCAGCTTTTTGCCGAGACTTGTATCTGGAGAACAGCGGGGAGGTGCTGCCGAAATTTTGTCTCGGAACGGGATAGAGCATGGAGGACGTACTCAATCTACACATCCTCGGGTGGGATTAGGACCCTCTTTACCTATTAGAGATGTAGGTGGATTCACTGCCTTTTCTCGTTAACCCGATAGAAAATAAAACCTCTTTAATGAATCAATAATTTGTATGTGATTAAATTTAATGAATCCATAATTTTGTTGTGTGGCTCGTGATACAGTAAAGGATGACAGATAATAAGTGGATGTACAACGGTTTTATCCGTCGGAATCAAGTGACAATAGAGTGGGTCGAGAAAACCGATGTGTTCTTGAAGGAGATATTCCGTTGTCCAATGATAGTTAACCCAGAATGCCCCTGTGCAAAATGTGAAAGACGTCACCGTAGAGATAAGGGAGAAATGACGGTGCACCTTCGCACGTTTGGATATATGGAAGACTTTAATATGCCCATAAACTTTGCCGAGCGGGATCGTGGTAGAGAGGAGGTGATGCGACAACGCATCGGTGGTTACGAGGATGATGGGGTTAGAGACATGCTAGATGATGTCTTTGCTGCCGAGAAGACACATACAACACCTTCAGAGAATGAACCAGAGGAGCCAGAGGCAATTGCAAAGGCCTTCTTGGAGGTCTTGGCCTCATCAAAGAAACCTCTTTATGCGGGTGCCAAAATTTCTCAGTTGGATGCCATCTCACAACTGATGGCAGTCAAGGCTGAGTACGGCTGTACCCAAGCTTGCTTTGAAGCATTTCTGGGAGTATGGGCTAACAGCCTTCTTGAGGGTCATGAACTGCCGAAAAGCATGTATGCTACGAAGAAAATCATGAACGCACTGTCTATGAAATATGAGAAAATAGATGCTTGTCCGAAGAATTGCCTTTTGTTTAGGCACTAGTATGCGGATGACAAGTACTGTAGGGAGTGTGGTTCCTCTCGGTACCTTGAGGTGGTCGATGAGCACGGTGACAAGAAGCAACTAGACATCCCAGTGAAGATTCTTCGGTATCTCCATTTCATAGAAAGACTGCAGCGCCTTTTCATTACGGAGGAGTCTGCCAAAATGATGAAGTGGCACAAAGGAGAAATTGAAGCGGTCGCTCTCAGACATCGAGTCGTGGACGCTTGCCCGTGTGCGACCTAATCGCAAGGCCGGCGAGAGTGAGTACTACGGCCATACTGGGGAGAACCTGATGGCATACACGCAGGAGTTTCTGAAGCGGAATCCTGAGACATCAGACCCCATGTCTGAGGATACCGACGAGAGGGCCGCCGTCGGCATAGGGCCGAGGAGTCATGGTCGGCATAAGATTCTGGATTCTGTGATCACCCCTTCTGTCTCCTACAGGCAGATCCGCGCTACCGTCCCGAGGACGAGCAATCGCCCGTGCCCCCGCTCCAGCACGTCCTCTGCACTGTCCCTGCTAGCCCAGCAGAACTCTGTAAGTATTTTCCCTCTTATCTTCTTTCATTCAACCTTTATTTTCCGCATTCCTATGTTTTATGAGTACCATCATGTCATATTTTTAGGCCTACATGAATTTTATACGTGGGCAACAGTTCGATTGGAACGAGAGAGTTGCAGCAGTCACTGAGCACAACAGACGCACAACAGAGCTTCTGGTTGCTTCTATGTCAAGAGGGGAGGTTCCTACACTGCCACCAGCACCACCATCTCCTGGACCTCAACCAGTGCCGCCTACATTCGAACAATTCTTGGCAGAATACTATGGCACTCCGGTTAGTACATCACCAAACTATTCAACCACAACTTAGCATTTATTCAATACAATAATATATTGCTTTCCCATCTCTTTTCAAAAATGCAGGGAACTGATGGATCATTCGCGGGTGGTGGTCCTACTGATGGTTCCGCTCACGAGCCACAAAGCCCAATCACTCCTATCTCGCAAGGAGGTGGCTGTGGTGGTAGCGTTAGCGGTGGTCTATGTTGAACTATACTAGTGGTGGTGTCCGCCTTTATATTTTGTTGAACTTGTTATTATGTAATTGTCCTGAACTTGTCATTATGTTGTTGCGTTGAACTTGGCGGTAGCGGTGCCCTATGTTGAACTATATTATGTGTTCTATATGTTGAACTAAATGTTATGCTGAACTATATCCTGTGTTTTATATGTTGTATATCCTGTCTATTTAAATGGAAATGCAAAAAAAAATTATTTTTTTTTGTAACTACGCCGACGGTTAGGCTGTCGGCGTAGATGGACACGTGGCACCATCTGGTAGCTCCTGGCGCAGCACTACGCCGACGGTTAGGCCGTCGACATAGATGGACACGTGGCACCATCTGAGAGCTCCTGGCGCAGCAGTACGCCGACGACTTGGCCGTCGGCAATGATGGACACGTGGCACCATCTGGCAGCTCCTGGCGCAGCACTAGGCCGTCGGCATAGATGGAGGTATGCCGACGGCCTAACCGTCGGCATAGCACCGCGCCAGGAGCTGCCAGGTGGTGCCACGTGCTGCCATAGTATTGGTGCTGGCCTAACGACGTCGCTGTTAACGGCCGTCAGGTGAAAAAACTATGCCGACGGTGTATCTAAGCCGAGGGTTGTACGGCCACCGTCGGCATAGTCATATACGCCGACGACCTTTCTATGCCGACGGCCTCCACGGGATACGCCGACGTCTGAGTTGCCGTCGGCGTAGCCCTATGCCGACGGCCTGTGGGCCTACGCCGACGGGGTTAGGCCGTCGGCAACTAGCCTTATTCTGGTAGTGATCTCTCCATAGATATCATTATTAGTTTAAGTTGGCACATTGTTTTGGTGCTTCCTATAATTTTTTCCATCCCTGCTTCCACATGTTGTGAGCATGAATCTCATCAATCATTCTTCAAGCTCTGCTTTTTTGCCGAAAAATTATATGGGACCTAGAATTAGAGTCTTATGGGCAAGGACACTATTGTTGATTTACTAACCTCTATAAGAAACACGGACATGAATAAAAAAGGAACAGCTCAAGTAGTATTTATAAATATTAAACAAATGTGCGTCTACTGACATCAAGTTGCTAAATTCAAATCATCTAAGATATTAGCAGTTATATGTTATCCTAGGCCTTTATATAGCTCCAAGTCCTGGCCAGTTATGTCAGCAATTTCTTATGTTTTTCTTGAGTGATGTTTTTTCACTGATATGAGTGTTTTGCTTCCGAAACAGTTTACTTAACTATCCGCTATCGTTTCCATGGCTCCATTGTATAATTCTGAGCCTTTTTGGATTGATCGAGTAAACAGATACTTGGGTTCATGAGTTCTTTGTAGCTCTGTTGTATAGCTAGCTAAGCATGTATGTCGATATTTTCGAACTTGGCGCGTTTGCTGGACGGGAAGAGGGTCGTCGGCCTCTGTCGGGTGGACTTGGTAAAAAACGAGGCTCCATCTCTACATATGTTCAAGCAACTTAATTAGGTCCCCTTACTCATTTCTTTTTCACTTGCTGACATCTTACTTTTATTTCAATTGCTGACATCTTACTTTTCGTGAGCTAATTCTGTACAACCAGTCAACCATTTATTGTAATGAGTGGACGATGGCCTAACAGAGAGATTTCATGACCCAGTAACTTTGCTTTTTGACATAAGAAAGTAAGAACAAGTGTTGTGACCGAAAGTACCCTTTTCAGCTCCAGTTCATCTATTACCTTTTTTTAAGTATTCACATGAACAGAAAAAAAATCAAAAACATTTCAAAAAATTCTTATTTTTTTTGTGATGAACTTTGACGAAAGTTCTAAGTGTTTGCAAATTTTCATCATGAGATCACATACTATGAGTAACATCACACATATCAAAACAAGATGAATCCATAAGGTAATAAATAAAATGTTGCATGACAATATACATATGTTACTCCGCGGTACGAAGGTAGTAGCATAAACTTTTTTTTTGCGGAAGTCATAGGTTTTTATTCCATAATGACAGAATTACAATCCTTAGCAACAAGATCACTTGCAAAAGACGGAGAGTGACCCAGCCAACATGTTGTACTATCCTCACAACGAGCATAGTTTGCTAGGCAATCTGTAACTCTATTCTGCTCACGAGAAACTTTAACAGGAATAAAAACCCTATCACTTAGTAGCACCTTAATTTCTCTAATCATATTACCATAAGCTGAAAAATCTAACGATACGCTAGTAATGGCATTGATGGCCGTGACGCAATCTGATTGGAGCATGATTGTGGCCTCCGAACGCTCGGCCGCCAGCTTTACTCCTTCATGAATAGCTTGTAGTTCTGCCTCCAGAGCATCATTGCAGTGAAATAGCTTACGGTAGGCAGCAAAAATTACTTCACCCGATGGCTTCCGCAGTATCATCCCCGTTCCAGCTGAACCATCAGATATCGCATATGAACCATCCACGGACAGCGCTACCATGCCTTCTGGCGGGCGTGGCCACGGTAAGCTTGGAGCCGCTTTACATGGGGGGCTAGCCAGATTAGGAACCACAGGAGATTTCCCCTTAATAATGTCTTCCACGCTGCTTGATATCTGGGAGAATGTATTATGGTAACTTTGCAAGAACGCCGAAGATACATCTTGTGGTGGAGGTGTCTTCCCGTGCACAATCTCGTTACGAACATACCAGGAACGCCATAGGACCATGATAATTCTGCTACGCACCGATACCTGAGCTTCGTCAAGGAGATTGAAGAGCCATTCCTTGCCTGTGTAGTTGATGTGCAATCTGTCGGGTAAAGGCCAGTAGAGTCGCATTGTATCCCACAGGTTGGCTGCATGCGGACAAGCAAGGAGAGCATGAAATGACGATTCCTGCTCCCGATCGCAGACCTGGCAAAAGCCATTCAGGTCAAAATGTCGTCGCTTTTTCTCAGCATCAGTAGGGAGGGAGCCCGAAGCAACTTGCCAGGCAAAATTCTTGAGTTTTGGAGGGACCTTTGTATCCCATGTTAGCTTCCAAAGTGGTCTGTCACCAGAAGGGTCTGCACTAGCTGAGCCTGGATTGAATTGATCATAGTGAAATGCCATTGCCACATGATAAGCGCTCTTAACTGTCAACACTCCTGACTTCTCCCATGGCCAAGAGATAAAATCGTCCCACCTTGCTGACGTTCTTATCTTTAGGATGGCCTCCACATCCGGATGCCAGAAGTACTGACGAAGCAGATCAACCCTCCATCCGCCCTGCTCATTCAGGAATTCATGCACTCTTTTCAGCCTGCAGTTCCGCCTAGGTGTGATGGGTATAAACGGCATCCCCCTCGGTATCCACGGGTCACGCCAAACCTTGATGTTCATACCATTTCCCACCCTCCATAACATACCTTTCTTCACGAGTTGCAGCCCATGTTCAAGGCCACGCCAAACAGCCGAGGCATTCCCAGTGAAGACCGTGTCTACCAAGTTCCCATTAGGAAAGTATTTAGCACGAAGGAGAGATGCACACAAAGAATTCGGTGACATGAGTAAGCGCCACATCTGCTTGGCCAACAACGCTTGATTGTATGCCCTCATGTCACGGAATCCAAGGCCCCCTTGAGATTTTGGTAGGAGGAGCTTGTTCCAAGACATCCATGCCATTTTCCTCTTCCCCTTGTCCACTCTCCACCAATATTGCCGAATCAGTTTGGTAAGCTCATCGCACACCGAGTAGGGGAGTTTGAAGATGCTCATGACATAAACCGGGATAGCTTGTGCTACAGCCTTAATAAGAACTTCCTTGCTTGCTTGTGATGCATACTTTTCGCTCCAGTCAACTAGCCGCTTGCTCAATGTCGCCTGTAAGGATTCAAACCTACCCTTATGCATCCGTCCATCCGGAACAGGGAGACCTAGGTATTTAGCTTCGAACTCCTGCTGTGTGACTTGCAGAATACCCTTAATCTCATCAATCACGAGTGGATCACAACTATCTTTAAACAGGATTGAGCACTTTGAGGGATTGATCAGTTGGCCCGTCGCAAGTGCATAAGTATGTAACACGTCCTTAATGATCTCAGCTTGGTCTGCAGCAGCCCGGAAGAATAATAGAGAATCGTCCGCAAATAAGAGATGTGATATAGCAGGCGCCCCTCGGCATATTTCCAGTGGAACCAGGCCACGCTCCTGAACCGCCTCATGCAGTAGAGCAGATAGTGCATCAGCAACAAATAGGAACAAAAAGGGGGATAGTGTATCACCTTGCCTAAGGCCTCTTGAGGGTGTAAATTGATGGAGAGACTTCCCATTAAGCTTGACCGCATACTTTACGGAGCGCACTGATGCCATGATCCTGGTGACCCAGGCATTTGCAAAACCCCACTTCAATAGGGCCTGTTCCAAGAAGTCCCAACCGACACGATCGTAAGCTTTTGATAGATGCAGCTTGTAAGCGCAGTGATCATTCCTTGTGGATCCTGTTTGGAGGTGGTGCAAACATTCGAAGGCAATGATTGAATTATCCGATATCAACCTGCCAGGAATGAAGGCGCTCTGATTTACCGAGATGAGATCAGCTAAGAAAGGACGGAGCCTATTCACCATACACTTGGATACCACCTTGTAAATAACATTACACAACGAGATAGGGCGGAACTCCTTCAGGGAGGAAGGGTGCTGGACCTTGGGTATAAGAACAATGAGCGTTTCATTTACACCCTCCGGCATTACCCCCGACGAAAAGAAGTCACGAACTGCCTTCACAACATCCTCTTTCAACACCCCCCAGTTCCGCTGATAAAATCTTGCTGGGAATCCATCCGGCCCTGGGGCTTTCAGTGGTCCAATCTGGAACAGCGCGATCGATATTTCCTTCTCTGAGTAGGGTGCAAGTAGTTCCTCATTCATGACATCTGTAACTTTAGGCACTATCTTGTTTAACATAACCTCCGGAGTTAACGTTGGGTCTTTGGTGTATACCTCCTTAAAATATGAAGAGGCCATCCGTTCCATCTCCGATGGCGACACACACCAAGAACCATCCTCTTTCTGAAGTCGGCGGATGTTGTTTCTCCTGGCCCGCCATACCGCCTGTCGATGAAAGTGTTTAGTGTTGCGATCACCTTCCTTCAACCAGGTGATGCGACTACATTGGAGCCACATCATTTCCTCCCTATAGAGCAGTTCATCCAATTCCTCCAATTTCCTCTTTATTAGCAACCGATCGGCGTCATTAAGCTGCAAAACCTCAAGCTCCCGGCGCAGTTTCATGATATGTTTCTCCACGTGGCCAAAGTTGTCCTTACTCCACTTACGAAGGTCCGACATGACAGATTTTAAGGAATCTGCCACGTTTCCAAGATCACCAGTAGGCTTTACTTTCGCCCAAGCTGCCGCGATAACCTGGGATAGACGGCAATCGCGTTCCCACATAATTTCATACTTGGGGTTCCCCGTACGCTGTACGTCAACCACCTCTTCTAGGTGCAAAAACAGGGGCAGTGATCCGATCTAGGAGAAGTCAGGTGTTGTACTTTTGCATAGGGAAACATATCCCGCCACTCGTCGGAGGCGCATACCCTATCCAGGCGGACTCGTGTGTTACCAATACCTAATCTCCCATTATCGTATGTGTAAGGCACACCCGAGAACCCTAAATCAACCAGCTCACAAAGTTCAAGAGTATCCCGGAAGGCTTCCATCTGAATTTCACGCCTGGCCGTCCTGGAGAAGTGCTCGTGCTGCCACAGGGCTTCGTTAAAGTCATCCCCCACCATCCATGGCAACGTGGACAAGCCCCTAAGTCTGAGCAGATGGTTCCACATGCACTGCCGATTCTCGACTCGTGGTTCCCCGTAAACAAAAGTTGATCTTCACTGCTTCCCTGACCCTGGATCAGAGATAAGTACATCAATGTAACGCTGGCAGGAATCTAACACCGTGACATGATAAGATTCCTCCCAGAACAAGGCCAGACCACCACTATGACCGATACAGTCAACACCGCTAAAACCCTTTAAGCCTAACCTCCATTTAAGACTCTCAATCTTTGCACAGGTTTGTCTTGTTTCCGCAAGAAAGACAAAGCTTGGGGAATGGGCTTTTACAAGAGCCCCAACTTCACGAACTGTCCAGCGGTTCCCCGCCCCCCGGCAGTTCCAATATAACTGACTCATTAGGCCTGGCGGCGCTCCACCTGGGAGCCCGCCGAGAGGTTGTCCGAGTCTGATTGAGCATCATCCTTCTTAGCACGTTTATTATCCGAACTGGTAGATGGGGATTCTAAATTTGCAACGTCCTTCCCATCTGTTATCAACAACATTTTTCCCTCCTGAGCATGCACCACCACTTCATCCTGTTCCACAAGTAGCCGCTTGCGAGCAGATTTATCGACCTCCATGGCCAGCGATGTGTCCTTCTTAACAGGGCTCGATGCAGTGTCTTTCAACTCCCTGTCAATGGCCGCCACCCCTTTGTCTGTCGGCACTTTAGCCGCAGGGGAAACAGGAACAGTTTTGTGAGAGCGACTCGGCTCCCAATCACTCTTGAACTTCCCCGGGGGGTCGGCATAAAGGTAGTGTCCGAATTTGAGATCACTTTCCTCATACACGCCATTACCACACTCCTTATGATCATGACCAATGATACCACAGGCTTTGCAAAACCTTGCTAGCTTCTCATACCTGACGACATATACTGATCGCACTTTACCTTTGACAATACTCACGAATTTCGTAAGGGGTTTCCTAACATCATGTTTAACCCTAACCCGGATATAATCCCCCCTGGAGTTTCCTGCAATCCTTGTTTCCAGTATCTCCCCTGATGAACGAAGCAACTTCTCTACCACATCCACTCTGCAATATCCATCCGGGAGTTTATGGATCTGGAGCCATATGGGCATATGGACCATAAGAACGTCCGTAGCCTCAGAGTAACCATCATATGGAGCAAAAATCACCACCATATTGCGAACAGCCACGGGCCCTGGGACATGATCCGATCCCAATCCCCCAGGCATTGTGCTTGAATCACAAACAAATTGGCGCCGATGGGCCGGAACCTGACGGGTTTAGCCGTATTCCAGGCTGCTCTCATATCCTTGAAGAACGCAACTTGACTAAAGTTTTTGAAGGTTTGGACCCTGGCTAGGGCAAGCCATGGGATCACCTCCGCGAGATCAGGAGCCTCCTCTTCCACGATCACATCATCGAAATCTTCCTCATGCAGATCCAGCTTCTCAAAGAAATCGCCGAGCTCCTCGTCTTGTTTCCCCTGGGAACCCAGGTTCGTCGAAGAGAATGCATCTGGAGCCGATGCCATGACACAGCTCGAGAGAAGAACCCTCGCCGAGAACTAGGCGTTCGGGGCGACGGGGGAGACCGCGGGAGTAGATCGGTAGTAGCATAAACTAGTAACAGATGCATGTTACTAGTTGAAGTTGCTCCCTAATTTTTTTTTTTTTTTGGAAAAGGAGGTTAAACCCCCGGCCTCTGCATCAATGGATGCATGCAGCCATCTTTATTAATTATTCCATAAAGGTCTAACAAGAGTATACATCAATTCACCCAAAGCCACCACTCACACCTACAAACTCGATAATGTGGAGGTCTAACAAGAGTATACATCAATTCACCCAAAGCCACCACTCACCCCACATATCTAAGACCGGTGTTGTTCCCAATCCATCCACATAACGTATCGGGAACAACAGCCGGTGCAGCACACCTAAAACGCTTTAAAATGGGGAGAATTTCACTTCCCGGTCTCTGCACCAACTAGGGATGCATACAACCATTTTAGTATGAGTACCAAGATAAACAGAGTGCTTTAAAATGGGGAGAATTTGACTTCCCGGTCTCTGCACCAACTAGGGATGCATACAACCATTTTAGTATGAGTACCAAGATAAACAGAGTCCTCAGAATTTTTTAAATGAGTATCAAGTTTTTTTTATGAATGGTTTCACCACACGTCAAACTTGATCCGCAATAAATGGGAGAAAACTTCCTGTGCATCACCTGTCCATTCTAGAAATTGAATTCGGGTCGTTGGACTGCACAACCGTATGCCCAACCATTGAGCCAAGGCTCTCTTTACTCCCCAATATAACTATAGTCTACTAAAACCAACCAGAACTGGTGGTTTCTATCATACGATGAATCGTGAACGAGCCCGTAACTCGGTATTGAGAGGTAATGTACACAAGGGAACAACTGTGTACACAAGGCCCGGTAATGTACACAAGGTAACTGGTGGTTTCAGCCGCACTGCATTGACCCGAGGGAACAACTGTGCGTGTGTGTGCGTGCGTGTGCGTGTGCGTGTGCGTGTGTCCAGTGATTGTCTGTGTGTGTCTGACTTTGGTCCTTGGACCTTGCTAATGAGCATGTAAATCATGAATGTGTCATTTTTTATTCAATAAAAATTAATGCAACCATATCTGGCTTGCTTTTTCTTCCCATTAAAATCTCTAGCATTCTTAATTGTTATATCACTTTTGAACAAGAGTCATGTGTAGACCTATACTACCACAAGAATTGAAATACTACTTCCTCTGTTTTTAAATACTTGTTGTTAAGGAGAACTAGACTAGTTCTCTTCAACAACAAGTATTATGATACAGAGGAAGTACAAGTCTAGCTAGACTGTGAGAATCACATGCTTGTATTTCGCAAAAAAAGAAGAAGAAGAATTGCATGCATGTATATGTACAAAAATACCTCTCGTGGCATGATGACTAATATTTCAATAAAGGCCCGGTATATATATACGAAGCTCCACATGTTAATCTAACCCATCGGTCTGCACCTCCAGATGGATCTCCGGTTATTTTTATTTTGCTAGCACCTAGTGGACATGAGAAGAGCCTAGGGGTTAGTTATGTTTGTGCATGAGCAAAATGAGTATTTTCAGTCGATGCATAATTAATACACTCGTTATTTTGGAAACAAATAACTAAACCGCTAGCAATTAGAGAAGCATATTTAAAACCATATAGTAGTAGTAGCAATAAGTGTGTACCTTACTCGGCAGGCATGTACACCGATCTTGTGTGCTGATGATAAATAACACAAGAATTGGTATACATCTGTCGATAACCATTAACTGCAAAAATGGTAGTGGTGGCACAAGAAGAAAGATGTTTATGCGTGTGAGGTAATATGAAGGAGGAGCAATGAAAGAATGAATGGAAAGATAATGGAGAGCAAGCGTGCCTGACGAGAGATCAATGCTCTAGATGCCAATCTACCCCATGGATTATTTTGCTATCAATGCTCTATTAAAAGTTACCAGAAGAGCACATACATGAATTAGTTATATTTGTGCGTGAAGGAACAAACATTGTGAGTCAAATGCATAATGTACAGCGAGCGAGTAAGTAACATAAGTAAGATATATTATTGCTAGCAGAAGAATTAACCATATATTGAGCATTCGGAGTATATATAGTACCTAAATTTGCAGGCAGGCAGGCCAGAAGAAACTATAGACGTTGATGTCAGGCGATACGAAGAAGCAATGAAGGAATGAAAGAATGGGGCATCGGTATGCAGTGCAGTGCAATGCAGGGCTTGTGTTTGGCTTACAATTTGCTTTTGCCAAAGCTAGCTGCAGCTTCTTTGCTTGCGGTTTGAGCTAAGCATAAAAGAAAAGATGAAAGTGATCCCCTTGTCTGCTAATTATTTTTGTTGAGCTTCTTCCTCCTTTTACTTTAACTTTGAAGTGAATTGAATAAAGCAAAAGGAGCGTGATACGATTGGAGGCAGGGTCCAAGCATGCTCGAGACGCTTTGTTTCTCTAGATCGATCGACTTTGGTAACAAGGACAAGAGCATTATATTGTTGGCATCATTGGAGGCAGGAGAAACTATAGACGTTGATGTCAGGTGATACGAAGAAGCAATGAAGGAATGAATGAATGGGGATAACGCAGTCGGTATGCAGTTCAGTGCAAATGAAACTATAGTTATATTTGATCTTTGGAAAGGCTTCATGTTGATTTTTCTATGCCCATGGAGCTTCATGGATATCTGGATATCCAATGGGTTGGGCATGGACACAATTTGTGTCCATGGATACTTTGGTGGATGGGCAAAGGGTAGGAATATGGGTCATGGGTTGGATTTGGACCAGCTTCACCCGCTCCAAACCTGACCCATTACCATCCCTAGGCTGACATTAGAGTGATGCAGAAACTTGGCTTGGACGTGCAAATACAGTGTAATTGTCGTTTGTATATGGCCGCAATGCTGATGCGGCATGACAACGTGGCACATGGCCCATGGTAGACATTAAAGTATAGATTCATTCATTTGGTTCCCTATGTAGTACCCTGCTAAAATCTCTAAATAGACATATAATTAGGAAAGGAGGAAGTACAATGCATGAAAAAATTTGGGGCAATTTCAAGGATGTCAAGAAACAATGTGTTCCCAGATAGAGTCTTCTGGCCTTCCCGGACATCCTTGGTTGAACATGGTATATCTTTAGACTTTAGTGAAATGACACCAACTTTGATAGAGAAAACTCCAGAGAATACAAAATTTGTAGAAACCAAAACAAGTTGTCATGATGACTTGAATTTGTCATATAATCCGATGTAAAAATTGTGGTCATTTGACAGATGTCGAGAAACAACAAGCTCTCAAACGGAGCTTTTTGGCCCACTCGACACCCTACGACGTTGAACATGGATCCATTATTGCGTTTGAAATTTTGGCTGGATTTCGTGCGACCATCCATATATCCAGGTGCATGTACACTCACACCAAGCCATGCATGCATATATATCGGTTCAAAAAGGCCATGCATATATATTCAGTCAGCATACGTACCCATGCTAGTGAAGTGAAGTGAATGATAACACGCATTAATTGTAAACGCGATCTGACTGACACACTGTACGTACGCATGCTTTAGTCCGCACACTCAGCTCAGCACAGCACAGCACAGCACACACGTAGCCAGAAACACAAAACACACCAGCAATGATACATAAGTCGAGAGAGATCGAAGACGACACACACAAATTAGTAAGCATGCAGATGCAGGTGCAATCTACTACTCCAGCTTTATTCTTTCTTCAACAAGGAATGAAACACTCCAGCATCCACCATCCATCTTGGCAAGCAAACACCTGATTATTGACCTGAACCTTCATGCCTCAAACCTACACAACATATCACCAACTATATATCATCTATTATGACACCCGCATGCATGAAGCAAGATGCAAAACAATCAAGAGCACACGTACCTGGATATATATATATATATATATATATATAAATATATATAGTACGGTCAGTTCACCGAAGCACAGAAACTCTGGGCAAGAGCTTCTTGTAATGCGACGAGTGGCGTCGCTCGAAGAGGCAAGCGTCGTGGCCAGCCTCCAGCCCATCCCACTCCAGCTTCTCCCACCAGTCCTGCTCGCAGTTCACGACGGGGCGACGACGGCTATACTGGCCGATGGCGGGGAGGCGCCTGAGACCCCAGCAGCCCCTTAGCCATACCCTCTCAAGCTTGGGAGCAAGCATCTTGAACTCACATATATGCTGCAAACTATAGAGCTCATACAGGTGGATGTGCTTCAAGCTTGGGAACTCTAGTACATCTTCTTTGAGTTTGAGGTCAGGATGAACAGGAAACACCACCTTTAGATCATCACATTTCACAATGTGGAGACATTCTAAGTTGGACAAATATGATCCTTGAATACCCCACAATAATGGAAGCACAAATGTGAGCCTCGGGCAAGAATACAAGTGTATGCTCTTCAATTTTGAGAATGAAGTGTTGTCGGTGCCACTGGAGGTCCTTCCTTTGCTCCAAATGCAGTGAACATTCAAGAGATCAGAAGCACAAAAGGTTTCTATGTCTTCAAAGGGGTAGATCTTATCGTAGTTAGGGGTGAAGACTGTGTGCATCTTGGGGCATCTCTCCACATGGCATTGTTTTAGACGTTCCCATCCATATGTGGCCATCATGTCTTCAGGGATGACAGTGGTGATGGAAGAATTGTCATGCACATGCAACGACTCGGCTTCCTTCACCACAAAGAAGAATGCATTCTTTACTCCTGTGCTCTCCATGCTAGTGAAATTAATTCCATCACCAATCTCCACATGGGAGCCCAGAGGCTGAAATTGTGATGCACTGTTGTAGTCGTGATCAATTGTCATGTTGTCAACAATCACATCCGTGTAGGTGTTGTAAGTATTGGGGATCAATGACCTCCGTCGAGATGGACCAATTATTTGCCCACTATTACCGACGGCAGTCTTCTCCTTGTAGCTTTCCTCCTCAACTTTGTTGGTACAAGGGACACATAGATTTAAATGGAACCTAGTACTCTTCCAACAGAACTCAACATTGCTATCTAATATCAAGCTCTGAAGAAACCTTATGTCCATTATAGTAGCATATGCTTGATGAAGTTTTGCTTCAACACGACAGACTAGAGAATCAATGCATAATACGGTGTGTTTTGGCATACCATATTGTGGCCATAGAATAGCACGGAGTTGCAGACATCCTGATAGAATAATTTGTTGGAGGCTTGGAGCCTGGACCACTTGATCTTTGAGGTCAAGTGTTTTAACTAATGTGCCTGATAGATCCAGCTCCTCAAGATTTGGAAATAATCCACACAACCTGAACTTCACCAATCTTGCACATCCAGCCAAAGAGATATTACAGATTTTAGGTTCCTTATTTTGATCCCCTCTTGCACGTGCATCAAAGCTGAAGGATTCAAGTGAGGGTGGCAGACCTTTTGGGCCAACATGTTGTAATCCAACACAACCATCGAGAACCAGAATCTTGAGGATAGTTGCCCGTGACATACTTGGCAACACTTGAATTGTACTATCCCCAGACAAGTCGAGGAACTCCATCTTCACCATATCTGAAAATTCATCCATTTTGCCTGTCTGCCATGAGGATGTAGGCTCAATCACTCGGAGTTTGTGAAGGTTCTTTAGTTGCCGCCATGGAAAACTGCGGCACCAAATCCTTCCTTTCTTTATATGTACCTCCCTAATGTTTGCAGCCATCTGATTTGTTAAGTTTAAATCCAACTCCCAATCAGTGTGGCATATGTCTAGTACCCACAGGCTATGAAAAAATTCCATTGCTGGTCTACCTTGCTTCTCATCTTCTTCATGTTGATCCTTGCAGTGGTCTAATCCAAGGAACCTTAAGCTACGGCAATAGCTGAAAGGAGGTGAAGAAAAACTGAAGGCGCGGCGGCATAACTTGAGCACACGAAGCTTGTTCGATTGATGGAACATGTCATTAGGTAAGGGTCTTAATGGATGATCAGACTCGCTTGCAACTGCAGCAAGGAAAAATGACGTTGACTCTGGATGTACAACAGAGCTGTCCTTGGACAATATCCACCGTTTCGGAGGAGTATCCAGTTCATCACCAAAAGAGGGCACAACATTAGATGAATAATCTTCTATATTTATTTGTTGATGCAAAGCAGACGCAACCTCCCATGCGTCGTCACCCTCACCTCCATGTATAATTCCATCGCATACCCAATAGCTAGAAGCATGGGTGGCCCAGTTGTAGTCCATGATGTTGCCTCCTTGAGAATTTAATGACAGCAGATACAAGCAACACTCTTCAACTGCTTCACAAGTCTTACCCGTGTACATAGAAATTTCTTTAGCCTCTTGTTGCAGCACATAGTTCATTTGTGGAAAACGTTCGCCACAAGAAAGAAAAAGATGTGAATTACCCACCCTCTCACTAATTCCTTGGTTGAGCCGAAGCCTTCCTCGAAATGTCCACAGTAGTTTAGTACCAAACACATACGACCGACTCATGATTGGTTGGGGAATGCCAAAATCACTTAAGTCAATTGTGTTGTCACTCCCATTATGGAATAGCAATAAACAGAAGTGTTGTCCTATGGCTTGATGGATCTCAGCTCCAACATCTTGTATCTCAACTCGGGAGCTTTCATCTACCCCTTTGAAATCATCATCTTCATCTTGGCTAAAGAACATATCCATTACCCTTTGAGGAAGCTTCAATTCTTGTGCGATTGTCCTCTGGAGTGCTCGTCGGCTTTTCCACCTCGAGCAATCAACATGGATTATCTTGTTGAATTTCTTCAGAAGCGATGGCGGAGGATCTTTGGCTATGTCTCTAAGCACCGTCGAAGCAGCCAACCCATCCCATCCATCAAAATAGATGGCCTTGTGTGCATTACTGCTTGTATCCTCTAGATAAGGGACGATTGTTTGCGCCGCCTCTTCGACGGTGTATGGATAAATATACTGCATTAGTTGAGATGGCAATTTGTTGAGGTCGCTGACATTAGCAGTTTTCATCTAGCAACATATATATATTCATAAGGTGCACCTAATTTTCTTTTATTATTGTCATTTATATGAACTGTATGCATCAGCACTCATGTTGGCTCACAGTAAGCAGAGCATAGTTTCAGTGTCTGTGTGTTTATTAGTAGAGCATAGCTTGCAAGATTACTTCGTGTCTGTGTGTTGGCTCACAGTAAGCAGAGCATAGTTTCAGTGTCTATACTGGCCACTGCAGGCGGTTATGGTGTGTTTTGGTTTGGGGTCAAACTGTTTGTCAATCGGCACAATAGCAACTTGGCTGGACGCGCTTTAGGCCATAGCTTGCAAGATTACTTCGTTAGTTTCTCCATATGCTTTGACCCTTTTGGTGGTCTGTTTTTAATGTTTCCCTTTTTTATTTTCTTGGGCGCTTCTGTGTTGTGACGCCAGCAGACTATGTTAGATGTGTTGTTGCTATGCTTGTTAAACTGTTTGCTTTATCTATAAAACGGGACGAAAGCCTATTTCATAGATAGTAGACGCCTGACAGAGACTTGTGTAGGTTTTTGTTTCTATTTCTGAGAGGAACCTAAAGATAGAGAAGAGAGGGCAGTCTGAGCACAAAAATGGAACCGCAGCCCTACGGCGATCACCCGAGACAAGATGGGAGAGGTGGAGGTGGATCACAGAAATTTTTTAGGCGCACAAACACCTCGCCGCGCGCACGGCGTTCTTTTCTGTTTACTTGAGCACGGACTCAGAGAGGGTCGGGAGCTCTTATACAGTCGCACAGACACGCCGCAAGCTCCCCACGATCCCCATGCCCCACGCTCCCCAGCTCGCGCGCCCGGCGCGCACACACACGCCCGCACGACCGAGTCCAGCGCTCCGACGCGGTCACCCCTCCATGCCGATCGCGCCCTCTGACTAACACACGCATGCACACACGCACGCACCCCCTAAGACACACACACACACGCGCCCTAGTCTGTCCGGCTGGGCCTCATCACGCTCCCAGCGCGTGCACGTACACGCGCACCCGATGCGACGCTCCGACGCGCGCACACCTTGCTCCAGCCACAGCTTATTGCACCAACATTCACCCCCTGAGCCGCCGCTCAGAGGATCCCCTGCCCGTCGAAAGCGTCGCCGGCGTCCACCAGCATCGCCTGCTCTTCCGGCGCCTTCCGAGGCTTCGGGAAGTCAAGTTTGAAGTCACCGCGCTGGCCGCAGTTGTAGCAGCGACCACGACTCCTGCCCGACGTCGTGTTGCTCCTGCCGTCATCATCGTGGTAGCCGCCGCCGTTCTTCTGTCGTCGCCGCGCCGCCCACTGCTCCTACGTGAGCATTAACTGACCATCCGCCCGATCACCGCCGTCGTAGCCGCTCCTCGAACGCCTTTAGGCGACTGAGGACCTCCTCGAACGTCATCTCCTCCACGTCACAAAAATGCTATATCCCGACCACTGCCGCATACAGGCGATCCGGCACGGAATCCAACAGCTTCTTGATCATGGCGGCATCCTCCAGCGTCGCCCCGAGCGCCATGTAGCGTGCAGCCATCCCGCCGACCCTGCCGGCGAATGCGTCCAACATCTCCGCCTCTGACATGTGCAGCCGCTCGCAGTCTCCCCGCAGCGTCGCCAACAGTGCCGCCCGCACCCGGTTTGCCCCGACGTACCGAGTCCGCAGGCTGCTCCATAGCTCCGCCGTCGTCTTCTTCGCGGAGATCTGCAAGAGAATCTCCTCGGACAGGGCCCCGAGCCGATACACCCGCGCCGACTTATCCTTCTTGGCCATGACCGCCGGCGCTGAGTCCTCCGCCGGCATCACCGCCTCCCATAGCCCGACTACATCATGGTTGGCCTCCACCTTGATCGCCCACACGGTGTAGTTCTTACCGGTGAGCACTGGGCAGTGCATGGCCAACGACCCACCCGCCCCGCGGTCGTATGGTACCAGGGACATCGCCGGCGAGCTCCCTCTTAAGCCTCGCTCTGATACCAAGTGTGAGCATAAAAATGGAACCGCGACCCTCCTGCGATCACCAGAGACAAGATGGGAGAGGTGGAGGTGGATCACAGAAATTTTTTAGACGCACAAACACCTCGCCGCGCGCACGGCATTCTTTTCTGTTTACTTGAGCACGAACTCAACAGTCACGACGCAATGCACAGAAAGGGTCGGGAGCTCTTATACACGCGCAGGCGCGACGCGAGCTCCCCACTATCCACACGCCACACGCTCCCCAGCTCGCGCGCTCGGTGCGCACGCACACGCCAGCACGACTGAGTCCAGCGCTCGGACGCAGTCACCCCTCCATGCCGATCGCGTCCTCTGACTAACACACACACACGCACGTACCCCTAAGACACACACGCACGTGCCCTAGTCTGACCGGCTGGGCCTCGTCATGCTCCTAGAACATGCACGTACACGCGCATCCGACATGACGCTCCGGCGCGCGCACACCTCGCTGGAGCCGCGGCTTATTGCACCAACAGGCAGCAAGGTACGCAGTGTTGCTATGGTTAGGGGTATTGCAAGCAGAGAAATTAGTGAATTAATTATTTATTTATTTTAACCCCTGTCCCCTTCTAATGACTAGGCTCATAGAAGATATCATCCTCTATTTGCGTGTGTGCTTGATCCTTAGAGAACACTGTGAGAATCTTGAATGTATGACAATTCTATTCCAGAACCAACTAATTAAGACAACCATCTCTGACATACTTCATTCGTTTTAAAATAAGTGGCTTAACTTTTTATTAATTTAATATAAAAATGTACTAAATTTGAGACACTTATTTTGGGACAGAGGGAGTATATAACATAGATAGAAAAAAGTAATCATGCTAGCTATGTGAGAATTGCTGTATGCAGACAAATTAATACCTCTCGAGGCATGAATGATGACTAATGTTTGAATGAAAGCCTTGCATAGACAAGAAGATCCACAAATCTAACCCATCGATCAGTATGCACCTCAAGATGAATCAATTGCATGCAGCTGGCACCTGTTAATAAAGGAAACTGCAAGCAATTAAGAAGGAAAATCATATGTAGCATAAGAACCGTATTAATTAATCAATAGTCTTGACAGTACCTGTCAAGACCAAATGGATGAATAAATTGGAGACTTGCTTGAGCTTGCAGAAAGAAGCGATTAAGGAGGTATGCAGTGCAGGGGTTGCTTGTGTTTGGTCTTTGGCTTTACTTCTGGCCAACGCATATATCTGAAGATGGTTCTTTGCTTGAGGCTTGAACCAATTAAAAGAGGAAAGATTGAGCTAGCAGTCTTTTTCTTTTCCTTTTTCTTTTACCTTTTTTTTTCTTTGAATAAAGAAAGAAGAGACCTTGGACTGGATTCCAAGCAGTATCGATAGGTGTGCAGGAGGGCCTCATAGATTTTTTTTTTCGCATTTTCATGAAAAACCTAAAAATAAGGCTGCCGCAAACAGCCGCAGAGGTTGTATAGAGTGAATTGCAAAAAACCACCATATTTAGGGTATCGATTGCAGAAAACCACCAGGTGACTAATCTTTTGCAAAAAAACATCGGTATTCAGTAAACCTTTTGTAATATGCATTGATCGGGCGATTTGCTGCTTTTGACCGTTTTCTTTACAGCTGGGGCCCGTTTTCACCCCACCTGGCCTAACAGTTGGGCAACAGCGCCGTCAGGTGGAATCCCTTTGCGCCCTCCCCCCTCGCTTCGGGCAGACCGACTGACCGCACGCGCCACTCCACGCTCCTCTCCGTCGGGCTCCCTTAATGGCGATACCTGGCGGCACCGACGAGTCCGCTGGCGATGCTCCAGGCTATGGTGATGGAGATCCAGCAGAGTTCTGCGGGAGCTCGAATCCTTCTCAAGACTTGCCCCCTCCCCCCCCCCCCCCCCCCCCCGCAATCCCCAGACTACGCAGCCGCTAGGGCATTCGCCCCGGCTGTGAAGGCAAATCCGACGGGTAGCCAGCACTTTGCATCCGCCCTCGACGGTGTGGTAAGACATCCATCCTCTATCCCTCCTTTCTCTTTTTCCTGATTTGGTTTCTAGTGTTAGGGTGCTAGGGTTAGGAATTAATTGTTCAAGAGTTGTAGGCATTGTGTTGAATTGAATGTTTAACACTAGTTTTAACTAAATGTAGGTTGGATGATGAAGAATTGGAAGTGACGTTCCATTTCTTGGACAGAGGTAATTTTTGGAAAGAATAGTTTGCTTATCTAACAAACCTATTGGAATCTGATCACTAGTAGAAAATAGGGCTTTTGGCCCGGTTAGTAAGGGCCTTTAGTCCCGGGTAGCCAACCAGGACTAATAACTTGGGACTAAAGGCCCACACCCTTTAGTCTCGGTTGGCCATGACCCGGCACTAATGCCCCTCCACATGGCCAGTTGGGCGCGCCAGGGGCGGGGATTCACCAACCGGGACTAAAAAGCAGCCTTACGTTGGGTTTTTATTTTTATTTTTCTGAAAGGAGGGGTTTAGGGGTTTCATATATCGATCACGGGCATCCATCCACTTTAATCAAATATTATGTCATATAACTCATCATCATCTTACGTACTTATCTAACAACTCATCATCATCTTAATCGTATACCAAGTTAAAATCTCAGAAAACAGAAAAACATCATAATAGTCATCATATGCATGCATCCTAATCGATCATGCCAAGTTAATATAAACCAGAAAAACGTGTCTCTCATAAGACGTAGTCCTCGCACCTAGGTATAATGTCATAATACAGAATAACACATATGTCTCCGTGATGAAGCACAAAGATCCAACGTCTCCAACTTGTGGCTTGCGATCCTTCTTTATTTCTCTGCATGCTTCAATTTGGATCCTTTTTGATTTGCGGTCAGTCGAGTATGGAGCATCGAACTCAGCCCTCAGCGGGCTTTTAATTTTCATATGACCTTTGTCGTGCATCAACAGAGGCACTACATCATTTGACAGCTATTGTAGAAGAACATAATAATAACCTAGTTAGCACAATGTAATCAACACCAATTATGCAATAGTAGAGCGTACTTAATTAGCAACCTCTTACCAAGATATTTCGGTGAATGTCATCCGCCCTCAACCTATGCACTAGTGGCATGTAAAATGTATAATTTGGGTCAGTATCCAAATTATACGGGAAGTTCTCCCTACCAACCAGGACACCAACAAGAAAGTAGAGAAGAACATCCTTCTCCTCCCAAGTTAGATGTGATCCATACGTGTAGTGAGTTGTGTCAACTAATTTTCGTAATTCACTCGAAGAAACGAAATAATTTGTAAATTATAATTTAACAAATTTAGTATATGGATGAACACCAACTATTTTTAAATATAGAATGCAAATTACTTGATAAATATGGTTGACAAACTTACATGGAGGTAAAACAGGAAGCATATCGACATCCACCCACATGTCGATGTTACCTGGCATATTATCTTGGGATATTTAAATTAGTGCCCCGGGTTCCTTAGTTGTGCTCACTTTTCCCCACGCTCCAAACTTTTGCTCACTTTTCCCCTCTTGCTTAGCTGAAACTCTCACAAATGCTCATAGCGGCCGTTTGTTGTCTTGACCGTCCATTGACCGTCAATTGACCGTTTGTTGTCTTGACCGTGACCGTCAATTGCTGGCGAGTGGGGCCGAGTCTTCGGCTGACTGTTGCTTGCTGACGGGTGGGACCGCAAGGAGACACGTATTGGGCAGCTTGTCTGAATCTGAAACATATCTAGACAGGCCGCACTGCACCGCGCTGCCCCGCCTCCTCCGCCGGCGTCGTGCCGCGTCCACCGCAGTTGTTTCCTCCACCCTATGCCCCTATTCCGTTCGTCGGCGACGTCGCGTCTCCGCCAGATATAGCCCACCTCCCCATCTGGGATTACATGGCGATGTTGAGTGAGGACGCCCGGAATGTAGTCGCCCGTGGAGAGGATTGGGTCAAATCCGCGGCAGATAATTCATGGATTAAACCTGGGTAAGCATTGTTTCCTCTCGACTTGACGTTCTAAGTCGTATTGTAGGCCGTATTTGACTTCTGTTTGCTTGAATCGTTCGAATTTGTGCTCGATTTTACCCGGCTAACTGAAGCCTTTATTTCCTTCAACAAAATAGGATTGATCCCGCGCTGGCTTTCCGGCTGGCGTTTAGAATGGAAACTAGTGTGCTGTGTGGTACTAAAGCGCATTTGATTTCATCATTTTTCTATCCCTAAGTGGTAGAAACCAGCATATCTTTCAAAGATTTGCAAGTTGAGCTCAGAAACACATATTCCTGGAGTGATGCCGATGATGTTGAACTGAATTACTTCAGCAGTGACGAGCAAAGATTTCTCCCACTAACTTGCGACGATCATATGTCGTTGCTTTTTGCTGGGATTGCTGGCTGCCGATTCGGTAAACTCCAAATCGATGTGCTTCAGCCACGCGCAGAACGGGTGAAGGGGAAGGGAGTTCAGACATCATCTTCCTGTGCTAATAGCCAGCACCCCGGCACTCCTTGTAGGTCGACACCAAGTAAAGCAAGTGGTTCATGGAGCCACAATATGGCTGCTGCCAATTGTGGTTCCGATTCAGCTGCTGCTTCTCGTGTACCTTCTGCAGTTGGTGTAGAAGAGGATGCGGAACCTGACGAGGCAGTGCCTACAAATGATGATGAAGAAGAGATGATGTTTCCTGAACTGGTCGATGTAGCCAGTCAGCAAGCAGTGGATGACGAATATATGGCGGAGCCCATCCGCCAAGCTAGGTTTGATGACACTGACGATGAAGAGAAGGTGGAGAACATGGACAGCTTAATCGAGGATGAATACGATGGTGATGACATGCCAACAATTGAGTGGAACAGGGAAAAACCTGAGCTTAGTGTAGGTACCATTTTCCAATCAATGGTGGACTGTCGGAATGCAGTGACAACATGGTGCATTATATCTGAAAACACCTATAAGATTAAAAGGAGTGAGCCAGGAAGGTTCACAATTTTTTGTCCATATCCTAGGTGTAGGTGGAAGTTGCATGCATCTCGTATGAGAAAGAGCAAATATATTCAGGTAATCCAAGTTCAGTTAGTAATTTAGTTTAAGATTGTTGAGTAAGGTTTCTTAACTATTTTTTACCCTTTTATTTTGTTTCAGATAAAGAAAAACTCACACAAGCACACCTGTCCACCTGGAGGGGGAGGGGGGAAGGCCAAAACCAAGCTAGTAAAAACTAGGTGGGTGGCAGATGCTATATTGGATTGGCTGAGAGAAGAACCTGGACTTGGTCCAACAACACTCCATGGGAAGCTTTTTGAGAAGTACAAGATAGAAATTCCTTACATGAGAACTTTCAATGCTAAGGAAAAGGCTCTTGACAGAATTAATGGTCAATGGAATGACAGTTTTCAGCTGCTTTACACTTTCAAAGCTGAAGTGGAGATGGCAAGTCCAGGGAGTGTTGTAGAGATTGACAAGCATACAGTTCAATTCAAAATAAAAGGGAAGTCATTTCAGAAGGAGTGCTTCAAAAGGGCTTTTTTTGTTTCAAGGCTTGCTGGCAGGGGTTTCTAGATGGTTGCACGCCCTATTTGGGTGTAGATGCTACACATTTGACTGGAAGATGGAGAGGACAACTAGTAGCAGCTTCTGCAGTTGATGGACACAACTGGCTATTCCCAGTTGCATTTGGTGTGGTGGAGGCAGAGTCTAAGGAAAGTCGGGTCTGGTTTCTGCAACAGTTGCGCAACATTATAGGCACACCCCCAGGTTTGGCTATACACACAGATGCTTGCAAGGGTTTAGAGAGTGCAGTGGAAATTGTATTCCCTGGAGTGGAGGATAGGGAATGAATGCGACACCTAGCGCATAATTTCAAAAAGAAGTTCAAAGGTAAAGTTTATGATGAGAACTTATGGCCAGCATCATACACATGCAGCAAAAGGAAGCATGAACACCATTTGAGAGTGTTGTATGCTCAAAATCCTCTTGTGAAGGAGTACATGGATGCACATCATGGTAAGGTGTGGTCAAGAAGCAAATTCACCGAAATCTGCAAAGTAGATTATGTGACCATTAACCTTTCAGAGTGCTTCAATTCAAAGTTCAAGTCAGTGAAAGGGCTCTTGTTGTGGCAAGCATTTGACAAGATGAGGCAAATGATCATGATAAAGATGGCTCTTCGCAAAAGAATTGCAGAAACAAAATATGTTGGTCATGAAATGCTCCCATCACTGATTAAGGCATTGCACTTGAAGGCAAGAGGCCTGAAGATGAAATGTATTCGATCTGGTACATATGAGGCAGAGGTTACCTATACTGACACTAAAAATAGGATATGGAGGTATCCTGTGAACCTAAGTACTAGAGAATGTACTTGTAGGCAATGGCAGATCCATGGGAAGCCATGCATACATGACCTACATCTGATGACCGTTATCGGGGGTGCAGATGGTGAAGTTGATCAATATTGCTCTGAGTATTTCTCTGTTGCCAAATTTATGGCTGCTTATGCTGACAATGTGCCTGCACTATTGGGGAAAGATCAATGGAACATAGTAGATCCATGGTTCAAACTCCACGCTCCTGTCATTACTAGACCACCAGGAAGACCAAGGAACCAGAGGATTAGAGCAGGTGAGGAGGGTCGTCTACCAAAGAAACGTGCTTGCAAAAAGTGTGGAGTTCTGGGGCATATTGCTAGGCTTTGTACCAATGCAGTGGATGCATCATTTGGAGAGGAGGAAAGATGGACATCAGCCAATGCTGAGGAGAATGCAACAACAATGGAGATTGAATATGCAGTGGAGAATGCAACAAAAATGGAGATTGAAGATGCAGTGGAGAATGCAGCAGCAAATGAAGCAGAAGATTTTGAAACCATGGCCTTTGATGGTTTTGAAGCTATAAGAGAGGAAGAGGAGGGGGTAATTGTTCTAATTGTGCCTTTAAAGATTACTGAACCCATAGATGACCGTCAAATGGTCGTCAAGTGCTCGGCGAGTGGAACTACTCCATCAGCACCTCCACGGGGAAAACACCAAGTAAAGCCCAAGATCAAAAGGAACAAGAGTCTGAAAGAAAAGAGCATCTCAACTAGGGAAACCAGGAGCAAGACTGTGAAGCCAGCTGCAAACACAAGGAGCAAGTCAAAAAATTGAATTAAGTTGTTGGAACATGTTTGTGTTGTCAATTTGAGGGCGAGTCGATCGCTTAAAACTTGGTAGATTTGTATTAAGATGTTGGCATCTTAAAATTTGGTAGCTTTGAGCTACTGTAATAATGTTGCTTCTACTTTGGTTCCTTATTTGAGTCAAAATTCAAATTTCCATCAAAATTTGAATTTAAATCAATATTTGAATTTGGGCCAAAATTTGGATTCGAGCCAAAGTTGAAGTTGAACATTGGAGGTTCATTGCTCTGTGCGGTGTATTTGATCGAGCATTTCAAGTCCAATATTCTTAGGTGAACAGTCCGAATGAGAAATGTGCTAGAAACGAGCTCGAAAGCTAGGGTAAACAACCCTATTTGAAATCAAGTTTTTTTTACCTTCCCTAAATGAGACATATATATTTTTATTAACACTTGTTCCATATATATAGGGTAAAAACGAAGTCTCACTATTTATTGATTAATATTCATATTACTACATTTGTTTTGAAAAAATATGCTTTTAATTCAAAACCGTCAAATAACATGTTTTAGATATGAAAATGAAAAAGTAAGTTCGGATCCTTCTTATTCACTCCAAAATGAAGCTATGGAGAGTTTTCTGATTTTTTTTGAATTTTTTTTTCAAACCCTAAACCCTAAACTGTGAAAAGTGTTCATAGGTGATAGCTCATTTTTGTGAAGGCTTTTTTCATGAAAATGTCCTACACCAAATTTATATTTTTTTTCTCATAACCTTGTCACATATGACGGCTATGTGCGCAAGAATTACAACATTTTGATTTTTTTTGAATTTTTTAAAAACATTTGAACTTGATTTCGACAGGTCACTTCAAAAAATGACTTTTGAAAAAAACGCCCCTATACCGAGTTTATATTTTTTTATGGTAACTAGGTCTCATAAACAGACGAACTACGTTTGTTTTATATTTTTGCGATTTTTTCTAATTTAGTTATGGCCATTTGAAATCTGGTCAAACCCTAATAACCCCGTTGACTCGCTCATAACCCCGTAGAAATGCTCCAAACCCTAGCGTCGAACGTCCGCCGTCGGATCATACCCTAGCGCCAAACACCACCCGTTAGATGTGGGTAGGCATGCGCGATCCGCGTGATGCATCCTGATTGGCTACTGCACTGACCTTCTCGGCTTTTTACGATCTGCCCCACTTTACATATGAAATTGTATTTTTCGCACATGACCACCACATGTCAGTGTTAAGAGTTGGTTCATATATTCAAACTGCAAAATACAATGTGGCAAATCATCAATATAGCTTCCCCTTCTCCTCTTCTCCATGTGACAGACAAAGGCATCGAGCAGATCGAGCAATTCCTCTGTTTCTTTTCCCCATCTTCTCGTTCTTCTTCCTCTCGACCAATTCCTCTGTTTTTTCCTCTTGGGCGATATGTCGACCTCCTCGTCAGCCCTCCGTTCCACGTGGCCGGTGTATGGTCCAGTGCCGATGACTCGATGCACTGACTGCCCACGGATTGCGCCACTGAAGCGGTTGACTTCGAAGGAGGAGAAGAATGGGAACTTTGGGCGCGAGTTCGTCAAATGGGAGAGCAAGCCGGAGGGGCAGGTTAGATCTGAGTTTTCCTCGCATCCTTTATCTCTGTCAGATTTGGATTTAGGTTACATGATTTCGTTTTCAGATCGTGAAGAAATGCCACCATTTCGAGTGGATGGATGCTTACATCCAGAGGCTTCAAGGGTTGGGCTTGCTGGATTCGAGGGGGGATGCAATCCACGAGTTCAATCTGCCCCATGACAGTGCCGCTCCGGCAGCAGCAACGCGTCCGGAATACCCGACGGTGGTAGATGTTGAACTGAAGACGGAATTGAAGAAGATGAACACGAACTTCAAGCAGCTGATTGAGTTGAAGAAGCAATCCAATCTGATAGCTTTAGGAATACTTGCTCTAGGAACTTTTTACTTGATGGCCATCTCTCGTTAGAGATGTTTGTCTACTGTTGTTGCCACTGTTTAGCAATCCTCGTGTGTTTATCTCAAATGCAACTCTGTTTAGTGCAACTGTCGATCTCTGAATGTATGCAGTTTACTGTTAAGTTTCGACACTTTCAGTTTCGACAGAAGACAACTACCAGTTCAGTGATAGGATTATTTTGTTAGCTAATAACCTCGAGTGTTGGGTCATACCCTAGCTCGTCAGATGACAGTAAGCAGTACTTGAGCAGCACGAGGGATATACATAAAGTTCATCTCTTCTCTCTCGCACTTGCCAAACTTTTGTCCTCGAGTTCGTCAGTTCTGCTAGAAAAAAACCTAGTTTGCGGGCCCAAAGAGAATCAAGCTGCAATAGGCCCACAAAGGATAAATGAGGCCCCGAAACAAGTGATGTTTCTTTTTTTGTTTAGGAACGATTGCTTTGTTCTTTTTTGTTTTTGATTGCTTTTTTCATTAATTTGATTGCCCAATCTCTTCTATCTCATTGAGGAATTTTTTTGGATTTCCTTTATGGGTCCCTTCATTTATCCTTTTGACTAAAGCCAAACATCTCAAAGTGTAGTTTTCTACATAGTGTAATTTATACTTCTTGATTGGAAAAAGAGGTCCAACCATACTTCAAACATAGTGTAGTTTTCTACATATTAAAGTAGGGATTAAAGTATATAGAACTACACTTTTGACTAAAGCCAAACATCTCAAAGTATTTGATACTTCAATATTTCTGAAAACCAAAGTATTCTGGGAATACCTAAAAAATACAGAGCTCAGCAAACCAAAGCCGTGTACAAATGTACAATATGTTCTTATTTTTAGAATGCATCTATAAACACATCATTTTTAGTTAGTTTGGTTAATTTTTCCCACGCCAATTAGCCGTGTCTAAACTTGGGACAAACAAAATACAAACATAACAAAGCATCAATATAACACACATAACTTAATATAACTTAGATAGGGTTGCTAGGGCAACATATATAAGTTCTTGGGACATAGACACCAATTTCTTACATAGATAATAATAATTAGTAGCTAGGTCGGGCAACACACACACCAAACTAATAATACATACTACTAGATAGGGTAGCTAGGGCAACACCGCCATGTCTTCACCGTCGTCTTCACCTTAACCGCCGGCTTCACCGTCTTCTTCACCGCCGACTTTAGTACTCCTCCTCCTCAAGGCCGTTGTCACCGAGGTGGTACGGGAGGCTGTGCATGCGGTCGCGAGCGGGGAAGATGCTCTCGAAGTCGGTGAAGATGTTATAGGTGGTGAATGTGATGAACTCGCACCCACACCAATACACCTTGCCGAGCAGGTGGTAGGCATCGAACCTGTTGGTGAAGTGGACGATGAGCCCTACCGGTGGATTGTTGGCGTGGGGACGCTCCTCCACGAGGTTGAACATGGGCGGAGAGCCCGCCGGGAGGTGGTGGAAGCCCGCACGGAGGAACCCCCGTGCAAGCTCAGTGCTACCCCTCCAGCGTGAGAACGCCCACACGCGGAGCGATTCCTCGACGACGACGTTGGCGGGGTACCGCCGTTCCGGCACGGTGGGAGGCCCTTGGAACGTTGGGCCGTAGAACTGCATCTTGAACGCTTCGCTGAGTGGAACCGCTCTGCCTTTTGCGGGATGAAGAGAAGTGGGAGGCGCAGATGGATCTGTAGAAGAAGAGGCAATGAAGGGCAGTTTAAATAGCCCGGGGAGACGAAGTGGGTACACGCGCAAGCGGCGTAGATCGTGACTCAGTGCTGCTGTGTGAACCGATGCGATCATCAATGTGTGATCGTGAATCGAAGCGAGCGTGCTCTGCGTGCTCTACGTTGGCGGCTGCCTCACCCTGCTGCGTTGGCGGCTGCCTGCCTCCCCCTTCTGCGTGCTCTGCGTTGGCGGCTACCCCTTCTGCATGCCCCTTCTGCCACCGGCACAACTGAATCGAGCGGCAGCCGTGTGGCGTGAACTCATGCCTCGACATATGGACGTGAGCGTGCGTGCAGCCTCCCCTTCTGCCACCGGCACGTATGCCTGCGACGCGTGAAACGACGTTGTGGAGTGACTGAATCCACTGGCAACCGTGCAGCACGGATCGATGCGTGCGTGTCAGCGTGCATGCATGCGTTTAGGTCTAGGTCACTAGATGCGTGCGTGGCGGTGTTCGCATGCATAGCAGGCTACATAGATGCCAAAGACGGGCATGCATAGCAGGCTACATCGATGCCAAAGACGGGCATGCATAGCAGGCTGCATCCATCGATAGTAGGCTTTTTTAATTTATTACCAACAAACTAACGGGCCCGTCCTATGAACACAAACACGGCCCAACCAGCGAAGCCACAGCCACAGTCAACAGAGTTCAACATGGCCCCACAAGTCAGTTAACGGCCAAGACGGCAAACGCTTGTTATCAACATTTGTGAGAGTTTCAGCTAAGGGAGAGGGGAAAAGTGAGCAAAAGTTCGAAGCGTGGGGAAAACTGAGCACAACTAAGGAATTGGGGGCACAGATGGAATAATCCCTATTATCTTCAGGACGAATATCGAAGGTTATTTTCATACCCTCCTGAAATCCATATGCCTTGCAAAGAACTTCCTAATTTGGGCACCCTATTTCTCTGTTATAAACTATTGGGGAACGTTGCATGGGAAACAAAAAATTTCCTACGCACACGAAGACCTATCATGGTGATGTCCATCTACGAGAGGAGATTTGGATCTACGTACCCTTGTAGATCGCACAGCAGGAAGCGTTAAGAAATGCGGTTGATGTAGTGGAACGCCCTCACGTCCCTCTATCCGCCCCACGAACTATCCCAAAAACCGTCCCGCGATTCGTCCCACGATCTGCTCCGATCTAGTGCCATACGGATGACACCTCCGTGTTCAGCACACGTACAACTCGACGATGATAGCGGCCTTCTTGATCCAGCAAGCAAGACGGAGAAGTAGATGAGTTCTCCGGCAGCGTGACGACGCTCCGGTGGTGGTGAAGGATCTACTCCTGCAGGGCTCCGCCCGAGCTCCACAGAAATACAATCTAGAGGCAAAACTATGGTGTCTAGATCTGAGTTGCACGTGGCAAAGTTGTCTCAAATCAGCCCTAAATCACCAGTATATATAGGAGGGAGGGGGAGGAACTTGCCTTGAGGGTCAAGCCCCCAAGGTGCGCCGGCCAAGAGGAGGAGTAGGACTTCTACTCCAATCCTACTCAAAATAGGATTGGAAAGTGGAGTCCTTCTCTTCCTTCTCACCTTTTCTTTTTTTTTCTTTAGTTTTTCTCTTATGGCGCATAGGCCTTATTGGGCTGTCCCACCAGCCCATCAAGGGCTGGTGCGCCACTCATAAGTCCTTTGGGCTTCCCCCGGGAGGGTTGCCCCCCTCCCGGTGAACTTCCGGAACCCATTCGTCACTCCCGGTACATTCCCGGTAATGCCCGAAAACTTTCCGGTAACCAAATGAAGTCATCCTATATATCAATCTTCGTCTCCAGACCATTCCGGACACCCTCGTGACGTCCGTGATCTCATCCGGGACTCTGAACAACATTCGGTAACCACACATATAACTCAACTATACTAAAACATGGCCGAACCTTAAGTATGCAGATCCTGCGGGTTCGAGAACTATGTAGACATGCCTCGAGGTACTCCTCGGTCAATATCCAATAGCGGGACCTGGATGCCCATATTGGATCCTACATATTCTCCAAAGATCTTATCGGTTGAACCTCAGTGTCAAGGATTCATATAATCCCGTATGCCATTCCCTTTGTCGTTCGGTATGTTACTTGCCCGAGATTCGACCGTCGGTATCCGCATACCTATTTCAATCTCGTTACCGGCAAACTCTTTACTTGTTCTGTAATACAAGATCCCGTGACTTACACTTAGTCACATTGCTTGCAAGGCTTGTGTGTGATGTTGTATTACCAAGTGGGCCCTGAGATACCTGCTGGCTCTTGAGCTTGCGTTGGTTTTTCCCTTGAAGAGGAAAGGGTGATGCAGCACAGGAGCAGTAAGTATTTCCCTCAGTTTGAGAACCAAGGTATCAACCCAGTAGGAGAATTGCGTCAAGTCCAGAGTACCTGCGCAAACACAAAAGAGCTTGCACCCAACGATATAAAGGGGTTGTCAATCCCTTCAAGATTGATTGCAAAGTGAGATCTAAAGGCGAAAAGTGCAACGAAGTAAAAGAGTAAGGCTAAAAATATGGTGTGAAGTAGACCCGGGGGCCATAGTGTTCACTAGAGGCTTCTCTCAAAATAGCAAATATTATGGTGGGTGAACAAATTACTGTCGAGCAATTGATAGAACCGCGCAAAGTCATTACGATATCTAAGGCAATGATCATACATATAGGCATCACGTCCGAGACAGGTAGACCGATACTTTCTGCATCTACTACTATTACTCCACACATCGACCGCTATCCAGCATGCATCTAGTGTATTGAGTTCACGACGAACAGAGTAATGCTTTAAGAAAGAGGACATGATGTAGAGGGATAAACTCAAACCAATGATGAAAACCCCATCTTTTAAGCCTTGATGGCAACAACACGATGCGTGCCTCGCTACCCCTTCTAACACTGGGTGAGGTCACCGCACAGTATGAACCCAAAACCAAGCACTTCTCCCATTTCAAGAATCATAGATCAAGTTGGCCAAACAAAACCCACAACTCGAAGAGAATTACAAGGATATAAAATCATGCATAAGAGAGATCAGAAGAAACTCAAATAAGATTCATAGATAATCATATCATAAATCCACAATTCATCGAATCTCGACAAACACATCGCAAAAGAAGATTACATCGGATAGATCTCCATGAAGATCATGGAGAACTTTGTATTGAAGATCCAAGAGAGAGAAGAAGCCATCTAGCTACTAGCTATGGAACCACAGGTCTATGGTGAACTACTCACGCATCATCAGAGAGGTCATGGTGTTGATGAAGAAGCCCTCCGTATCTGAATCCCCCCTCCGGCAGGGCACCAGAACGTGCCCCAGATGGGATCTTGCGGAGATAGAAGCTTGCAGCGGCGGAAAAGTATTTTCGTGGATCTCTCCTTCAGTTTTGGAATTTTTCTGAATTTATAGGCCGAAGAGATAGGGCAGACGTGCCACACGGGGGCCACAAGCCTGCTAGGCGCGGGCCCTCCTGGCCGCGCCTAGGGGGCTTGTGGGGTCCCCTGCTGGCCCCTGCCATGGTTCTCAAGTTTGATGCGTATCTTTTGTTCCGGAAAAAAATCTTTTCAGAAGTTTTATTCCGTTTGGACACCATTTAAAATCCTCCTCTGTATGGCAATCCCTACTCATTCACATTGATATCTATTGATGAGCATCTCCATAGCTCATTGGTATGCCTAGTTAATGTGACCATCTTCTCTTTGTTTATCTTGCAACCTCCACCACACTCCATTCCACTTATAGTGCTAAAACCATGGCTCACGCTCATGTATTGCGTGAGAGTTGAAAAAGTTTGAGAAAGTAAAGGTGTGAAAACAATTACTTGGCCAATACCGAGGTTGTGCATGATTTAAATTCGTAGTGCAAGGATGATAGAGCATAGCCAGACTATATGATTTTGTAGGGATAACTTTCTTTTGGCCTTGTTATTTTGAAAGTTCATGATTACCTTGCTAGTTTGCTTGAAGTATTATTGTCTCCACATCAATAGCAAACTATTGTTCTGAATCTAATGGATCTGAACATTCACGTCACATAAGAGGAGTTACAAATGGCATCTATGCTAGGTAGCATGAAAGCATCAAAAATTCATTCTTTATCACTTCCCTACTCGAGGACGAGCAAGACTTAAGCTTGGGGATGCTTGATACGTCTCAAACGTATCTATAATTTTTTATGGTTTCACGTTGTTATCTTGTCAACTTTGGATGTTTTATGTACCTTTTATATATTTTTTGGGACTAACTTATTAATTCAGTGCCAAGTGCCAGTTCCTGTTTTTTGTGTGTTTTTGACTCTTTTCAAATCTGATTTTGGAACGGAGTGCAAACGGAATAAAATCCCTGAAATAATTTGTTTTCAGAACAGAAGAAGATCGGGAGACTTGAGGGCCAAGGCAGGAGAGCCACAGGGGGCCCACAAGCCCTGTAGCGCCGCCAGGGGGCCCGCGGCTACCAGGCTTGTGGCCTCCCTAACGCTCCCGTGCCCTAGCTCTTTGGCCTATAAATTCCCTAAAATCGCAGAAAAAATGAGGGCATCCACGAAAACACTTTTCCGCCGCCGCAAGCTTCCGTTTCCGCGAGATCTCATCTGGAGACCCTTCCCGGTGCCCCGCCGGAGGGGACTTTGGAGTTGGAGGGCTTCTACATTAACATCATCGCCTCTCCAATGACTCGTGAGTAGTCCACTTCAGACCTACGGGTCCGTAGTTAGTAGCTAGATGGCTTCTTCTCTCTCTTGGATCTTCAATACAAAGTTCTCCATGATCTTCATGGAGATCTATCCGATGTAATCCTCTTTGGCGGTGTGTTTGTCGAGATCCGATGAATTGTGGATTTGTGATCAGATTATCTATGAATTATATTTGAGTCTTTCCTGATTTCTTATATGCATGATTTGATATCCTTGTAAGTCTCTCCGAGTCTTGGGTTTTGTTTGGCCAACTAGATCTATGATTCTTCCAATGGGAGAAGTGCTTGGTTTTGGGTTCATATCGTGTGGTGACCTTTCCCAGTGACAGAAGGGGCAGCAAGGAACGCATCGTGTTGTTGCCCTCAAGGGTAACAAGATGGGATTTCATCATAGATTTGAGATTGTCCATCTACATCATGTCATCTTGCTTCAGGGGTTACTCTGTTCTTTTGAACTTAATACACTAGATGCATGCTGGATAGCGGTCGATGTGTGCAGTAATAGTAGTAGATGCAGAAAGTATCGGTCTACTTGTTTTGGACGTGATGCCTATATATATAATCATTGCCTTAGATAACGTCACGACTTTGCGCGGTTCTATCAATTGCTCGACAGTAATTCGTTCACCCACCGTCTACTTGCTTTCATGAGAGAAGCCACTAGTGAACACTACGGCCCCCGGGTCAATTCACAACTATCGTCTCCACTTTCACTTTTACTTTGCTTTGTTTACATTTTTGCTTTCAGTTCTCATTTTGCAAACAATCTATAAGGGATTGACAACCCCTTCATAGCGTTGGGTGCAAGATATTTGTGTTTGTGTAGGTACTTGTGACTTGACGCGATCCTACTGGATCGATACCTTGGTTCTCAAACTGAGGGAAATACTTACCGCCGCTGTGGTAGATCACCCTTTCCTCTTCAAGGGAACACCAACGCAAGGCTCCATGGCCGCGGGGAAATCCTTTGCATATTTGCCAAGGAAGTCCCTATAGGCGTAGCCCGTAGCAGAAGGGTTCCTAGCGCCGTTTCCAGGGAAGGTCTGTTGATGCAGTAGCACCGGGCCAGTGGGCCACAAGCCCTATAGCCGCGGCCTCCCCCCTGGCGGCGGCTACCAAGCTTGTAGGGCCCACGTGGCTCTGCCGCCCCCAATTCCAGTACTATTTATTCCCTTTCGTCCCGGAAAAAATCAAGAGAGAATATTTCAACGTGTTTGCGATACGGAGGCGCAGCCACATCCTGTTCTTCATCTGGAGGGCAGATCTGGAGTCCGTTTTGGGTTCCGGAGAGGGTAAATCATCGCCATCGTCATCATCAACCTTCTTCCCTCTCTAATTCCATGAAGCTCTTCATCGTTTGTGAGTAATCTATTCGTAGGCTCGCTGGGCGGTGATGAGTAGGATGAGATCTATCATGTAATCGAGTTAGTTTTGACGGGGATTGATCCCTAGTATCCACTATGTTCAGAGATTGATGTTGCAACTACTTTGACATGCTTAATGCTTGTCACTAGGGCCCGAGCGCCATGATTTCGGATCTGAAATTATTATGTTGTCACCAATATATGTGTGTTTTAGATCCGATCTTGCAAGTTGTAGTTACCTACTATGTGTTATGATCCGGCAACCCCGGAGTGACAATAACAGGAACCACTCCCGGTGATGACCATAGTTTGAGGAGTTCAGGTGTTCACCAAGTGCTAATGCGTTGTTCCGGTTCTTTATTAAAAGGAGAACCTTAATATCCCGTAGTATCCATTTGGACCCCGCTGCCACGGGAGGGATGGACAATAGATGTCATGCAAGTTCTTTTCCCTAAGCACGTATGACTACACACGGAATGCATGCCTACATCACATTGACGAATGGGAGCTAGCCACATATCTCTCTGTGTTATAACTGTTGCATGATGAATGTCATCCGACAAATCACCGACCAATTGCCTACGAGTTTGTCCCACTATTGCTGTTACTATTGTTACTGCTACTGTTACTTGCTACTGTTGCTACTTGCTACTGCTGTCACTATTGTTGTTCCTTGCCAGTGCTAATACTCGTTGACTGCTGCTACCTGTTACAATACTTTTTCTCGCACCATTGCCGGGAAAGAATATTTCCCGTCCACGGTCAACTTTCGGCGCCATTGATACGACAGTTAGGAATAGTCTGCCTAGTCACCAGATCGTTTCTGGCACAGTTGTTATCATACTATTTTGTTGTTGACACTTTGCTTGCACACACTAATCTTTCAGGTGTGGTTGAATCTGACACATTCAGCTGCTAATACTTGAGAATATACTTTCACCTCCCGTCGTGCGAACCAACAAATTTGGGTTGAATATTCTACCCTCGAAAACTGCCTCGATCCCACGCGCTGGTGGGCTATTGCAAGACAATTTCTAATTGTTGAGCAATTGGGAGCAGCTCTTTTCTGGCTCCGTTGCCGTGGAGGCATCAAGTCAGGAATAGTTGCACGTAAGCAGCATTTTTCTGGCGCCGTTGCCGGGGACTGCTAGCAGGGTCTACCAATAATGATGGGACAAAAGCTATCTTGTGCGGTAGCAAGAACGAGGAAATCAGCAGGGTACTTCGTTTTACCACACAAGACTTCAACATCCCTAACAATTCCCAAAGGGCAGATAGTATCTCTATTGGCAAGTTGAATAGTGACATCAATAGGTTCTATCTCAACAGGTGCAATCTCATCTTTGATTTCATCGTATAAGGATTGAGGTATTGCACTAACACTAGCACCCACGTCACATAAACCATGATAACAATGATCTCCTATCTTAATAGAAACCACAGGCATGCCAACAACAGGCCTATGTTTGTCTCTAACGTGAGGTTTAGCAATTCTAGTAGCATCTTCACAAAAGTGAATATTATGTCCCTCAAGATCGTCGGACAGAAGATCTTTGATAATAGCAATGCTAGGTTCAACTCTAATTTGCTCAGGGGGTGTAGGTGTTCTAATATAGCCTCTACGTATCATAGTTGAAGCTTTAGAATGATCCTTTATCCTAACAGGGAAATGTGGTTTCTCAATGTAAGCACTGGGAACAACAGGATCATTATAGGCAATGACTTTCTCTTCAACTGGAGTGGGTTTAACTACATTGACTTCTAAAGGAGGATGATATTTAAACCACTTCTCTTTGGGGAGATCAATATGAGCAGAAAACGATTCACACAATGAAGCTACTATCTCAGAGTCAAGTCCATACTTAGCGCTAAAGTCACAAAAAGTATTTGTCTCAACAAAGGATTTAACGCAATCAAACGTGAAATTCATACCTGACTCCTTACCTTCTTCAATCTCCCAATCTTCAGAGTTGCGTTTAATTCTCTCCAATGAATTCCATTTGAAGTCAATATCTCTCTTCATAAAAGAACCGGTACAAGAAGTGTCAAGCATGGTGTGATCATCATGAGAAAGCCAAGCATAGAAGTTCTGAATGATAATTTCTCTCGAGAGCTCATGATTGGGGCATGAATATAACATTGATTTAAGCCTCCCCCAAGCTTGAGCGATGCTTTCTCTGTCACGAGGCCAAAAATTGTAAATATAATTCCGAACACGATATACTAAATGCATAGGATAAAACTTTTGATGAAATTCCAATTTCAACCGATTGTAGTCCGATGATCGAGTGTCATCACATAGCCTATACCATGTCAACGCCTTATCCTTCAAAGATAAAGGAAATACCTTCTTCTTGACCTCATCCTCGGGCAAACCTGCAAGCTTAAATAAACCACAAACTTCATCTACATAGATTAGATGCAAGTCTGGATGTGATGTTCCATCTCCTGTAAAAGGATTAGCCAGCAGTTTCTCAAGCATACCCGAAGGAAAATCTAAGCAAATATTTTCAGTAGGTAAAGCAGGTTGAGGAGCAACTATTTGTGCTTCCGTTCGAGGTGAAGATACCCCGAACAAGCCCCTCAAAGGATTAGTATCCATAGTGACAACTGGCAATAAATTTCAGCACACTATACGAATGTTTCCTTACCAAGTTCCACTTACCAAAGGTGCTTCACTCCCCGGCAACGGCGCCAGAAAAGAGTCTTGATGACCCACAAGTATAGGGGATCAATCGTAGTCCTTTCGATAAGTAAGATTGTCGAACCCAACGAGGAGTAGAAGGATCTGACAAGTGGTTTTCAGCAAGGTAAAATCTACAGGCACTGAAATTGTCGGTAACAAGTGATTGTGCGGTGAGATGATTCGTAGCAAGCAACAAGTAACAAAATTAGCAACGGTGCAGCAAAGTGGCCCAATCCCTTTTGTAGCAAGGGACAAGCCTGGACAAAGTCTTATAGGAGGAAAAACGCTACCGAGGACACACGGGAATTTCTGTCATGCTAGTTTCATCATGTTCATATGATTCGCGTTCGTTACTTTGATAGTTTGATATGTGGGTGGACCGGCGCTTGGGTACTGCCCTTACTTGGACAAGAATCCCACTTATGATTAACCCCTCTCGCAAGCATCCGCAACTACGAAAGAAGAATTAAGAAAAAGTCTAACCATAACATTAAACTAGTGGATCCAAATCAGCCCCTTACGAAGTAACACATAAACTAGGGTTTAAGCTTCTGTCACTCTAGCAACCCATCATCTAATTACTACTTCCCAATTCCTTCCTCTAGGCCCAAATAATGGTGAACTGTTATGTAGTCGACGTTCACATAACACCACTAGAGGAAAAACAACATACAACACATCAAATTACCGACCGACTACCAAATTCACATGACTACTATTAGCATGACTTATCCCATGTCCTCAGGAACAAAAGTAACTACTCACAAAGCATAATCATATTAATGACCAGAGAGGTAATGAGTAGCATCAAGGATCTGAACATAAACTCTTCCACCAAGTAATCCAACTAGCATCAACTACAAAGAGTAATCAACACTACTAGCAACCTTACAAGTACCAATCGGAGTCGCAAGACGGAGTTTGGTTACAAGAGATGAACTAGGGTTTGGACATGAGATGGTGCTGATGAAGATGTTGATGGTGACGTGTCCCCTCCGATGAGAGGAGTGTTGGTGATGACGATGGTGATGATTTCCCCCTCCGGGAGGGAAGTTTCCCCGGCAGGATCGTCCTGCCGGAGCTCTAGATTGGTTCTGCTCAAGTTCCGCCTCGTGGCGGCGTCGAATCCACGAAAAAGCTCCTCCTTGATTTTTTCCTGGACGAAACCCTTCATATAGCAGAAGAGGGGGGCTAGTGGGCCAGCAGGCTGCCCACAGGCCCTCATGGCGCGGTCTGGGGGGGGTGGTCGCGTCGTGCAGGCTTGTGGCCACCTGCTGGCGCCCCTCTGGCGCTTCTTCGGCCCAGTATTTTTTATATATCCGAAAAAATCCTCGTTGATTTTTACGGCGTTTGGAGCTGCGTAGAATAGGTATCTCAACTTTGCTCCACTTTTAGGCCAGAATTCCAGTTGTCGGCATTCTCCCTCTTCATGTAAACCTTGCAAAATAAGAGAGAAAAGGCATAAGTATTGTACCGTGAAGTGAAATAACAGCCCAAGAAGCGATAAATATCAACATGAAAACATGATGCATAATGGACGTATCACTAATCATATCAACTATACGATTCATGCTCGACCTTTCGGTCTCTTCTGTTCCGAGGCCACGTCCGCACATGCTAGGCGCGTCAAGTTTAACCTGAGTGTTCCGTGTGTGCAACTGTTTTGCACCCGTTGTATGTGAACGTTGAGTCTATCACACCCGATCATCATGTGGTGTCTCAAAACGACGAACTGTAGCAACGGTGCACAGTCAAGGAGAACACGATTTCGTCTTGAAATTTTAGTGAGAGATCACCTCATAATGCTACCGTCGTGCTAACAAAAATAAGGTGCATAAAAGGATTAACATCACATGCAATTCATAAGTGACATGATATGGCCATCATTATGTGCTTCTTGATCTCCATCATCAAAGCACCGGCACGATCTTCTTGTCACCGGCGCCACACAGATCTCCATCAACGTGTCGCAATCGGGGTTGTCGTGCTACTTCTGCTATTACTACTAAGGCTACATCCTAGCAATATAGTAAACACATCTGCAAACTCAAACGTTAGTTTAAAGACAACCCTATGGCTCCTGCAATTTGTCGTACCATCGACGTGCAAGTCGATATTAACTATTACAACATGATCATCTCATACATCCAATATATCACATCACGTCATTGGCCATATCATATCACAAGCATACCCTGCAAAAACAAGTTAGACGTCCTCTAATTGTTGCTCATGTTTTACGTGGCTGCTATGGGTATCTAGTAGATCGCATCTTACTTACGCAAAAGCCACAACGGAGATGTGCAAATTGCTATTTAACCTCTCCAAGGACCGCCTCGGTCAAAACCAATTCAACTAAAGTTGAAGAAACCGAAACTCGCCAGTTATCTTTATGCAACGAGGTTGCATGTCAATCGATGAAACCGGTCTTTCATAAGCGTACGAATAATGTCGGTCCGGGCCGCTTCAATCCAACAATACCGCCGAATCGAGAAAAGACTAAGGAGGGCAGCAAATCGAACATCACCGTCAATAAAACCCTTTGTGTTCTACTCTAGATAACATCTATGCATGAACCTAGCTCTGATACCACTGTTGGGGAACGTCGCATGGGAAACAAAAAATTTCCTACGCGCACGAAGACCTATCATGGTGATGTCTGATACGTCTCCAATGTATCTACTTTTCCAAACTCTTTTGCCCTTGTTTTGGACTATAATTTGCATGATTTGAATGGAACTAACCTGGACTGACGCTGTTTTCAGCAGAATTGCCTTGGTGTTATTTTTATGCAGAAATCAAAGTTCTCCAAACGTCCTGAAAATTTACGGGGAGCAGTTTTGGAAAATATCAAAAATATCTGCGCCAAGTTCCACCTCAGGGGGTGGGCCAGTGGGCCACAAGCCCCTGCTCCGCCACCTCCCCCTGGTGGTGGTGGGCAGGCTTGTGGGGCCCACAGGCACCTGCCGCCCCCAACTCCAGCTCTATAAGTTTCCTTTCATCCCAGAAAAAAATAAAAGGAGAAGTTTTCATCGCATTTTCGATACGAAGGCACCGCCACCACCTGTTCTTCATCTGGAGGGCAGATCTGGAGTCCGTCTTGGGCTCCGGAGAGGGGAAATCGTCGCCATCGTCATCATCAACCTTCTTCCCTCTCCAATTCCATGAAGCTCTTCGTCATTCGTGAGTAATCTATTCGTAGGCTCGCTGGGCGGTGATGAGTAGGATGAGATCTATCATGTAATCAAGTTAGTTTTGATGGGGATTGATCCCTAGTATCCACTATGTTCTGAGATTGATGTTGCTACTACTTTGCCATGCTTAATGCTTGTCACTAGGGCACGAGTGCCATGATTTCAGATCTGATATTATTATGTTCTCACCAATATATGTCTGTTTTAGATCCGATCTTGCAAGTTGTAGTTACCTACTATGTGTTATAATCCGGCAACCCCGGAGTGACAACAACCGGAACCACTCTCGGTGATGACCATAGTTTGAGGAGTTCATGTGTTTACCAAGTGCTAATGCGTTGGTCCGGTTCTCTATTAAAAGGAGAACCTTAATGTCCCGTAGTTTCCTTTTTGACCCCGCTGCCACGGGAGGGACGGACAATAGATGTCATGCAAGTTCTTTTCCCTAAGCACGTATGACGACACACGGAATGCATGCCTACATCACATTGACGAACGGGAGCTAGCCACTTATCTCTCCGTGTTATAGTTGTTGCATGATGAATATCATCCAAACAAATCACCAACCCATTCCCTATGAGTTAGTCCTACTACCGATGTTACTTGTTTTGCTCTGCTGCTGCTGCTACTACTACTGTTGCTACTGCTGTTACTTGTTTTGCTCTGCTGCTGCTGCTACTACTGTTGCTACTGTTGTTACTTGTTTTGCTCTGCTGCTGCTACTACTGTTGCTATTACTGTCGCTTGCTACTATTGCTATTTCTCGTTACACTGCTGCTACCAGCTACACTGTTGGTTCACCTACCGTTGACGGGAATTGACAACTTTCGTCAACGCGGCAACGAAGGTGCCATTGATACAATTGTTAGGAATAGTCTTCCGTCAACAGATCGTTTCTGACACCATTGTTATCATACTACTTTGCTGTTACTACTGTGCTTGCAGATACTAATCTTTCAGGTGTGGTTGAATCCGACAAATTCAGCTGCTAATACTCGAGAGTATTCTCTCACCTCCCGACTGGCTTATCAACAAATTGGGTCGAATAGTCTACCCTCGAAAACTGTTGCGAACCCACGCGCTGGTGGGCCATCAACAACATTGTTCTAGCCTCATTACTGGGGAGTGCTTTCAGCATTCTTTTGGTGCCGTTGCAGGAGAAGGTTTGTTGTCATAAGCATCCGTCTAGCTAACGCCAGAGATTGCACGATCAACATTTTTCTGGCGCCGTTGCCGGGGAGGTATTGCTATAGTCTGTGAGTCACTTGGGATTTATATCTGTTGATCACTATGAAGAATCTGAAGGATCCGAAGACCAAAGTCTTGCCCTCAACTACGAGGGGATGTAAGGAATTTCCATCTAGCTCTGCACTTGATTCACCTTCAGTTATGAGTAAGTTTGCGACTTCACCTCCTGCTAGAAATCTTGATTTGTCGCCTGTGCTTGATGATGCTTGTGATACTACTGCTAGAGATGCTATGCTTGATACTATGCCTGATACTGCTAGAGATGCTATGCTTGATACTATGTCTGATGATATTATGCTTGATACTATGCCTGATACTGCTAGAGATGCTATGCTTGATACTACTTTGCCTGATGATGCTAGAGATGCTATTTTGCCTGATGATGCTATGCTTGATACTGCTAGAGATACGCCTTTGACTGATGTTCCACTAGGAGTGTTCCTTGATGGTCATATTGCTAGAGTTACTGCCAATGCTCGTGATGCTCCTGAAACTACCGATACTATTGAGATAGAACCTCCTTTTGCTCCTGCTAGATCTAGCTCTCCTAGATATGAATTGCCTGATATACCTGAGGGTTACATTATGGAGGGAGAGATAGCTGAGGATTTTCTTGCGTGTAAGGATGCCTATGACGCTGAGAAATTACTTCTCAAGTGGAAGAAAAAATCTCGGGAAGCTAGGATGAAAAATGACCCGAAGTTTGCCACGTCGCCTATCTTTGTCACTGATAAGGATTATGAATTCTCTGTCGACCCTGAGATAATCTCTCTAGTCGAATATGATCCTTTTCACGGTTATGAGTCTGAGACGGTCATAGCCCATCTTGCCAAACTACACGAAATAGCCAACCTTTTCACTAATGAGGAGAACACCCGCCACTACTATATCCTTAAGCTATTTCCTTTCTCTCTAAAGGATGACGCTAATGCCTGGTTCACCTCTCTTGCTCCTGGATGTGTGCGTAGTCCCCAGGAGATGGTCTATTACTTCTGTGAGAAATATTTCCCTGCCCATAAGAAGCAAGCTGCATTGCAGGAAATATACAACTTTGCTCAACTCCAAGAAGAGAGTCTTCCACAAGCTTGGGGGAGGCTCGTCCAGCTACAGAATGCTTTGCCTGATCACCCTCTTAAGAAGAACGAGATACTTGATATCCTCTATAACAGACTTATCGATGCCTCTAGAGACCACCTAGATAGTTGTGTCGGTTGTGTTTTTAGGGAACGAACTGTAGAACAAGCTGAGACTCTACTGAATAACATCTTGATCAACAATAATGCTTGGACTATTCCCGAACCACCTCCTAAGCCAACTCCAAAGAGAAGAGGTATTCTATTCCTCAGTCCCGAAGATATGCAAGAAGCCAATAAATCTATGCAAGAGAAAGGCATTAGATCTGAAGATGTCAAAAATCTACCACCTATCGAAGAGATCCATGGTCTCGATAACCCGATACAAGTAGTAGAAGTGAATTCTCTGCGTAGTTTTGATGAGAGTGATATTGCTTTTTATAAACCTGCTAGCCTATGCTTTGATGAATTTGACAACTTTGTTGCCAAACAACAGAGTTTCAATGATTATGTTAGCAGACATTTGGAACAAAGCACTCATATGCTTAGCCGTTTAAGTGCTTGTGTAGAAAGAAATGTCAACGATCTGAAGCTTCTGAGTAAACATGCCTCTATGATTACTACTCAGGTAGAACAAGTACTTAAAGCTCAGAATGACTTGCTCAATGAATTAAATGACAAATCTGTTAGAGTCATTACTAGAGGAGGCAAAATGACTCAGGAACCTTTGTATCCTAAAGGTCATCCTAAGAGAATTGATCAAGATTCTCAAGGAATCAATGCTGATACACCTAGTCATCCTAAGGAGAAGAAGAAGGATGATAGAAACCTGCATGCCAGTTCACCAAATACTGTCACACCTGAAGAACCTAATGATATTTCTGCGTCTCATGCAGAAACACAATCTGGTGATGAACATGAACCTGGTGACAATATGGACAGTGACGTTCATAATGATGCTCAACCAAGCAATGATGAGGATGTGGAGATTGAACCTACGGTTAATCCTGATAACCCACAACCTAAGAGATACGATAAGAATGACTTCACTGCTAGGAAGCATGGTAAATAAAGAGAGCCATGGGTTCAGAGACCTATGCCCTTTCCTCCTAAGCCATCCAAGAAAAAGGATGATGAGGATTTTGAGCGCTTCGTTGAGATGATAAGACCCGTCTTTCTGCAGATGCGGTTAACTGATATGCTCAAGATGTCTCTGTATGCCAAGTACATGAAAGATATGGTGCCTAATAAACGGAAGGTACCAGATCTTGAGATCTCCACCATGCTTGCCAATTATACTTTCAAAGGTGGAACTCCTAAGAAACTTGGTGATCCCGGAGTGCCCACTATTCATTGCTCCATTAAAGGAAACTACGTAAGAACTGCCTTATGTGACCTTGGAGTCGGTGTTAGTGTTATGCTGCTCTCTCTTTATCGTAGACTTGAATTGGATAAGTTGACACCCACTGAAATTTCTCTGCAAATGGCCGACAAATCAATTGCTTTCCCTATCGCATTTGTGAGGATGTGCCTGTTGTGGTTGCTAACACCACTATCTTAACAGACTTTGTTATCTTGGATATTCTCGAGGACGATGCCATGGCTGTCATCCTCGGAAGACCCTTTTTAAACACTACAGGGGCTGTTATAGATTGCATCAAAGGCAATGTCACTTTCCATGTCAACGGTAATGAGCACATAGTGCACTTTCCGAAGAAACGATATCTAGTACATTGCATCAATGCTATCGAAAAGACTTCATCGATTCTTATTGGGAGCTTTGAATGCCCTATTCCTCGTGTCAAGATGAAGTATGATTTGCTTGTTGGGGATATACGTATCCCCATTGAGGTGACTTAGTGGCTATTCGAAAATTCTCCATTCTCTCTTGCGACTCGAGAAGGTTTTGTCGTAAGGACTTGATCAATCCCATTGACGGATTTCTTTCGATGACCATGAAACGGATGAATCAAGGAGTCACATACCTCTGTTTTGCGTTTTCTTTTTCTGTTGCTTAGAAGAAAAATGATAGAATTAGTTTAGTTTTTCCTGTTTTCTGTTTTAGCGTCCCGGAGAAAAATACCTCGAAAATAGAAGTTCTCCGATGGTCCTGAAAATTTAGTATTATTTTTTCTAGAATTTTTTAAAATTTCTGGGCCTGAGAGCTGGCCAGGGGGCCTGACCAGTGGGCCACAAGCCCCCCCCCCCACCGCCACCTACCCCCCTGGTGGCGGGGTGCAAGCTTGTGGGGCCCACAGGCATACCCTCCACTCATTCCAGCTCCCAGCCTCTTCTTCCACCTCCAAAAAAATTGTTTCATAGCTCAAACCCGTGTTCTTGCTCATTTGGGTGTGATTTTCGATCTCCTTGCTCAAAGCACCATTCTCCAAACTGTTTTGGGGAAATTACTCCCTCGTAAGTGACTCCTCCATTGGTCCAATTAGTTTTTGCTCTAGTGCTTTATCCTTCGCGTATTCTTGCTACCTTGGTGACCCTGTTCTTGAGCTAGAAATGTTGATTTTAGCTGGTTCCAAGTAGTTTTAGCGCATGATACGGTCTCTAGGCACTAGTAGGAGTAGTTGCTACAAGTTGGGTTAATCTTCATTCACTTTTCTTTCGAAGTCTCTAAAAATTTCAGAATTTTTCAGAGCTAGAAAAAGGAAAAGATGAGGAGGTTCTTGAGAGGCTCTTCAAGCCGTAACCCCAAGGAGGATGAGAAGAATCACCCCAAGTACGTAGTCCCTCGAGTCACAGAAGTTCGAGGGTGCGAGTGGCCAAGTGATTAATTTTTGCACGTCGCCGGACTTTATGAAGACTTTTATTACTTGGTGGAGAACGCAGGTCTTACTGCGTTCGTTGAAGATAAGTGCCCACAATATCTCCTCCTCACTAATATTTTCGTTGAAAGCTTCAACTTTTATCCGAGACAGAATCCTCCCATGGTTGAGTTCATGATTTACGATATCCCCCAGTGCATGACGCTACAGGACTTTTGCAATGTATGCAAATTACCTTATGTTGGGGATATCCGTGACCCTCGTCCACGGGACTTGGAGGATTTCATTGGTTCTATTGCTGTTGGAGAGGAGAGAGGAGTGTCTCGCGCTAGAATTGCTAGCATACATTTTCCTGTGCTTCGATACTTCTCACTATTTGTGGGAAAATGTTTGATTGGCCGTGGGGAGGCTGGATCACTTAGTTCTCCAGACCTTGCGGTTTTGCACGAAGGCCTTTATAACGATAAGACTTATAGCCTGGGCTCTATAGTAGCTCAACGGTTGAACCTGAACCGTTCTAAAGGTGTGGTCTATGGAGCTATCTATGCTACCCGTCTTGCCAGACATTTTGAGATACCGATTAGACTGGGAGAGGAAGGAGAGATGCTTCTCCCTGAGAGATATCTGAATTATGACAGCATGGTTCGCCATGATTTTCTGGATAGAGATGCTAGTAGACGGATGATTTATAACCTGGTGTTTAGTCAGGGTACTCGAGAGACTATTACTTTGCCTGCTCCTTCTTTGTTTGATCTTCATGCAGGCAAGTACACTATTATGCCTGCGGACATCTAGGCATATTGGGGCTTGGCCCAACCACAGACGCCCGTGCCCGAGCCGCCAGTCGAGTACCAGACGCCAGTTTATCAGTGGGAGCCAGAGGAGCTCACACAGCAGTGGCATCCACAGTCTGCTCCGGAGTATCCTGGAGCTAGTTATTTCCCACCATGGGAGTAGACCAAGCTAGGCCAAAAGCCTAAGCTTGGGGGAGTACGTGTTCTCACCGACTTTACATTCATGCTTATGCTTTCACTTTGTTAGCCGGTGTTTACACTTTGCCACTGTATTATCCATGCTAGTTTCTTTTCGTTTTCTTGTTTTCTTGTTTTGTGTCCTTTTGAGAAAACCCAAAAAGATTTTTCTTTCTTCTTTTGCTTGTTGGGAGCTTTGCCATGTAAATAGTTTTCTTTTTCTTTGTGTCAAGGTAGAATATATTGGTTACAATGTTTATTGGTTCTTGCATGCTTACCTGTTTAGCTTTCAAAGAGCCATATTACTTTGTCTTCTCCTTTGTGTTTGCCTGCAGATTCAGCTTAGTCCAATGAGCTTATTATCGTTCACATCGTTCGATCGTGCAAATGAAAGGCAACAGTGATGATATATGATGAAGTGACTGACACTGAAAAGGTGGTATGAACTCTATCTATTTTGTTTTTGTAAATATGACTAGCTTGTCAACCCAGATTCAGCTTTGTTGTGAGAAAACCATGTTTGCAATGACAACTTAGAGATCATAGTTTATGATGCCATGCTTATTTAGCTGAGAGCTTATAATGGTTTGTCTTGAATGCCAACATAGATTTTGAGATGACTATGATGTAGTATGATAGGATGGTATTCTCCTTTGAATGTTTCAAGTGGCTTGACTTGGCGCATATTCATGCATGTAGTTGAAACAAAATCAACATAGCCTCTATGATGTTCGTGTTCATGGTGATTTATATCCTGTTCATGCTTGCATTCAATGTTAGTCAAACTCATTGCATCTTGATGACTGTTGTCGCTCTCTAGTTGGTCGCTTCCCAGTATTTTGCTAGCCTTCACTTGTACTAAGCGCAATACTGCTTGTGCATCCAATTCGATAAACCCAAAAGTTTTTTCCATGAGAGTCCACCATACCTACCTATTTGCGGTATTTACCTGTCGTTCCAAGTAAATTTGCATGTGCCATTCTCTAAACCTTCAAGAAATAATCTGTTTTGCATGCCCGAACCGCTCATGTGGTGATAGAGGGCTATTGGTATCTTCCATGCTAGGAGTGTTATCCTCGACATGTGTTTATTCACAGTCATTCACGAGAAAGGGGCCGGTAATTGGAATGCCCAGTTCCACGCTTAAATCGAAAACATAACTGTAAAACAAGACTCCCCCCGGATTGATGTTAGTATGGACCGTACCCGAGGATTCGACTAGCCGTGGAGTGTGATTGATTGGTGGTGGGGGAGTTAAAACTTTACTTTTCTGTTTGGGAACCGCCTATAGCATGAGTAGCATGGAAGATATTGAGAACTCTTGGTCATTGCGTTGACAATGAAAGCATGCCCCCAAAATTATTATCTCTATTTTCAAAGCTTGAGCTCTGGCACCTCTGCAAATCAATGCTTCCCTCTGCGAAGGGCATGTCTATTTATTTTCCTGTTGAGTCATCCTCCTCTTATATAAGCACCAATTAGAGAGCGCCTCTGTCATTTTTATGCTTTGCTTTTGATTGATATTGAGTATGACTACGACTGGATCTTCGTTGCTATGAATTACAATGTATAGTCAGCCCTTGATCTTTGAAAGTGCTCTGCATTTATGTTTTGTGGTCTCAGAAAGAGCTAGCGAGATACCACCTATTCATATTGCTTCATGCTTGTTTTGATTGAATTGTTGGTATCTGAAACTCATTATTATTTGCTCGCTAGCTGATTATGCCATTGATATTAGTTTATTGTGAGACCTTTGTGTCACTTGCTTATGTCGTTAACTTGTGATCTTGTTGATATTCTGGTTACGAGTTAGACATAGTTGCAACAACAAGATCAAACAGAGTTTGTCAAAGTTTTTCTTTCTCTTTCAGTTTGTCAACTGAGTTGCTTGAGGACAAGCAAGGTTTTAAGCTTGGGGGAGTTTGATACCTCTCCATCGTATCCACTTTTCCAAACTCTTTTGCCCTTGTTTTGGACTCTAATTTGCAGGATTTGAATGGAACTAACCCGGACTGACGCTGTTTTCAGCAGAATTGCCATGGTGTTGTTTTTTGTGCGGAAATGAAAGTTCTCGGAACATCCTGAAAATTTACGGAGAATTTTTCTGGAAAATATGAAAAATACCTGCGCAAAGATCCTCCGGAGGGGATGGGCCAGTAGGCCACAAGCCCTGTTGCCGCGGCCACCCCCCTGGCCGCGGCAACCAAGCTTGTGGGGCCCACGTGGTTCGGCCGCCCCCAATCTCAGCTCTATAAATTCACTTTCGCCCAGAAAAAAATCAGAAGAGAAGATTTCGTCGCGTTTGCGATATGGAGGCGCCGCCACATCCTGTTCTTCATATGGAGGACAAATCTGGAGTCCGTTTTGGGCTCCGGAGAGGGGAAATCATCGCCATCGTCATCATCAACCTTCTTCCCTCTCCAATTCCATGAAGCTCTTCATCGTTTGTGAGTAATCTATTCGTAGGCTCGCTGGGCGGTGATGAGTAGGATGAGATCTATCATGTAATCGAGTTAGTTTTGACGTGGATTGATCCCTAGTATCCACTATGTTCTGATATTGATGTTGCTACTACTTTGCCATGCTTAATGCTTGTCACTAGGGCCCGAGTGCCATGATTTCAGATCTGAAATTATTATGTTGTCACCAATATATGTGTGTTTTAGATCCGATCTTGCAAGTTGTAGCTACCTACTATGTGTTATGACCCGGCAAGCCCGGAGTGACAATAACTGGAACCACTCCCGGTGATGACCATAGTTTGAGGAGTTCATGTGTTCACCAAGTGCTAATGCGTTGTTTCGGTTCTTTATGAAAAGGAGAACGTTAATATCCTGTAGTATCCTTTTGGACCCCACTGCAACGGAAGGATGGACAATAGATGTCATGCAAGTTCTTTTCCCTAAGCACGTATGACTACACACGGAATGCATGCCTACATCACATTGACGAACGGGAGCTAGCCACATATCTCTCCGTGTTATAACTGTTGCATGATGAATATCATCCAAACAAATCACCGACCCATTGCCTACGAGTTTGTCCCACTGCTGTTGTTACTTGTGTTGCTCTGCTGCTACTGCTGTTACTACTATTGCTACTTGCTACTGCTGTTAAATTGTCGCTTGCTACTGTTGCTACTTGCTACTGCTGTCACTACTACTGTTCCTTGTCACTGCTGTTACTCGTTACACTGCTGCTACCTGCTACAATTCTGGTTCGCTCGTCGTTGACGGGAAAAGACAATTTCCATCAACAGGCAACTTCTGGCGCCATTGATACGACAGTGAGGAATAGTCTGCCGTCAACAGATCGTTTCTGACACCGTTGTTATCATCCTACTTTGCTGCTACTACTTTTCTTGCAGATACTAATCTTTCAGGTGTGGTTGAAGCCGACAAATTCAGCTGCTAATACTCGAGAGTATCCTCTCACCTCCTTCCTGGCGAATCAACAAATTTGGGTCGAATACTCTACCCTTGAGAACTGTCGCGAAGCCACGCGCTGGTGGGCCATCAACAACATTCTTCTAGTTTCGTTGCCGGGGAGTGCTAGCAGCATTCTTCTGGTGCCGTTGCAGGGGAAGGTCTGTTGTCACAGAAGCAGTAGGGATTTCCATACAAATGATGCACAAGAGCTAAGAGTATGTGAAAGCTCTTAAAGAAAACTAGTGGATGTGCATCCAACTTGCTTGCTCACGAAGACCTAAGGGAAATTTGAGGAAGCCTATCATTGGAATATACAAGCCAAGTTATATAATGAAAATTTCCCACTAGCTATATGGTGGTGACAAAACGAGAGACTCTCAATCATGAAGATCATGGTTCTTAATAAGCACTAGTGTGGAAGGATAGTAGCATTGTCCCTTCTCTCTTTCTCTCTCATTTTTTTGGTGGGCTCTTTGGCCTCTTCTTTTATTTTTTTTATTTTGGTGGGCATCTTTGGCCTCTTTTTTGTAAATGGGCTTCGCTGGCCTCTTTTATTTCCTCACATGGGACAATGCTCCATCAATGATGATCATCACACTTACAACTCAAAACTTAGAGCAATGATGACTCTATATGAAATGCCTTCGGTAGTGTACCGTGAAAATGATCTAGCATGGTATAGACATTAATGGAAACATCATGCTAGCTATCTTACGATCATGCAATGGCAATGTAGAAGCTGTGGCACATATCATGGTGGTAGTTGCATGGCAATATATCTCGGAATGGCTTTGAAAAAGCCATAGTAGGTAGGTATGGTGGCTGTTTTGAGGGAGGCTAATGGTGGGTTTTGTGCACCGGCGAAAGTTGCACGGCACTAAAGAAGCTAGTGATGGTGGAAGGTGAAAGTGCATCTAAACCATGCACTCAACATTAGTCATGAAGAACTCATATACTTGTTGCAAAAGTTTTAGTAGTAATCAAAACAAAGCATTCAACGCATACTCCTAGGGGAAGGGTTGGTAGGTATAAACCATCGCGCGATCCCGGCCGCCACACAAAGGATGACAATCAATAGACTAATGATGCTCAGACTTCGTCACATAGCGGTTCACCATACGTGCATGCTACGGGAATCACTATCTTCAAGACAAGTATTTCTAGATCCACAACACCTTACTAACATAACTTAAATATTACCACAACCACAACTCAAAACTAATTGAGATGAATCAAACTTCTCTAACTATTCAATGCACATGAAGGTGGAAGTTTTCATATCCCTTTGAATAACTACCCCTTTTGAGACTACTTTCATAGCATAGATCAACTGCCAAGCCACGCGCTTCCGTGCTCTAAAAGAAATAAGTGAAGCACAGAGAGCAAAATCAACTAGCTCAAAAGATATAAGTGAAGCACATGTGAGCTGAATTGTCTACCAGAGGATATAAGTGAAGCTCGACAAAATCACGGTGAGTGCATGTCTCTCTCTCTAGGTGTGCAACAAGGGATTTGTGTAGTCTTCGTATACTTCTGGTACTTCAAAAATTCTGAAAAATTACGACAGTCTGACGAATTTGCGTAGCAATCAGTAGCAAAAAGAATCAACTCAAAAGCTCTTACTAAAAAAATGAAAATTCTTTTCGTGAGCAGAAAGTTTCTCTCTTTTCCAGCATGACCAAACGATCATCCCCAAGACTAATCATAACGGTTTTACTTGGCACAAACGCAAAAAGAAACACAAAAAACACAATCATAACAGAATTATGAAAGTCTAGAAATCACAAAACATAAAGAAAAAGGATAGATTCGTTGGGTTGCCTCCCAACAAGCGCTATTGTTTAACGCCCTTAGCTAGGCATTGATAATTCAATGACGCTCACACAAAAGGCAAGAATTGAAGCACAACGAGAGCATCATAAAGCATGTGAAAATCACATCTAAGTCTAACATACTTCCTATGCATAGGCATTTTATAGGAAAACAGATTGTCAAGATAACCAATAGTTACCATATGCAAGGAAGAAGAAAGAGACAATAGCAATCTCAACATAACGAGAAGTGATTTAGTGATATGAAAGGTTCTACCACCATATTTTCCTCTCTCATAATAATTATATGTGGGATCATATTCGAATTCAACAATGTAACTATCACATAGGATATTCTTTTCATGATCCATATGCATGCAAAGTGGACGCTCTTCAAAAATAGTGGGATTATCATCAACTAAAGTCATGACTTCTCCAAACCCACTTTCAATATTATTGCAAACATCATATTCATCATGAGGCTTACACAAATTTTCAAGATCATAAGAAAAATCATCGCCCCACTCATGATCATTGCAACAAGTAGTGGACAAAGCAAAACTAGCATCCCCAAGCTTAGGGTTTTGCATATTTTTAGCATGATTGTCACTGAAAGAATTTATAGTGAAACCATTGCAATCATGCTTTTCATCCAAGGAGCCCTCGTGAATCACTTCATAAATTTCTTCCTCACAATTTTCAGATTCACGCATCTCAAGCAAAACTCCATAAAGATAGTCAAGTGCACTCCACTCACTAGCAATTGGATCAACATAATTGGATCTCTTAAAGAGATTAGCAAGTGGATGAGGATCCATATCACTAGATTTTCAGCAAGCGAAGATGCAAGCATATTGAAGGCACATGGCACACAAGCGAACAGAAAGCAAGCGAGAGAAAAGGGCGAACGAAATAGGCAAATGAAAAAAAAGGCAAATGAAAACGGCAAATGTGAAGTGGGGGAGAGGAAAACGAGAGGCAACTGGCAAAAAAGGTAAATGCAAGAGATGGCTCTGTGACACCTACTTGGATAGATCTTGACTTGATCTCTCCTCCCTGGCAAGCGATCCTCCTCCCCGGCAACGGCGCCAGAAATCATTCTGCTACTGCGACAACAGACCTTCCCTGGCAACGGCGCCAGGAATCCTTCTGTCACGGGCTACGCTTATCGGGACTTCCTTGGCAAATATGCAAAGGATTTCCCCGCGGCCTTGGAGCCTTGCGTTGGTGTTCCCTTGAAGAGGAAAGGGTGATGTAGCACAGCGGCGGTAAGTATTTCCCTCAGTTTGAGAACCAAGGTATCGATCCAGTGGGAGAATCGTGTCGAGTCACAAGTACCTGCACAAACATAAAGAGCTTGCACCCAACGCTATGAAGGGGTTGTCAATCCCTTATAGATTGTTTGCAAAGTGAGAACTGAAAGCAAAAAGTAAACAAAGCAAAGTAAAGGCGAAAGTGGAGACGATAGTTGTGAATAGACCCGGGGGCCGTAGTGTTCACTAGTGGCTTCTCTCACGAAAGCAAGTAGATGGTGGGTGAACGAATTACTGTCGAGCAATTGATAGAACTGCGCAAAGTCGTGACGTCATCTATGGCAATGATTATATATATAAGCATCACGTCCAAAACAAGTAGACCGATACTTTCTGCATCTACTACTATTACTCCACACGTCGTCCGCTATCCAGCATGCATCTAGTGTATTAAGTTCATAAGAACATAGTAACGCCTTAAGCAAGATGACATGATCTAGATGGACAATCTCATATCTATGATAAAAGCCCATCTTGTTACCCTTGATGGAAACAACACAATGTGTGCCTTGCTGCCCCTTCTGTCACTCGGAAAGGTCACCACACGGTATGAACCCAAAACCAAGCACTTCTCCCATTGCAAGAATCATAGATCTAGTTGGCCAAACAAAACCCAAGACTCGGAGAGACTTACAAGGATATCAAATCATGCATATAAGAAATCAGCAAAGACTCAAATATAATTCATAGATAATCTGATCACAAATCCACAATTCATCGGATCTCGACAAACACACCGCCAAAGAGGATTACATCGGATAGATCTCCATGAAGATCATGGAGAACTTTGTATTGAAGATCCAAGAGAGAGAAGAAGCCATCTAGCTACTAACTACGGACCTGTAGGTCTGAAGTGGACTACTCACAAGTCATTGGAGAGGCCATGATGTTGATGTAGAAGCCCTCCAACTCTAAAGTCCCCTCCAGCAGGGCAACGGGAAGGGTCTCCACATGAGATCTCGCGGAAACGGAAGCTTAGGCCTGTGGAAAAGTATTTTCGTGGATGCCCTGATTTTTTTCTGGATTTTAGGGAATATATAGGCGAAAGAGCTAGGGCAGGGGAGCTCCAGGGGGCAACAAGCCTGGTAGCCGCTGCCCCTTGGTGGCGGCTACATGGCTTGTGGGCCCCCTGTGGCTCTCCTGACTTGTTCCTCAAGTCCCCCGATCTTCTTATGTTTTGGAAAAATTTATTTCGGGGATTTTATTCCGTTTGGACTCCGTTCCAAAATCAGATCTGAAAAGAGTCAAAAACACAGAAAAAACGGGAACTCGCACTTGGCACTGAATCAATAAGTTAGTCCCAAAAAAGATATAAAAGGTACATAAAACATCCAAAGTTGACAAGATAACAACATGAAACCATCAAAAATTATAGATACGTTTGAGACGTATCAATGCGCGCGAGGTGGCTTGGTGCAGTCAGGAGGCGACGCGGGAGGAAGACGACGAAGGCGAGCAGCCTGGCGGTGAATACGGGCAAAGGAGGCGCACGGGTGGCATCGAGTCTCGTGGAGGAGGCGCGGGCGGCCGACGTTGGTGGCGGCGATGACGAGGACGGCTTCGAGGGTGGCGGTGACTTCGGCAGCCTGGCGGCGTCGGGTCGGGCGCGTCGGTGTCAGGGAGATCGATCGAATGGGAGAGATCGGGGCCAAATCGGGCGCGGGGATTTATATGTAGGGACCTTTAGTCCCGGTTGGATCCCAGAACCTGGACTGAAGGGTCTTTAGTCCTGGTTGGTGGCTCCAACCGGGACTAAAGGCACCTTTAGTCCCGGTAGGAGCCACCAATCGGGACTAATGGTCTATTTTCAGCGTCCCAAATTCCGCGCGGGAAGGGACCTTTAGTTCCGGTTGGTGGCTCCAGCCGGGACTAAAGGTCTATTTTCTCTTTTTTATTGTTTTCGTTTTTCTAATAGGACATTTTCTGTTTTTAAATTAGGAATAAATGTTAGACTATTTATAGTTTTTGAATGAATTTTTTTGGTTTAGGTCAAAAAACTACAAAAATTCTATTAGTGATAGTAGTTTTCAAATTTACATAGTTCAAATCTGATTTTTTTTGAAATTTGTGTGAATCGCTATTTTGTGAATAATTTTACATTAAAAATAGATTTTTTAGTCATTCTTTTTTTATGTTTAATATTAGTGTGTTTTATCATTATATTAAATTTGATAATTTTTAGCTTATTAAAAGATGAAATGCCTTCGTAAGAGATGAGTACTAGTACGAAACCCTCATACTTCAAAAGAGATTGTCCATTTTGTACACGAAGTGCCTCCAATTTTTGTCGTAACCCTTCCAACTTTTTAGCACATGCTATGTGGGTGAAATGATGATACCATGCCAAGTTTCAGCCTTTTAAGAGTTCATTTGTAGCGCTTTTCAATTTCAGGGTCATTTAGCTCAAAAAAATCATTAAATGCATGAAAAATAAGAAATGATGTGGGAAAGGGTTGAAAATTGATGACGTGGCTTTCAATGATGCATATTGAGCACAGAAAATTTTTGGAGTTGAAATATTATTAAAAATAATAATTGCCTTTGTAAGATATGAGTATTCGTGTGAAACCTTGATACTTCGAAAGAGATTATACATTGTGTACACCATGTGCCTCCAGTTATTGACGTAACCCTCCCAATTTTTTAGCACATGCTATGTGGGTGAAATGATGATACCATGCCAAGTTTCAGTCTTTTCAGAGTTCATTTGTATCGTCTTTTAATTTCAGGGTCATTTAGCTCAAAAAAAATCATTAAATGCATGAAAAATAGGAAATGAGGCGAGAAAGGGTTAAAAATTGATGATGTGGCTTTAAATGATGCATATTGAGCACAGAAAAAGTCTGGAGTTCAAATATTAATAAAAAATGAAATGCCTTTGTATGATATGAGCATTCATCTGAAACCTTGATACTTCGAAAGGGACTCTCCATTTTGTACACGAAGTGCCCACTACAGGAATTAGCTTCTTTGTCGTCTGCCATCATAGACGGCAAAGAGTAAACCACCGACGGCAAAGAGTAATATACAGACGGCAAAGAAAACTCATGTCGGCAAAAATTCTGCGTCACCCTACGACGACATTGTAGCTTCTTTGTCGTCAGCCTCACCGAAGCGGACGGCAATGAGCTTTGTCGTCATCTTTTCATAAGAGCAGTCGGCAAAGATGTCGAGACGGCACCGAGAGGCGTTGCCTTCGTTAGGGGCTAACGGAGGCTTTGCCGTCTGCCTCGCCCTCTTCTTTGCCGTCTGCCTCCACCTCCTCCCCCCCTCCACTCTTTGTCGTCTGCCTCCACCTCCACTCTTTGCCGTCTGCCTCCACCTCCCCCCTCCACTCTTTGCCGTCTGCCTACCCCTCCTCCCCCCTCCTTTGTGCCCTCTTCTTTGCCATCTGCCCCCCCAGGAAGCAGACGGCAAAGAGACTACTGCCCAGGTTGCACAACTGGGCGCCACGTGGCACCTTTGTCGTCAGCTGCCTAATGGCAAAGGCCTTTGCCATCAGCTGGCAGACGGCAAAGAGCCTATATTGTCACATTTTTTTTTATTTTTTCTATTTCACAGCACATATATATATAATTCATAGCACATATATGATAAATAGGTCACAACACTTATATGATATACATATAAAGCTCATCAATGCCATTTGTTCATCAACGTACATCCCATATATCAAAAGAACCAACACATACAAAGTTTCATCCATATATACATACATATAGTTGCAAATATAATGTTCATCCATATATACATATACATATAGTTCCACATTGTTCATCAACTCAAATCAAAACGGGAACTAAAGCACTCCAATGCCAGCTTCCATGCATGTACTACATCCAATCTGCAAAATGGGAATAAGGAAGTCAGAAGAAGAAGAAGAAGAACATATATATGACAAATAAGCTAAATTGAAGAAAAAAGAGAAGAAGCAAGAAGAGAAGAAGGAGAATAAAAAACAAGAATAAGGAGGAGGAGGAGGAGGAGAAGGAGAAGGAGAAGGGGGAGGAGAATAGGAGAAGAAGAAGGAGAAGAAGAGGAGAAGAAGGAGGGAATAAGAAGGAGAATAAGGAGGGCTCCTTCTCCTCCTTCTCCTTCTTCTCTTCTTCTTCTTCTCCTCCTCCTTCTTCTCCTTCTCCTTATCTTCTCTTTCTCTTCTTCTTTTTGTTCTTCCTTTTCATTTCTCCTCTTCTCCTCTTCTTGGAGCTAAATTAGCTAACTATGTCTTTTTGGAGCTAAATGCTCTAATTATGTCATTATAGAGGAAAACAAGCTAAGTATATAATATTAATGAGCTAACCAAGGTTCTTATGCCATTTTGAGGTTATAATGTCTTTTTGGAGCTAAATGGGCTAATTATGTCATTGTTGGGGAAATTAAGGCAAGGAGAATATGAAAGAGGAGAAGAAAGAGGAGGAGGAGAAGAAGAAGAAATAAAGAAGAAGGAGGAGAAGTAGGAGGAGGAGGAGAAGGAGGAGAAGGCCAAGGGCCTTCTCCTCCTTCTCCTCCTCCTCCTCCTCCTCCTCCTTCTCCTTCTTCTCTTCTTCTTCTCCTCCTCCTTCTTCTCCTTCTCCTTCTCTTCTCTTTCTCTTCTTATTTTTGTTCTTCCTTTTCATTTCTCCTCTTCTCCTCTTCTTGGAGCTAAATTAGCTAACTATGTCTTTTTGGAGCTAAATGGGCTAATTATGTCATTATAGATGAAAACAAGCTAAGTATATAATATTAATGAGCTAACCAAGGTTCTTATGCCATTTTGAGCTTATAATGTCTTTTTGGAGCTAAATGGGCTAATTATGTCATTGTTGGGGAAATTAATGTAAGGAGAATATGAAAGAGGAGAATAAATAGGAGGAGGAGAAGAAGAAGAAGAAATCAAGAAGAAGGAGGAGAAGGACTAGAAGTTCCTTGGACTTCTCCTCCTTCTCCTCCTCCTCCTCCTCCTCCTTCTCCTTCTTCTCTTCTTCTTCTTTCTTTTCATTTTTCCTATTTCTTCTCCTCTTCTTGGAGCTCAATTAGCTAACTATGTATTTTTGGAGCTAAATGGGCTAATTATCCCATTTTAGAGGAAAACAAGCTAAGTATATAATATTAATGAGCTAACCAAGGTTCTTATGCTATTTTGAGCTTATAATGTCTTTTTGGAGCTAAATGGGCTAATTATGTCATTGTTGGGGAAATTAAGGCAAGGAGAATATGAAAGAGGAGAAGAAAGAGGAGGAGGAGAAGAAGAAGAAGAAATAAAGAAGAAGGAGGAGAAGGAGGAGGAGGAGGAGAAGGACTAGAAGGTCCTTGGCCTTCTCCTCCTTCTCCTCCTCCTCCTCCTCCTCCTCCTTCTCCTTCTTCTCTTCTTCTTCTTCTTCTTCTTTATTTTCATTTTTCCTATTTCTTCTCGTCTTCTACTCTTCTTGGAGCTCAATTAGCTAACTATGTCTTTTTGGAGCTAAATGGGCTAATTATCCCATTTTAGAGGAAAACAAGCTAAGTATATAATATTAATGAGCTAACCAAGGTTCTTATACCATTTTGAGGTCATTATGGCATTTTGTATCTAAATGGGTTAATTATGTCATTGTTGGAGAAATTAAGGCAAGGAGAATATGAAAGAGGAGAAGAAAGAGGAGGAGGAGGAGAAAAAGATGAAATAAAGGAGGAGAAGGAGGAGGAGAAAGACTAGAAGGTCCTTGGCCTTCTCCTTCTTCTTCTCCTCCTCCTCCTCCTCCTTCTCCTTCTTCTCTTCTTCTTCTTCTTCTTCTTTCTTTTCATTTTTCCTATTTCTTCTCATCTTCTACTCTTCTTGGAGCTCAATTAGCTAACTATGTCTTTTCGGAGCTAAATGGGCTAATTATCCCATTTCAGAGGAAAACAAGCTAAGTATATAATATTAATGAGCTAACCAACGTTCTTATGCCATTTTGAGGTTATTATGGCATTTTGGAGCTAAATGGGATAATTATGTCATTTTTGGGGAAATTGAGGCAAGGAGAATATGAAAGATGAGAAGAGAAACTTACCGTAGTGGTCATCAAGGAGGAGAAACACCTGGAGAAGGGTTGTGCGATGCCGCTCGGGAGTTATTCTACAGAATAGATATTTTTCAATGTCTCAGTTAGCATGATGACGCTCAATTATTAATACTAGTTTATAATGAAACTCACAGTGTCAATCGAAGAGAAGACGGGCATCAGCGGAGGGACTTGACCGCTCTTCTCGCACACACCCTGAAGAGTGGGTCGTATTAGTTAGTAATGAAACAGTCATTACACACATGATTTGGCTAATGTGAAAAAAAAAAACTTACCACAAAAAGCTCGTATAGGGCCCGTTGGCCCGCTTCATTCCGGGCCCTCTCCTCCTCAATCAATCGTGTCGTGGTCTGGTCCCCCTCATCAAGAGGAGCCTGAAGAGCAGCCTGGCTTGCCAATCTCTCTTTCTCAAGAGCAGCCTGGTTTGCCGCTCTCTCTTTCTAAAGAGCAGCCTGAAACACCATTCCTCGTTACCACAGTAATGATCTATGGTAACACACATAATGAAATGGATGAAAGTTTTCTTAGTCCGTACAATTATCCTCGATGGCAAGATCGACTGGTCGTGGACGACGCGTTATCTTAGGGCAGCTGCTCCACTGGCGCGCTTTGATCTCCGGGAGAGTGAGTGGACAACGTATTATCCCATCTCCAATGGCTATCGAGCCATGGGGCCTCCCGCCACCAGATATCATCACCAGCTCTGGATCCAAAGGTTCCTGGCTAGGGTTAAAGTCATCCCCTTTCGTAGCCTTCCCCGTGTCCCTGTATGTCATGAGCTTGTGGTGGGATGATATGTTGGTGAAGTTATTTGGATCATCCAGGTCAGACTCAGAGAATGCCTTCGCCTTCTTGTACGAGGCAGTATGGGCCATGCCATAAAGGTCATACAAGTGTGGCATCTCCGTCCTATTGTGATGCGCCTAAAAGAGAGGAACAAAATATTAGCATGAAGAATGAATTGCATGAATCATGAAGCAAATCACATACCCAGTTTCGTCCGAACTGAAGTAAGTTGGCGCTGCCTTGATGGTGTGGCACATCAACCATTTGGCTACGCCGATCCTTCGCATTCTCGTGGACGGCTCGCCAGCTGCCTGTGCACCACTCATCAACCAATGCCTCCCAACAATCCATCTTATCCGCACACCATCTCGGGGGCACCTCTAAGTTATTAGAAAGAATTTTGAGCGCTACGCCTATGAATGAAATCAAGAAAACTACGTAGAAGGACTTAAGAATAGGTAATTACCTTCATGTATTGCTCCTTCTTCAGAAACTTTCTGCGGCAATCCTTCTTCTGCTTCTTAATACCACGCGTGGCGTGGTAGTCTCGAATAGCCTGCGGTCGAGCCTCGTGGCGTAAGTTCTGTAGTAATCGCCTACACTCGGCCTCGAGAACCTTGGCCGCCTCCTCCTCATATCCATCCTCACACCTATAGAAGGTCTGCAATCAAACGTGAAAACACCGATTAGTACAATAATTAGCTATACTATTAATTTTAGATTGTGTAAAAGGATAATTTACCCAAAAGCTCTTGATCAACATCTCGACCCTCGTATGGCACAAGACACCATCTATAATCTCCTCCGGCGGGGCCTGCGCAGCCTAGTAGTGCTCCCAGGAAAATCCTAGTGTAGGAACAGGACCCTCACCAGGCAACGTGACAAACCCTGGGAAATTTGTCTGGCAAAGCACACCAAGGACGGAGTTCGGCTTGAGGACTCCACGAGGATGTGCCCATCCCCTGCAGTATGATAAGGTTAACGCGTTAGATATTTGAACAAACTTGAAGGCAAAAGCTAAAAAAAGAGTCAATGTACTTACCTATCTCCTTCAGGTTTAATCACCGGCCTCTGCTCGCGGGTAGCCGACACGACCGGGAGACGTGTACTACCACGCTCGTACACGGTGGCCCCGTCCACCTGCACATTGCCCTCACTATCCGTAAAATCATCCCCGCCATCCCTGTCCCCTGAGCCACCCAGACCCTTGGTCCAATCCGGCAACTCGGTCCGATCCGGCCAGGCATCCCATCCGGGCCTCTCCACGTCGGGTGAAGCCTCCGGAACCGTAGTCTCGTGGGCCGAATGCACCTCGACCCGAGGCTGATCCTGGAACGGAGTTTCATGGGACGAATGCCCGTCAACACCAGGCTCCTGGACCGGAGTCCCCGTAGCCTCCTCCGCAAATGGGTCGACCATAGTAGTCCTATGCTCGGGTGAATGAGCTGGTGGTGGTGGCGTGGACGGCTCAACAGTCCTCCTGGATATTCCGCGGCCACCACCTCTCCCAGTGGGCAATGCCACCGACGAAGAAGAACCCACGGGTGGTGTCGACAGACTGTTTCCCAAGGCTCTACGGAGAGATAGGGGTGGAAGGGAAGTACCACCCCTCGTGCGGGGCGGCTGGGAAGAACCCGTCGAGCATTCTGGACTAGCGCCCACCATCTTTCAACACCTGGTGACCTGCCATGATAAAGATTAAAAGAAATTAGTACAACATAAAAAAATTGAATAACTGACATGAATAATAATATGTACATGAATAATAAAGATTAAAATATATAAAATTTAAGTTGTGAATCTTACAAACTAATAATCATCATCAATAAATGCATCATCATCATCACTATCACGCATGCCTTCATGAATGACGTGCTCGTCGGGTTCAACGGCATGAAGTTGTGAAAGTCCTTTCTTTAATCGTTGAAGCATTGACAGGTCATCCGCATGTGTAACCTCTACGAGTTCCAGGTCTTCTGGTTCCGGCTCAGGGGTGGAGTCGGATTCATTGTCTCTGTCTACTTCCATGTTCCTGGGTGAAGCACGATGGTTCTTGAAATGTTTCTTGGAAAGACGTGTTTCATGGAAGAATTCTCCATCATATGTGTCTGGGTTAATGTGAGGTTCATAATCCTGTTCATTTGGGAGAGGTGGTCTGACATGTGGCGGCACTTCATAAACAACATACCAACCTTCCAGATTCTTATCCGTTTGGCATGCCCACGGTAGATAGAAAACTTGGGTCGCCTGTTGAGCCGTAATATAGACATCGGGAACATCTAAATGGGTGTTTGGATTGATTTCGACTAGTCCTATATGTTCATGAGTCCTTCTAGTCTCCTTCGGTTGGAACCAATAACATTTGAAGACTACGACGTTCAGTGGTTTTCACCATAGAATTGAAGTTCATAAATTGCTTCAACTCTTCCATAATACTCGGTAACACCTTCGCCGATAGCAGAGACACCACAATTTGTAGATTTCCGGTCGGGCATAGATAGCTCTTTGCCAAAGGTACGAAAGAAATACCCGTTGATGTTGTATTTCTCAAATGAACGGACCTTATAGTCAAAACCATTAGCGACTTGTCTCAATTCGGCGTCAATAGACTCTGAATTAGCCTACAAGTTTAATACGAAATGATTGTTGCATTAGCCGCAAGTTAGACCAAGAAATGAAATGGTGCATTATTGATAATTACCGTTTGTTTGAACCAAGAGATGAAACCGGGATAGCTGCCTCCTGTCTTTGACAGAAGCTCATACTCTTCGACAGAATCATTTTCGATCACCGCTCCATCCGAGAATTTGGCGACGTAACGGCTGTTTGAAATATCCGGGAATAAGAGCAGTTAAAAGGAATTAGAAGTTACGGGAAAATGTGCCGAGAACTCACTCGATGTACGGCCGCACTTCTGTTAGGTTGTTGAAGATATACAACAAAATGTTCCGTCATTCTTTGACATCCAACGTTATTGGTTTCGAAGCACCGGCTGGTGCGAGCTTCCCTTTGAATAGGCTGAGGTTGGACCCACCTTTTTTAGGGTCTGCATCATTGTACCGAGGCTTTGGATTATGCAAATGATGATTTTTAGCTTCGTAGTGTGCTATCACAAAGTTTGCCACCTCCTCAGTAATGAATGCCTCAGCCATCGATGCTTCAATTCTACGCTTATTTTACATTTAGCTCGAAGGGTCTTCTGCATCCTCTCAGTTGCATAGCACCAACGATCTTGCACGGGCCCACCCAATCTTGCCTCGATCGGTAGATGTATAATCAAATGCTGCATTGGATTAAAGAAGCCCAGTGGATAGATCTTCTCTAACTTGCACAACAACTCCGGTGCAAACTCCTCCATGTCTTCTACCATGCCAGGCGAAAATTCTTTCGCACAAAGAACACGGAAGAAATAGCTCAGCTCCGCCAGTACTAGCCATTCATCCTCAGGAATAAAGCCACGTAACATCACCGATATTACCCGCTCTAGCCATATGTGCCAGTCATGACTCTTGAGACCAAAGATTTTTAATTTTTCAAGACTCGCTCCCCTCTTTAGATTCACTGCATACCCATCGGGGAACATCAAGTGCATTTTGACCCACAAGATAATTTCCCTCGTAGCTGGCCTTCCAAGATTGAACCAGGCCTTTGGCTTCGACCACTTCTGCTTTTCTTTGCCTTCTCGCATGTATTGTAACGGTCTATGACATAGTGTCTCTTGATCGACTCTAGCCTTAGTATTATCCTTTGTCTTCCCATCTATGTCAAACAATGTACCAAAAATAGACTCTCCGATATTCTTTTCATTGTGCATCATGTCGATATTGTGTGGAAGAAGGAGGTCTTCGAAGTAAGGCAGATCCTAGAAGCATGGCTTGTGAGTCCAGGCGTGTTTTGAATTATACCCCTTGAAATACCCTGGACGCTCTGGATTAGGCTCGAGGGCGTTTAACTGAACCAGGACCTGTTGGCCTATCAATGTGCCAAGTTTTTGACAACTTTACCTTTGGTAAAGTTCTTCTTGTCTTTTCTGAACTGATGGTCAGGATCCAGGAACTGTCTATGCAAGTCAAAGAAAGAATACTTCCGACCCTCCTGCAACCAATGAAACTGAAGAGCTGCCTTGCATTGGGGGCACGGGAACCTTCCATGCACACACCATCCAGAGAATAGTGCATACGTCGGCAAGTCATGCATAGAGTACATGTACCACACATGCATTTTGAAGTTTTGTTTTCTAGCGGCATCGTATGTCTTGACCCCATTATCCCAAGCTTCTTCCAATTCATCCTTAAGCGGCTGCAGGTACACATTCATATTCTTCCCCGGATAATTGGGCCCTGGAATTATCAACGTCAGAAATATGTTCTTCTGTCCAGGGGGTGGAGATTGACTGGAATGACAAATATAGGCCAACAACTATATTTGGTTTTCGTCATGCCGAAGGGATTAAAACCATCTGTGGCGATGCAGACTCGAGGATTCCATGGATCTGCCGCTTTATCCTGATGCAATCCATCGAAATGTTTCCACGCTTCCCCATCCGATGTGTGTACCACCATCTTATTCCCATCCGCATCTAGTTCGGTTCTTTTGTCCAATTTGTGCAATGTCATCTGTCTGGCTGTCTCTTCGACCATGAAAAGACATTGAAGTCTTGCTACGATTGGCATATACCGAAGAACACTAACTGCGATTTTGGTCTGCCTCTTCTCACCCATACCGTTGTCTACCACAAGATACCTGCAAGACTCGCAATTGGGACAATAGTCCAAGTGTGCATACTCCTTCCTAAATAAGACACATCCTTTCTCACATGCATCTATCTTCTCATAGGGAATCTTAAGTACACGAAGTATTTTGTCCGACTGGTACAGGTTTGCAGGCATGACATGGCCTTTGGGTAGGAAGCGTCCAAATAGTGTCATCATCGCGTCGTAGCATTCTCTTCCCAAGTTGAACTGAGCCTTCAGAGCCATTACTTGTGCAATTGCATCCAGCTGATAGAGCTCAGTGTGTTCATGGAGAGGACGTTTTGAAGACTCCAAAATTTCATAAAAGGCCTTTGCAGATTCCTCCATCTCATCTTTCGAATCCTTAGCATCATCAAAGTCTTGCACCATGTCTTCGATCCCGGTACCATGCTCGTCGGTGCAACGATGGACCACCTCAGGTCTTGTGCATTGTATAGACTCACCATGAAATGTCCACACCGTATAATTAGGCTTAAAACCCCTCCTCTGCAGGTGTTTAATCATTACAGCCTCTGTCGTCTTTTTATAGTTGTCGCATCCAGGACACGGGCTATAGTTTCTTTCCTGGCCATTTGCGAATGCGGCTTTCACAAATTCCTTTGTTTTTACAAACCATTCTTTCGTCATCTCTTTCTAACTAGGGTGACCGGTATACATCCACGCACGATCACTCATCTTGCCTAGCTACTAAAGACATAAGAAATATATTTATATATAATTTAGCACTTATATTCATCGGTTAATCAAGTTCGCCATTTTTATTACGTCCACGCAACCTACACGCTAATAGGTAAAGATAGGTCCTAATCCCACCCGAGTATGTGTAGATGGGGTTTGTTTTCCCATGCTCTGCTCCGGATCCAACACAAAATTTCGGCAGCACCTCCCCGCTGTTCTCCTGATACACGTCTCCGCAATAAACAGAGAGCATGTGCATCCAGAGAACAACAGGGAGGCACTGACGAAATTCGGCATCAGATCCAGAGCACAGCATACGGGAAAACAAACCCAATCTACACACACTCGGGCTGTCCATGGATAATGTTGGACAATTCGAAAGGATGGCGGTTATAAATATGCAAAGACATGCATATTTATAGATGTCGCCCTTTCGAATGGGAGATGCATACTAGTCACGCATACTGATAAATTAATTTAATTACCTAAATCTAGAAAGTTTCATCCAGAAACCGAGCCATAGTAAATGAAGGGGCGAGGAGGAGATGAAATTTGTACTGACCCACGAATGCAGGGGCGGAGCTCATACAACGCACGGGGAGGTCTTCGCACAGCAGACCTCACAGCGACGAGACAACTATCACATGTAAATCCACCCGATCAACACAAATATTCTAATTATGTCATTTTAGAGGAAAACAAGTTAAGAAAATAATATTCATGAGCCAACCAAGGTTTTTATGCCATTTTGTAGCTAAATGGGCTAATTATATCATTGTTGGGAAAAATAAGGTAAGGAGAATAAGAAAGAAGAGAAGAAAGAGGAGGAGGAGAAGAAGAAGAAGAAATCAAGAAGAAGGATAAGGAGGAGGAGGAGAGAAGGAGGAGAAGAAGGAGAAGGAGGAGAAGGTATTCTTCTTCTCTTCTTCTCTTCTTCTCATCTTCTCTTCTTCTCTTCTTCTTCTTTTCTTCTTCTGCTTCTTATTTTTGTCTTCTCCTCCTCCTCTTCTTCTTCTTCTTCTTCTTCTTCTTCTTCTTCTTTTCCTTCTCCTCCTCCTCTTCTCCTCTTCTCCTCCTCCTCCTCTTCTTCTTCTTCCTATTCTTTCTATTAAGCTAACTAACTAACTAACCTAAGTAACCAAGCTAACTAAACCTATCGCTAAACCTATATAGCACTAAACAGCAAAAAAATAACAAAAACAGAATCGACCACTTAGTAACTAAAAAATAATCTAGCTACCACTAATTAACAAAACAAAATCTACCACTAAACTACCTACTAAATCTACTAATTAACAACTAAATCTACCAACTAACTAAACTACCACTAAATCTACTAATTAACTAACCTACCAACTAAACTATATATGTCACTAAATCTGTTAATTAGCAAAAAAAGAAGAAAAAAGGACTCGCCGGAGGGGGCGGCCGGGGAGGAGGAGGGCGCGGCGGTGGAGGAGAGGGCGTTGGTGGCGGAGGGGGTGGTGGTGAAGAAGGGGCGAGCTCCGACGGTGGTGGTGGAGGAGGAGGTCCCGGGGCGGAGGAGGGGCGTGGTGGAGGAGGGGGCGCAAGGAGGAGGAGGGCGCGGTGGTGGCGCAGGGAGGAGGAGGGCACGGCGGTGCAGGGAGGAGGAGGGCGTGGCTGCGCAGGGAGGCTGGAGGAGGGCGCGGCGGTGCATGGAGGCCGGAGGAGGAGTGGGCGGCGGCGCAGGGAGGCCGGAGGATGGCGCGGCGGTCCAGGGAGGCCGGAGGAGTAGGGGGCGGCAGCGCAGGGAGGCCGGAGGAGGGCGTGGCTGCGCAGGGAGGCCGGAGGAGGAGGGGGCGGCGACGTAGGGAGGCCGGAGGAGGGCGTGGCAGCGGTGGTGGTTTCGGGGGGTGAAAGAGAGGGGTGTGGGGTGGCCGTTAGGGGAGATGAGAGGCACGTGGGGGTGGGGCTAACGGCCGTTAGGGCGCACCCTCTTTGTCGTCCGCCTCCCGACGGCACAGAGGAGAAAAGCGGACGGCAAAGAGAGAGGTTGTTAAGGGGGAGAGAGGGGGTGCGGGGTGGGCTAGCCGAGCTCTTTGCCGTCTGCCTGAGTGATGTTTGTCGTGAGCCAGCTGACGGCAAAGAGCTGGCTAATGGCAAATAGTACATTTGCCATCAGCCTTCTCTTTGTCGTCTGGTTTCTGGTAGCTGATGGCAAAGAGGGTCTTTGCCATCAGCCAGCAGACGGCAAAGAAGTAGCAGATGGCAAAATCTCTGATTCCAGTAGTGGCCTCTAGTTTTTGTCGTAACTCTTCCAACTTTTTAGCACATGCTATGTGGGTGAAATGATGATACCATGCCAAGTTTCAGCCTTTTCAGTGTTCATTTGTACACTTTTCAATTTCAGGGTCATTTAGCTCAAAAAAATCATTAAATACATGAAAAATAGGAAATAAGGTGAGAAAGGGTTGAAAATTGATTATGTGGCTTTCAATTCTGCATATTGAGCATAGAAAAAGTACGGAGTTGACATATTAGTAAAATAATTAAATGCCTTTGTAAGAGATGAGTGTTCGTCCGAAACCTTGATATTTCGAAAGAGATTGTCCATTTTGTACACGAAGTTCCTCCAGTTTTTGCCGTAGCCCTCCCAACTTTTTAGCACATGCTATTTGGATGAAATGATTATACCATGCCAAGTTTCGGCGTTTTAAGCGTTCATTCGTAGCGATTTTGAATTTCAGGGTCATTTAGCTCAAAAGAAATCATTAAATGCATGAAATATATCAAATGAGGTGAGAAAGGGCTCGAAATTGATGACGTGGCTTTGAACGGTGCATATATATATACTCTAACTCTTACACAAAGATTCCCTCTGGTTTGTCCGAAATGGGACTTTCCACATAAGCCTAGAAACTCACTAAGAAGAAAGTCGTGACGGTGAAAGCCGGTCACATTCGAGATTGGGATGTTGGGGTACAAAACTTTTTCTTCGCGTGTCTCCCTTTGCGCCGTAACCATGGACAATCTTCATCATTTAACAGGATGCTTGGGTCAGTCTTCACTTTGAAGGGAGGAATTTCGTGAAACTTTTCATAATCTTGTGACATGTCTGTCTTGTCCTCCACTCCCACGATGTTTCTTTTCCATGAAAGAACTATGTGGCGCTTTGGCTCATCGTATGATGTATTCGCTTCCTTATCTTTTCTTTTTCTCGGCTTGGTAGAAATGTCCTTCACATAGAAAACTTGCGCCACATCATTGGCTAGGACGAATGGTTCATCTGTGCACCCAAGATTATTGAGATCCACTGTTGTCATTCCGTACCGCGGGTCATCCTTTACCCCGCCTCCTCTTAGGATGACCCATTTGCACCGAAACAAAGGGACCTTCAAATTGTTTCCACAGTCAAGTTCCCATATTGTGACAGCCCGAGACCGACGCTCCAGAAGATTACCCTTTTATTCTATTGCCACAGTGTTATTATTTTGTTTGCTGCGTTCATCATCGCATCATTCGCATAGCATCGGCATCCCGTTGTCGCCAGTTTTCTAAACCTGCATCCGTTAGTAGTTGTCGGTTCTATCCGTTTTCGTTGTTGACCGTTTTGAGACCAACCACACATGCACGCACCCACGACATCGATTAAACCTTGTTTTAAAAGTGTGTATAAAATATTCTTGGATTGGGACCAAACTTAGCGTGCGGTCTTATTTAGATATAGATAGGACCCTGCCAATTTTCGTCGCAATCGGAGTCCGTCTAGTACCCGAGCGATCGACCATAGCGGCACCGTCTTCGATTATTCGTCGGACGTTTTTCAGAATTTTTAATCGCGTCATCGCGCCGCACTACTTCCCTCTCATCTCCGCCTAAGCCATTCTACACAGCCACCTAGACCGTCCCCGCGTGCGAGACCATTCGATTCCGATCACACGGCTGAAACCGGGGCGAAAAACTGCTACCCCTAACCCCTTTCCCTATATAAACAGCTCTCCCTTCCTTATTTGGATGCCCCTAACCTAGCCTCGTTTTCCATGCCGATCTAAACCCTAGCCGCCACTCCCAGCACTCCTCTCTCCTCCAGCCACCGCCAGGGCCCGCCCGAGCCGAGATCCGGTCCTCCTTGGCTCGGACCGCGCCGCCACCACCCCGTTCTGCCCCGAGCCCCGCAGCTTCCCTGAGACCCTACTCTCGTGCCTCCATGGAGCCCTGCCGCCGCTGCCTACGCTTCCACCCGCCGTCGTCTACTCTGCCGTTGCCGCCGCGCGCCGGACAGCCGGAGCCCAGCCGTTGTAGGCCGCTTGTCTGCCATCTCCTGCAGCCGCCGTCACGCCCCGGACCTGCAACCTGTCGTCGTTCCTCCGCCATGAGAGCCCCGCCTCCTGCAGTCGTTGGCCGCCACCCTTGAATAGATCCGGTGGCCGCAGGCCGGATCCAGCTCTCCGCCGTGCCAGGGGCGCCAGAGCCTGCAAGCTCGCCGCCAGCAGTCATCGCCGGAGGGCCTCGCGCCGCCGTAGCCAGGTCCTCCTGCCCGAGCGAGGAGGAGGACGAGTTCCTCCCGTGTCGCTCGCGAGCTGGTCCCCGATCTGCCCCGCCAGCCCAGCCTCGGCCCAACTCCTCTCTAGATCCTGGCCAAGCCCAAGGTGAGCAAGCCCCGCTCCGGTATACAGTGCCACGCGCGCGACTTGGCATATTTAGCGCATGCTCATTTTCGGCCCGTTTAGTTTTTTAGATTTCACGAATTTAGTTATTTCAGGAAAATATAGATATTTAAAAGCCGGTAGAATTTTATCATGCGTCGGATCGCGGCGAATTATATATGCATCTTGTGTAGTTTTTCATGTAGAACATTAATTTACAACTTGCATGCATATTTAAAGTGGTTTGACCCACCGTTTTCCTAGAATTGTGTGCTGTCCTAATAGGTTAATTGTTGCGTAGATATTTTTGTGAGCGTCCGGTTTGTTCAAATCCCATAGGTAAAATGTCCATAATGTTTGTGACCCTTTGCCATGTATTTTAGAGTAGTTGCTTACATTTTTGCATTTAGGTGCCATCAATAGTTTGTTATGTCGTGTTTAGGTCATATACTCGCATATATATGTGGCGTTAGTTTTATTTTTCAACCCCACATATTATATATGTTTTTGGGGTAGAAAAATCCATAGAATTTAACCGTGCATTTATTTTTCGCTTTTGAGTAAGTTAGTGCGCGTGATATTTTGCCATTGTTGCTCTCTTGTTTATTTTGTGGGATTTATTTCGTGCGTGATATGCATGAGTTGTGAACTAGAGATATGCCCTTGGATATCTATGTTAGCCCCTGGTAATTTTGGTTGCAATAGAAATCCATGTTTAGGTGTTGTTTGCTTGTTTCCAACATGCTAGGAAATAGTGCTGTTTTGGAGATGCTGAAATATTTCTAAGTCTGAAATCTGTTACATTTTGTTGTTGTTTTTCCATGAGTTTTGCTAGTGATCTACAGCTCCTTTGAGGTTGGTTCAATGGAGTTATTTGTAGTCCTTAAGATTCTCTAGCATGCTGTAAATTTTCATGCCATTATGTGCCCCGTAGCATGTAGTTTTACTGTTGTCAATATGTCTTCAGATCGAAAACTGCACCATCAAAGTGTGATTTTCAGTAAGTCTGAAACTGTGTGCGAGATGCCATTTTGTGAGCTCTTTTTCTAGTGTTCCATGTTGCCATGATAGATGTTATTAGTAGGATGTTGTAGTGCATCTTGACTACTACTGTCTCATGCCTTGTTTGAGCATTTTAGATTTATGTAGCTTGTTGTTTTGGGGTGTAGAAAATGTCATATTGCTGTTTGGGCAGATTGTAGTTATTTCTTCTTTAGCTTGTAGTTGTTGAACCGTTGCTCTGTTTTGATCGTGTCCTATATGAAACTTGCTTAGAATCTCGTGTAGTTTCATATTATGTTGCTGCCTTCTAGGTTTGGAATGTTTGTGGCTGCCGTTTGCATACATATTACATTCATGGCATCATATCTTGCGGTGATCATATCTTTTGATCCGTAGCTCCGTTTGTAATGATCTCTATGTGTAAATTGATTGGAACGACGCGTAGAATCACGTGACCTATTTATTTGGCTGTTTAACAAATATTAAAATATGTTAGTTCAGATCTGGACAGAATTATAAATTAACGTATGGGGTCAGTTCGAAGATGTTATATGTCGTTTCCGACCTCATTTCAAATGCCTAGATAGGTAGTTTAATTACGCTTCACCTGTTGCCATGCTTAAAAAACATTTAATATTGTCGTGTAAATAATCGGAAGTGAACAAAATAATTAAAGGTGGAGTTTCTTCGATATGCAACTCGTTGCATATTGAACTTCACTTAATGTGTAGTATTTGATTGTATGAATTGTCATAAATAAAACCGCTCATGCATCATTTGTGTTGTGCATCGCGTGGTGAAAATCGTGTGTTGATTCTTGTTTCTGGTTTGCTTCGTCTCGATAGAGTTCCGCAAGCGTGTCGAAAAGTGAGGATCCGTTCGACTACGTCAGTCCGTCTGCTTCACGGAGTCATTCTTCTTCCAAGAGGGATCTCAGGCAAGATGGCCATTTCCCTAGATACCATTACTAGCATTGCCATGCTAGTTGTTTCGCTTCTATCGCTATGTCTCATTGCCTACCACCTGTTAAATGTCAGCCCCTCAATTGCCATGAAAACCTTCAACCTGATCACAACCTAGCAAACCACTGATTGGCTATGTTACTGCTTGCTTAACCATGTGTTAGCATTGCTAGTTGCAGGTGCAGTTGCTTCCATGTGATAACATGGGTTCCTTGTTATATCACCATATTATTGCTAATTAGTTTAATGCACCTATATACTTGGTAAAAGGTGGAAGGCTCGACCTTTCTAGCCTGGTGTTTTGTTCCACCTTTGTCGCCTTAGTTTCGGCTACCAGTGTTATGTTCCATAAATGAGCGCTCCTAACTTGCTTGGGGTTGTTATGGGGATCCTGTAGATTCTCGTTTTGGGATAAAGCTCGTCTGGAAAGGCCCAACATTGGTACTGTATTTGCCCAACATAATAATTCTGTTAATACTGAAAACATAGGGAGTTAGCGCTACCCGAGGAGTAATTCAACATAATACACGGAGGGCCGGTGCTGAGGGTGCTGGTCCAAAACAGAGCAACTTATTAACGCTACCCGGGGCAACTCGGTGTTTGGCGTGGTTACCGTCGCTCATCCGTCGTGTACTGAGAACGAGATATGCGGCTCCTATCGGGATGTCGGCACGTCGGGCGGCCTTGCTGGACTTGTTTTACCTTTCTCTAGCGACTTGTGCGAGGGATTCCAAGGATGCTTTGGGTTATCTTGAGGTTGAGTTTTTCCAATAGGAACCCGAGGAGATCACGGGTTTCCTTGATCGAGGTCATTTCGTCGCAGCGTGTGGAAGTTTGTGATGGACTAGTTGGAGCACTTAAATCTTTCGGAAAGCCGTGCCTGCGGTTATGTGGCAACATGGAAACTTTGTTTAACATCCGGTTCTAGATAACTTGAAGTAAACTTAATTAAAACTTGTCAAGTGAGTGCGTAACCGTGACTGTCTCTTTCGTGAGCTCCTTCTCCGATCAAGGACACGGTGGAGTTATGTCTTACGTAAGTAGGGTTTAGGATCATTCATTTGATCATTACTAGTTCACGTCTGCTATGCGTATATCATCCCCCTCTTTTATTCTTGTACTCGTAAGTTAGCCACCTCAATAAATTCTTAGTCGCTTGCTGCAGCCTCACCACTTAACCATACCTCACCCATTAAGCTTTGCTAGTCTTGATACCTTTGGAAATGAGATTGTTGAGTCCCCTGTGGCTCATAGATTACTACAACACCAGTTGCAGGTATAGGTAAAGTGATATTAAGACGTGAGCGCGATGATTGTTCATTTGGAGTTTCTTATTCTTCTTCTTCTTCTTCGATCTAGGATGAGTTCCACGCCGGCAGCCTGGGATAGCAAAGATGGATGTCAATCTTTTCTCGTTTGTTTTCGTCGATAGTTGGGGACCCTGCTCTTCTTCGTGATGTTTATGTATTGTACTGATGTGACTCTGATGTAGCTTGTGGCGAGTGTAAGCCAATTCAGAATACTCTTCTATTCTGTACATGTACTTGTAACGATATCCATTCTTGCGAACTACGAGATGCGCTTCTATCCCTCTCGAGGCCCTCGTGCCAAAATAAGGATAGGGTCGCATCTTGGGCATTACACATATCTCGTCTATGTAATCATAATATGTGTCCTTTGGCCTATTATTGTTGGTGTTTGCTGCATCAAAGCGGACACCACTGTTTTGGTTGGTGCTCTTTTTACCTTGGGGGATCGTCTAAAATGTATTCCCATTTATCTCGTACCCTTTGAAAGTCAATATAGTCAAAGATGGTGACTTGGCCAGCAAGTACAGGACATCTCCAACTTCAGGGTCATGCATGAGACGTGTTTGCAACCAACCGCCGAATGACACCATGTGAGTACGTTTGATCCCGGGATCGTACTGCTCTCGTGCCTCCGGTGTATCTTTTGTTTTCCCATACACGCCCAAGAATCCTAGCAGGTTCATGCAAATATTCTTCGTCACGTGCATCACGTCTATTGCACAAAGGACCTCGAGGACTTTCCAATAAGGTAGGTTCCAAAATATACATTTCTTCTTCCACATGGGTGCGTATCCGTCAGCGTCATTCGGAACAGGTTGTCTGGAAGCACCCTTTCCAAAAATTACTTTTAAATCCTTGACCATATGAAGTATATGATCACCAGTACGGTGGTTAGGCTTCTTCCGGTGATCTGCCTCACCTTTGAAATGCTTGGCTTCTTTTCTTAAGAGATGATTGATCGAAAGAAATGGACGATGTCCTAGGTACACATTCTTCTTACATTTATCCAAGTATATACTTTCGGTATCATCTAAACAGTGCATGCATGCATGGTATCCCTTGTCTGTCTCTCCTGAAAGGTTACTAAGAGCAGGCCAATCATTGATGGTTACGAACAGCAATGCTCATAGGTCAAATTTCTGCTGTTTGTGCTCATCCCACACACGTACACCTTTGATATCCCACAACTGTATAAGTTTTTCAACTAATGGCCTTAGGTGCACATCAATGTCGTTGTCGAGTTGCTTGGGGCCTTGGATGAGCATCGACATCATAATGAACTTCTACTTCATGCACAACCAAGGAGGAAGGTTATAGATATAGAGAGTCACGATCCAGGTGCTATGATTGTGCTCTGCTCCCGAAAAGGATTAATGTCATCTGCACTTAAACCAAACCAATAGTTACTCGCATCATCTGCAATGTCCGGCCACTCTCTCTCGATTTTCCTCCCCGCGGTAGAGGATGCAGTCATTAGGGCATGCATGTATCTTCTGCACCTCTAATCCTAGAGGGCAGATAGCCTTCTTTGCTTCATACGTACTGTTGGGCAATCCGTTGTCCTTTGGAAGCATCTTCTTTAACATTTTAAGCAAATTTTCAAAACCCTTGTCAGATAAACCATTCTCTGCCTTCCATTGCAGCAATTCCAGTGTGGTACCCAGCTTCATCTTGTCATCTTTGCAATTTGGGTACAACAATTTCTTGTGATCCTCTCACATGCACTGCAACTTCAACTTCTCCTTTTCACTTGCGCAGTTTCTCTTTGCATCAGCAATGGCCCGACCAAGATTATCAGCGGGCTCATCTGGTGCCTCTACTTCAGCTTCTTCCCCCATTGTAATACCATCGTATTCGGGGAACAAATTTTAGTCCTCTTCTTCTTCATTCTCTTCCATTAGAACCCCTCTATCTCCGTGCTTGCTCCCACAGTTATAGACGGACATGAAACCGGACGTAAACAGGTGGACGTGAATGACTCTTGACTTAGAGTAAGTTTTATCATTCTTACAGAGAGCACATGGACACGACATAAAACCATCCCGCTGGTTTGTCTCAGCCGCACGTAGAAAACTCTACAAGCCATCAATGAACTAGGGAGAGCGTCGTTTATCATACATCCATTGTCGGTTCATCTTCATTACACAAGATTGAAAAGACCAAATTAGTACAAGTTCACTGATACGTCCATTTTGCATCATGCTTTCGTGTTGATATTTATCGCTTTATGGACTGTTACTATACTTTGTGGAACCTTACTTATGCCTTTTCTCTCTTATTTTGCAAGGTTTATTTGAAGAGGGAGAATACCGACAGCTGAAATTCTGGACTGGAAAAGGAGCAAGTCTGAGTGCTCTATTCTGCGCAACTCCAAATGCCCTGAAAATCAACGTGGATTTTTTTTGGATTTTCTAAAAAATACTGGGCGAAAGAAGTGTCAAAGGGGAGCAACTAGGGGCCCACAAGCCTGGTTGCCGCGGCCTACCCCTCTGGCCGCGGCAACAGGGCTTGTGGGCACCCTGGCGGCCCACTGGCCCCCCTCTTTTCCTATATGAAGGGTTTTGTCCGGAAAAAAATCAGGGTGGAGCTTTTTCGTGGATTCTCCGCCGCCACGAGGCGGAACTTGAGCAGATCCAATCTAGAGCTCCGACAGGACGATCCTGCCGGGGAGACTTCCCTCCCGGAGGGGTAAATTGTCGCCATCGTTATCACCAACACTCCTCTCGTCGGAGGCGAGGCATCTCCATCAACATCTTCATCAGCACCATCTCCTCTCCAAACCCTAGTTCATCTCTTGTAACCAATCTCCGTCTCGCGACTCCAATTGGTACTTGTAAGGTTGCTAGTAGTGTTGATTACTCTTTATAGTTGATGCTAGTTGGATTAGTTGGTGGAAGAGTTTATGTTCAGATCCTTGATGCTATTCATTACACCTCTGATCATGATTATGATTATGCTTTGTGAGTAGTTACTTTTGTTCCTGAGGACATGGCATAAGTCATGCTAATAATAGTCATGGGAATTTCATATTCGTTCGATATTTTGATATGTTGTATGTTGTTTTTCCTCTAGTGGTGTTATGTGAACGTCGACTACATAACAAGTCACTATATTTGGGCCTAGAGAAAGGCATTGGGAGTAGTAAGTAGATGATGGGTTGCTGGAGTGACAGAAGCTTAAACCCCAGTCTATGCGTTGCTTCGTAAGGGGCTGATTTGGATCCATTAGTTTAATGCTATGGTTAGACGTTGTCTTAATTCTTCTTTCGTAGTTGCGGATGCTTGCGAGAGGGGTTAATCATAAGTGGGATGATTGTCCAAGTAAGGGCAGTACCCAAGCGCCGGTCCACCCACATATCAAACTATCAAAGTAACGAAGGCGAATCATATGAACATGATGAAACTAGCATGACAGAAATTCCCGTGTGTCCTCGGGAGCGTTTTTCCTCTTATAAGACATTGTTCAGGCTTGTCCCTTGCTACAAAGGGATTGGGCCACTTGCTGCACCGTTGCTACTACTTGTTACTTGTTACTTTTAGCTTGCTACGTTTCACCTCACTACACCATCTCTTGTTACCACTACTTTCAGTGCTTGCAGTTATTACCTTGCTGAAAACCATTTGTCAGAGCCTTCTCCTCCTCGTTGGGTTCGACACTCTTACTTATTGAAAGGACTACGATTGATCCCCTATACTTGTGGGTCATCAAGACTCTTTTCTGGCGCCGTTGCCGGGGAGGAAGCACCTTTGGTAAGTGGAATTTGGTAAGGAAACATTTATATACTGTGCTGAAATTTATTGTCACTTGTCACTATGGAAACTGTTCCATTGAGGAGTTTGTTCGGGGTATCTTCACCATGAACGGAAGCACGAGGAGTTGTTCCTCAACCTGAGGTACCTACTAAAAATATCTTTTATGAAATTCCTTCGGGTATGCTTGAGAAACTGCTGGCTAATCCTTTTACAGGAGATGGATCATCAAATCCAGACTTGCATCTAATCTATGTAGATGAAGTTTGTGGTTTATTTAAGCTTGCAGGTTTGCCCGAGATGAGGTAAAGAAGAAAGTCTTTCCTTTATCTTTGAAGGATAAGGCATTGACATGGTATAGGCTATGTGATGATACTGGATCATGGGACTACAATCGGTTGAAATTGGAATTTCATCAAAAGTTTTATCCTATGCATTTAATACATCGTGATCGGAATTATATTTATAACTTTTGGCCTCGTGACAGGGAAAGCATAGCTCAAGCTTGGGGGAGGCTTAAATGAATGCTATATTCATGCCCCAATCATGAGCTCTTGAGAGAAATTATCACTCAAAACTTTTATGCTCGGCTTTCCGATGAAGATCGTACCATGCTTGATACTTCTTGTACCGGTTCTTTTATGAAGAAGGATATTGATCACAAGTGGAATTTGTTGGAAAGAATCAAACGTAACTCTGAAGATTGGGAGCTGGAAGAAGGTAAGGAGTCAGGTATGAATTTCCAGTTTGATTGCGTTAAATCTTTTGTTGAAACAAACACTTCTAGACACTACTAAAATTCATAAATTTGCCGTTTGCCAAAGCGGACGGCAAAGGGTGCAACCACGGACGGCAAAGGCTTTGCCGTCGGTCAGCAGACGGCAAAGTAGACGGTAAAAAAAATCCGGTGAAGAGGTTCTTTGCCGTCAGCTTTCCCAAAGCGGACGGCAAAGAATCTTTGCTATGAGTGGGCAGACGACAAATTAACTGGGACGGCAAAGGGTGCAACGTCCCCGTTAAGTGTTAACGGCCGGCCTCCTCCCTTTGCTGTCTGCCTCCCCTCCTTTGCCATGTGAGGGCAGACGGCAAAGAGGGGAGAGAGAGGGGGCAGATTTCCCCCTTTGCCGTCTGCCTCCACCCCTTTGCCATGTGGGGGCAGACGGCAAAGAGGGGAGAGAGAGGGGGCAGAGTCCCCCCTTTGTCGTCTGCCTCCCCCACTTTGCCATGTGGGGGCAGACGGCAAAGAGGGGAGAGAGAGGGGGCAGATTCCCCCCTTTCCCGTCTGCCTCCCCCCCTTTGGCATGTGGGGGCAGACGGCAAAGAGGGGAACCAGCCCCTTTTTTATTTATTTTTTGTTATATCCAGCATTTTTAACAATAATCAGGATATATATATATATATTTGACATAAATAAATTTCTTTCCGTACTCATAACCATATTAAAATAACCTCTTATATCCAGCTTTCAAGTTGCATCCACGTGCATACAAAGTTTCATATATTACACCAGTTTCATCCACGTGCATACAAAGTTTCATATATTCATATACTACAATAGTTTCAATACAACCCATGGTACAAGAAATCATCTTCAAGCATTCCATCAATATTTTCCAAGCTTCCCGTGAAGTGAAGGTAATCTGCAAAATGACAAATAAGAAAGTTAGAAGAATAATACTAGATGAAGTAGTGTATATATAGGTTATTTCGGAGAGAAATTAGCTAAGTATAGACCATTTAGGAGCTAACTAGGCTAATTATGTCATTTAGGTGGAACCCTAGCTAACTATAGGTCGTTTCAGAGCTAACTTGGGTAAAATAGGTCATTCCGGAGCAAACTATGCTTATTAAGCCATTTTTGATCTAGCTAGGCTAATTATAGGCCATTTAATACCTAAGTTAGGGGGAATAGGTCATGTTGTAGCTACGTAAGCCTTATTATGTCATTTCGAGGATAATTAGCTAAGTATAGGTCATTTTTTATTAAATAGACCATTTAGGAGCTAACTAAGCTAATTATGTCATTTAGATGGATAATTAGCCAATTTAGGCTTTGTTGGATGAGTCTAATTAAGCTACGTAGAATAAGAGAAAGAGAAGAAGAAGTAAAAGAAGGAGGAGGAGGAGGAGGAGGAGGAGAAGGAGACGGAAGAGGAGAAGAAGAAGAAAAGAAGAAGGAGAAGGAGAAGGAGGAAGAAGGAGGAAGAAGAAGGAGAAGGAGGAGCTCCTTCTCCTTCTTCTCCTTCTTCTCCTCCTTCTTCTTATCCTCCTCCCTCTCCTTCTTCTTCTTCTCCTCTTCTTCTTCTTCCTTCCTTTCATTTTTCCTCTTTCTTCTCCTCTCATCCCCTTCTTCAGGCTAAATTGGCTAAGAATACCTTTTTGGAGCTAATTATGTCATTTCGAGGATAATTAGCTAAGTATAGGTCATTTTTTATGAAATAGACCATTTAGGAGCTAACTAAGCTAATTATGTCATTTAGATGGATAATTGGCCAATTTAGGCTTTGTTGGATGAGTCTAAGCTACGTAGAATAAGAGAAAGAGAAGAAGAAGTAAAAGAAGGAGGAGGAGGAGGAGGAGGAGGAGAAGGAGAAGGAAGAGGAGAAGAAGAAGAAAAGAAGAAGGAGAAGGAGAAGGAGGAAGAAGGAGGAAGAAGAAGGAGAAGGAGGAGCTAACTAAGCTAATTAAGCTAACTAAGCTAACTAAGCTAACTAAGCTAACTAAACTAACTAAGCTAACTATGTCATCTAGCTATATTTTATTAAATAGGTCTTTTTGGAGCTAACTAAGCTAATTATGTCATCTAGCTATCTTTTATTAAAACACTAGAAATAACATACCTAAGTTAGGGTCAAGCACGGTGGCTCTGGCTTGTTTCACCTGGAGAAGGCTCGATTGTAGAAGGGTCGTGCGATGCGTTTCGGGACATATTCTGCACCAAACATCATTTGCAATGTGTAGTTAGCATGAGGACACTCTTAAGATCACTCCACTGAAATGAAACTCACCGTCCCCGCCACATTAACGACTGGCATCGGCGGAGGGACTTGGTCGTTCTTCTCGCACATAGACTGAACATTTGGTTTCGACAAGTCAAACTTTTTATTTATTAATGAAACGGACATTCAAATGCAAGATTTGAAATAACATGAGGAAGAAACTTACCACGAAGAGCTCGTATATGGCCCTGGTAGACGCATCATTCCGTGCCCTCTCCACCTCCACCAATGCAGTCGTCCTCTCCTCCAGCTCCCTAATTTCCTTATCCTTCTCCGCCATAGCCGCCTGCATTGCCTCTCTCACTTTCTGAATAGCAGCCTACAACACAACTCATTGTTAGCATATTGGTTCCAACGCACAACATAATGCGGAAAGATATTTGAGTCCATTAAACTAACCTCGATGGCGAGCTCGACTGGCCGTGCACGACGTGTTATCTTCGGACAAGAGCTCGTTTGGCGTGCCTTTATCTGCCGGAGAGAGCTAGGACAATGTATAAGGCCATCTCCAATGGCGATCGAGCCATGGGGCCTCCCGTTGCCAGCTATCATCACCAGCTCTCGATCAATAGGCCCCTCGCTCGGGTTAAAGTCCTCCCCTTTCCTCGCCTTCCCGTGATCTCTGTACTTCACGAGCTTGTCGTGGGAGGAGATGTTGGTGAAGTTTTCTGGATGCTCGAGGTAAGACTCAGAGAATGCCTTGACCTTCTTGTACGAGTTAGTATGGGCCATCGCATACAGGTCGTACATCTGTGGCGCCTCCGTCTTATTGTGACGCGCCTAAAAGAGAGAGAGAGGAAAATTGTATTGGTAAAGGAGAAGGAAAATTGAATTGCATGAGGCATGAAGCAAACCACATACCCAGTTCTTGCTAAATTGGATTAAGTTGACACTCCCTTGATGGTGTGGCACGCCAACCATTTTGCCATGCCTCTCCTTGGCGTTGTTGTGGCTGGCCTCCCATGTTTCGGAGCACCACTGATCCACCAAGGCCTCCCAACAATCCATCTTATCCACACACCATCTCGGGGGCACCTAAGTTAATAAAGAGAAATTTGAGCGCGTAAGAACCAAATCAAGGAAACTAACTACAAAGCCTTAATAATATGTAATTACCTTCATGTAATGCTCCTTCTCCATCTTAGCATCACGGCACTTCGCCTTGTCAAGCCTAATACGCAGCGTGGCATAGTAGTCTCGAACAGCCTGCACCCGAGCCTCGTGCCGAAAGTTTTGAAGTAGGCGGCGACATTCGGTTTCGATAACCTTTGTCGCGTCCTCCTCGTATCCCTCCTCACACCTGTAGTAGGTCTGCAAACGAGACAACACCGATTAGTACAATAAATAGCTATGGTTGATTTATAATTGTGTGAAAGAGAAATTACCCAGAACTTTCGGATCACCATGTCCGCCCTCGTGTGACACAAAACACCGTCGACCTCCACCTCCGGCGGGGCCGGGGCACCCAAGTAGTGCTCCTAGGTCATTCCTACCTCTCGCTCCCGACCGGGCAACGTAACAAACCCTTGGAAGTTTTGACGGCAAAGAACACCAAGGACGCTGTTGGGCTTGCGGACACCCTTGGCAACAATCCAACCCCTACAGTATGACAAATTAAAGCCAAAACATTAGATATTTGAGAAAACACGAAGGCAAAAGGTTAAATAAGAGTAACTTAACCTACTTGTCCCCATTTGGCCTAATCGACCACCTCTGCTCGGGGGTCGCTGGCACGAGCGGGAGCCCCGAACTACCACGCTGGTACACGGTAGCCCCCTCACCCAGCTCCTCGTCGCTACCAGCATGGCCACTTGCCTCAGGCCAAGTATCCCACTGGGTCTCTTGGGACGTACCCTCATCCCTGCTTTGCTCCGGAGTTGCCTGGAAGGAAGCCTCTGGGATAGGAGTCTCGTGGGTCGAAGGCTCGTCGACCTGAGGCTCGTGAACCGGAGACCGTGTAGCCTCCACCTCAGACGAATCCAGCCTAGAAGTCCTGTGCTCAGGTGAATCAGCTTGGGGTGGTGGCGGAGACCGTGTAGCCCTACCTCTCCCGCGGCCACGTGTACCTTTAGTACAACCTAAATACCAACATGAGTAATAAAATGTATATAAATACCAATATGCATACAACATGAGTACAACATAAATACCAACATGAATGCAACGTGTACCTTTAGTGCCTCTCGGCTTCGCGGGGGGTCGACCTCCTCTCACGGGGGGTGCTCCTTGCAAAGTAGAGAGCAACACTCTCCGAAGAGACGAGGCAGGAATGGAAGTACCCATCCCATCACCCGCCGACGAAGAAGCAGCCGCGGAGTGTTTTCGACCCTTTCCCACCATCTTTCAACACCTGTCATGACAAAGAGTAAATGAAATTAGTACAACATAAATACAAACAGGAGTAATAAAATGTATATAATTTAAGTGTATCATCGTCATAAATACCAACATGACTAATAAAAATTGAATACCTAACATGAACTCAAAATTTATATATAGTATAATAGTTGAATACCTGACATGAACTAATAACAATCGTCCTCGTCTATATATGCTTGGGGGTCAGTAAATGCATCATGATCATCACTATCATTAATAAATGCATCATCATCATCACTATCACGAAGAACATGTGGAAGGCCACCATTATGTAATCGGTCAAGAAGTGACAGGTCATCCGCAGCAGTAACCTCTTCTTCTTCCAGCTCTTGCTGTTCGGGCTCAGGGGTTAAGACGGATTCACTGTCGTTGTCTACTTCAATGTTCTGGGGTGAAGTAGAGCGGTTCTTGAAACGTTTCTTGGACATACGTGTTTCTTGGAAGAATTCTCCTTCATATGTGTCTGGGTTAATCTGAGGTTCGTAATCCTCTTCATTGAGGGTAGGTGGTCTAAAATGTGGTGGCACTTCATAAACGACATCCCAACCTTTGATATTTGGATCAGTTTGGCAGGCCCACGGTAGATAGAAAACTTGTGTCGCCTGTTGAGCCGTAATATAGACATCGGGAACATCTAAGTGGGTGTTTTGGTTGATTTCGACTAGTCCTATATGTTCATGAGTCCTTCTAGTCTCCCTCGGCTCAAACCAATAACATTTGAAGACTACGATGGTCGGTGGGTTTTCACCATAGAATAGAAGTTCATAAATTGCTTCAACTCTTCCATAATACTCGGTGTCTCCTTCGCCGATAGCAGAGACAGAACAATTTGTAGTCTTTAGGTCGGGCATAGATAGCTCTTTGCCAAAGGTACGAAAGTGATACCCATTGATGTTGTATTTGTCAAATGAACGGACCTTATAGTCAAAACCATTAGCGACTTGTCTCAACTCGGCGTCCATAGACTCTGCATCAGCCTACAAGTTTAATACGAAAGAATGGATGCATTAGCCGCAAATTAGACCAATAAATAAAATGGGCCCTTAATGGTAATAAATTACCCTTTGTTTGAACCAAGATATGAAACCGGGATAGTCACCTCCATGCTTTGCGAGAAGCTCATACTCTTCGACGGAATCCTTTTCGATGACCGCTCCATCCAAGAATTCGGCGACGTATCGACTATATCAAATATCCGGGAATAAGAGTAGTTCAAAGCAATTAGAAGTTGCGGAACAATAAATTACCGAGAACTTACTCGATGTAAGGCCACACTTCTGTTAGGTTGGTGAAGATATACAATGAAATGGTCCGCCATTCTTCGACATCCAACGATTTCCCTTTCGAAGCACCGGATGGTGCGAGCTTACCTTTGAATAGGCTGAGGTTGGAGCGAACTTTTCTCGAGCACCATCACTGTACCTAGGCTTCGGGTTATGCCAATGATGATTTTTGGCTTCGTAGTGTGCTGTCACGAAGTTTGCCGCCTCCTCAGTAATGAATGCCTCGGCCATCGATGCTTCAATTCTACGTTTATTTTTACACTTAGATCGAAGCGTCTTCTGCATCCTCTCAGTTGAGTAGCACCATATATTTTGAACGGGCCCCCCCATTCTTGCCTCGGTCGGGAGATGCAAAATCAAATGTTGCATTGGATTAAAGAAGCCCGGTGGAAAGATCTTTTATAATTTGCAGATCAACTCCGGCGCCAACCCTTCCATTTCATCTAGCACGCCAGGCGATAGTTCTTTCGCACAAAGAGAACGGAAGAGATAGCTCAGCTCTGCCAGTACTAGCCATTCATCCTCAGGGATAAAGCCACCCAACATCACCGGCATTACCCGCTCAATCCATATGTGCCAATCATGACTCTTGAGCCCAAATATTTTCAATTTCTCAAGACTCGCTCCCCTCTTTAGATTCATAGCATACCCATCCGGGAACATCAACCGCATTTTCACCCACAATAGCATTTCCCTCATAGCTGGCCTTTCAAGATTGAACCATGCCTTTGGCTTCGCTATGCTTTGCTTTCCTTTCCGTTGTCGCAAGTTTTGCAACGGTCTATCACATAGGCCTCCAGGTCGATTCTAGCCTTAGGATTATCTTTTGACTTCCCCTCTATGCCGAACAATGTACCAAAAATGGCCTCCACAATATTCTTTTCAGTGTGCATCACGTCAATGTTGTGTGGGCAAAGGAGGTCTTTGAAGTAAGGGAGATCCCATAAGCATGACTTGTGAGTCCAGGCGTGTTCCGTATTATACCCTTTGAAGTATCCTGGACGCAAAAGATCAGGCTCGAGATCGTTTAACTGATCAAGGGTCTGTTGGCCTGTCAACGCAGCTGGTGCAGTGTTTTTGACAACTCTACCTTTGATGAAATTCTTCTTGTCTTTTCTGAACTTATGGTCAGGATCCAGGAATTGTCTATGCAGGTCGAAGCAAGAATACTTGCGACCAGCCTGCAGCCAACGGAACTGAAGAGCTGCCTTGCATGTGGTGCACGGGAACCTTCCATGCACACACCAGCCAGCGAATAGCGCAAACGCCGGATAATCATGCGTCGAGTACATGTACCACACATGCATTTTGAAATTTGTTTTCGTAGCCGCGTCGTAGGTCTTGATCCCATTATCCCAGGCTTCTTGCAACTCATCCTTAAGCGGCTGCATGTACACATTCATATTCTTCCTCGGATAGTTGGGCCCTGGAATTATCAACGTCAGGAATATGTTCTTTCTTTTCATAATCTCTCCGGGTGGCAAATTTAGTGGAATGACAAATACAGGCCAACAACTGTATTGTGCTGCCGTCATACCATACACATTGAACCCATCCGTGCTGATGGCAACTCTAGGTTGCCTTGGATCTTCCGATTTATCCTTATGTAATGCATTGAAGTGCCTCCACGCAAAACCATCTGAAGTGTGTACCAGCATCTTGTTCCCATCCGCATCTAGTTCGGTTCTTTTGCCCAATTTGTGCCATGTCATCTGTCTGGCCGTCTCTTCGACCATGAAAATACGTTGAAGTCTTGGTACGATTGGCAGATATCGAAGAACACTAATGGGGATTTTGGTCTGATTCTTCTCACCCATGCCGTTGTCTAGCACAATATACCTGGAAGAATTGCAAATGGGGCAATAGTTCAAGGCCACATACTCAAGCCTAAATAAGGCACATCCATTCTCACAGGCATGTATCTTCTCATAGGGCATCTTAAGTACATGGAGGATTTTCTCTGACTGGTACAGGTTTGCAGGCAGTACATGGCCTTTGGGTAGAAAGCGTCCAAATATCGTCATCATCGCATCGTAGCATTCTCTGCCTAGGTTGAATTGAGCCTTCGGAGCCATTACTTGTGCGATGGCATCCAGCTGACAAAGCTCAGTCTGCTTGTGGAGAGGACGTTTTGAAGACTCCAGCATTTCATAGAAGGCCTTTACGGATTCCTCCATCTCATTGTCCGAATCACGAGCATCATCAAAGTCTTGCACCATGTCTTCAATCCCGGTACCATGCTCGTCGGTGCAACGACGAATCACCTCAGCTTTGGCACGTTGGTCAGACTCACCATGAAAAGTCCACACCATATAATTAGGCGTAAAACCCCACTTCTGCAGGTGTTTACCCATTTCAAACTCTATCTGCTTTTTCCAGTTGTCGCAGTTGGGACAGGGGCACCATGTTTTATGCTGGCCATTTGCAAATGCGACTCTCACAAACCCCCTGGTTTTTGTTAACCATTCATGGGTCATGTCTTTCTAACTAGGGTGACCAGTGTACATCCAAGCACGATCACTCATGTTGCCTAGCTACCTATGGGGGCACAAGAAATAAATATATAATTCATCATCTATATTCATACGCTAATCAAGTTTGTCAGTTTTATTACGTCCATGCAACCTACACGCTAATAGGTAAAGATAGGTCCTAATCCCACCCGAGTATGTGTAGACTGGGTTCGTTTTCCCATGCTCTGCTCCAGATGCAACGCATAATTTCGGCAGCACCTCCCCGCTGTTCTCCTGATACATGTCTCGGCAATAAGCAGAGAGGATGTGTACCCGGAGAACAACAGGGGAGGCACTGACAAAATTCCGCATCGGATCCGGAGCACAGCATACGGGAAAGCAAACCCAATCTACAGATACTCGGGCTGTCCATGGATAATGTTGGACAATTCGAAAGGATGGCGGTTATAAATATGCAAAGAAATGCATATTTATAGATGTCGCCCTTTCGAACGGGAGAGGCATACTGGTCACGCATACTCATGATTGAAGAAACCTATAGCTAGCAAGTTTCATCGGCACGAAGACTGGGACAGAGCAAATTAAGGGGGTGGGAGGAGAAGTCATTTGTGCTCACCAACAAACGCAAGGGCGGAGCTCGTCCAACGCACGTGGAGGTCGTCGAACAACTGCACATTGAAATTCACCCGATCAACACAAATATGATGTTTTTATAATTAACAAAATCGGAAAATATGTGACCTAACTCATAATTTACAAAATTATGACCCCGTCGGCTTAGTGGCGGCGATGGTCGGTGGTGTCGGGTGTCGGTGGCGTCGATGGTCGGTGGTGTCGGGTGTCGGTGGCGTCGGCGGTCGGGGGTTAGTTGTGTCGGTGGTCGGGGGTTAGTGTTGTCGGGGGTCGAGGATCACTTTCGTCGGGGGTTGGGGTCTCTTTGGTCAACAAGAGGCCAAAGAGGTGTCGGGGGTCGGGGGTTGGGGGTCAATGGTGTCGGGGGTCGGGGGTAGGGGGCCGGGGGTCGAGGGTCAGGGGCGTCGGGGGTCGGGGGTCGAGGGTCAGTGGCGTCGGGAGTCGAAGGTCAGTGGCGTCGGGCGTCGGGGGTCGAGGGTCGAGGGTCAGTGGCTTTTGTAGTCGAGGGTCAATGGCGTCGGGCATCGGGGGTCGGGGGTTAGTGGAGTCGGGGGTCGGGAGTCGGGGGTCGGGGGTCAGTGGTGTCGGGCGTCGGGGGTCGGGAGTCGGGTCTCAATGGCATCGGAGGTCGGGGGTCGAGGGTCGGGGGTTGGTGGCGTCGGGCGTCGGGGGTCGTGGGCCGGGGGTCGGGGGTCGGGGTCCTTTTCTTTCTTCTTCTCCTCTTTCCTCTTCTTCTTCGTCTTCTTCTTGATCATCATATTATTCTTCTTCTTCTTCTTTCTCCTCCTCCTCCTCTTCTTCTTTCTTTTATCTTTCTCCTCCTTCCCTCTTTCTTCTTCTTCTTCTTCTTCCTTTTTCTTCTAGTTTATTATTCTCTTATTTTCTTCTAAGTTTTTTTCTATCTATTGTTTTCTTCTCTATCTACTTTTTCTACCTAATAAACTAACTATCTAATTTCTGTTTTCTAAAACATACACAAGTAACATGAATCAACTTACTTACACTCTTTTCAACAATACACAAGTATCATCACGAAGGAATTCCACAATATAACCAACTCACTCTTTTCAACTTACTGTGTAATAAAATCCAGCCTCCTATGAACAATTTAAGCTGAGAAAAAACAAGAAAAAAAGAAAAAAAGAAAAAAAATACCTGCAGTGGCGCCCCTTTGCTGGGAGGAGGGGAGCGGGGAGAGCCGGTAGTCGACGGCGGGGAGGAGGGCCGCGGGGAGGAGGGCAGTGGGAGGAGGGCAGTGGGAGGAGGGCAGTGGGGAGGAGGGCAGTGGGAGGAGGGCAGTGGGAGGAGGGCCGTGGGGAGGAGGGCAGTTGGAGGAGGGTAGTGGGAGGAGGGGCGGGCGAGCTCCGGCCGTGGGGGTGGCGCCCCTTTGCGGGGAGGAAGGGAGCGGAGAGAGCCGGTAGTCCACGGCTGGGAGGAGGGCCGCGGGGAGGAGGGCCGCAGGGAGGAGGCCGCAGGGAGGAGGGCGGCGGCGGTGGGCCGGAGCAGTGAAGGGAGGAGGGCGGGCGGGCGCAGTGCAGGGAGGAGGCAACGGTGAAGGGAGGAGGCCGCAGGGAGGAGGGCGTCGGCGGTGGGCGCGCGCGAGATGACAGCAGATCAACGGGGGAGCGTGCCATTAGGGGAGCGGGGGTGGGGGTTGGGTGCCGTTAGGGGGAGCCCCCCTTTGCCGTCTGCAGAAGCTGGGAGGCGGACGGCAAAGGGGTGGGTGGGTGGGGTGGGCTTCGGCCGTTAGGAGGAGCCCCCCTTTGCCGTCCGGGTTTTCTTTGCCGTCCGCCTCTGGGCCCTTTGCCATGCGTCAGCAGACGGCAAAGAGGTGGCCGACGGCAAATAAAACCTTTGGCATCAGCAACCTCTTTGACGTCAGCTTTGTGCCAGCTGACGGCAAAGAAGATCTTTGCCATGTGTCAGCAGACGACAAAGGCATGGCAAATGGCAAATTTCTCAATTCCAGTAGTGAGAGATTTTAGCGCTAAGTATGGACTTGACTCTGAGATAGTAGCTTCTCTATGTGAATCTTTTGCTGCTCATGTTGATCTTCCCAAATAGAAGTGGTTTAAGTATCATCCTCCTGTAGAAATCAACATAGTTAAACCCAATCTTGTTGAGGAGAAAGTCATTGCCTTTAGTGATCCTATTGTTCCTTGTGCTTACGTTGAGAAACCACCATACCCTACTAGGAAAAAGGATTATTCTAAAGCTCCAACTGTGATACGTAGGGGTTATATTAGACCACTTGCACCCCCTGAGGAAATTAGAGTTGAACCTAGTGTTGCTATTATCAAAGATCTCTTAGCCGAAGACATAGATGGGCATGTTATCAAATTCTGTGAGGACTCCGCTAGAATAGCTAAACCTCACGCGAAAGACAAATACGGACCTGTAGTTGGCTTGCCCGTTGTCTCTGTCAAGATAGGAGATCACTGTTACCATGGTTTATGTGAAATGGGTGCTAGTGCTAGTGCAATACCCCGTTCCCTATATGATGAAATCAAAGATGAGATTGCACCTGCTGAGTTAGAACCCATTGATGTCACTATTATGCTAGCTAATAGAGACACTATCTGCCCTCTGGGAATTGTGAGAGACGTAGAAGTCCTGTGTGATAAGACGAAGTATCCTACTGATTTCCTCGTCCTTGCTACTGCACAAGATAGCTTTTGTTCCATCATATTTGGTAGACCCTTTCTCAACACTGTCAATGCTCACATTGATTGCATTAAACAGACTGTCATTGTTAGTTTCGAGGGTGTGTCTCAGGATTTTAACTTCTCCAAGTTTGGAAGACAACCCCATGAAAAAGAGTCATCTGGTAGGGATGAAATCATTGCTCTTGCCTCTATTGTCGTACCTCCTACGGATCCTTTAGAGCAATATCTGCTTGAGCATGAAAATGATATGCATATGGAGGAAAGGGATGAGATAGATAAAATTGTCTTAGAACAATATCCTATTCTCAAGAATAATCTGCCTGTTGAATTGCTTGGGGATCCTCCCCCACCAAAGGGTGATCCTGTGTTCGAGCTAAAACAGTTACCAGATACTCTTAAGTATGCCTATCTTGATGAGAAGGAGATATATCATGTTATTATTAGTGCTCACCTCTCGAGTCACGAAGAGAAGAAGTTATTAAAAACTTTGAGGAAGCATCGTGCTTCTATTGGATATACTCTTGATGATCTTAAGGGTATTAGCCCCACTCTATGTCAGCACAAGATTAAAACCGATCCTGATTCTAAACCAGTTGCTGATCATCAACAGAGACTAAATCCGAGGATGAAAGAGGTCGTGAGAAAAGAAATATTGAAGCTTCTAGAAGCAGGAATCATTTATCATGTTGCTCATAGTGATTGGGTAAGTCCAGTACATTGCGTACCTAAGAAGGGAGGTATCACCGTCGTCCCAAATGATAAGGATGAACTAATCCCGCAGAGGATTATTACTAGCTATAGGATGGTGATAGACTTCCAGAAACTGAACAAGGCAACCAGGAAGGACCATTATCCTTTGCCGTTTATCGACCAGATGCTAGAAAGGCTATCTAAACACACACAGTTCCGCTTTCTAGACGGTTATTCAGGTTTCTCGCAAATACATGTTGCACAATCTGATCAAGAGAAAACCACCTTCACATGCCCCTTCGGTACATTCTCTTATAGACGCATGCATTTTGGCTTGTGCAATGCACCTGCCACCTTTCAAAGATGTATGATGGCTATATTCTCTTACTTTTGTGAAAAGATTGTTGAGGTTTTCATGGATGATTTCTCCGTCTACGGTTCTTCCTTTGACGATTGCCTCAGCAACCTTGATCGAGTCTTACAGAGATGCAAAGATACCAACCTCGTCTAGAACAGGAAGAAGTGCCACTTCATGGTTAATGAAGGCATCGTCTTAGGACACAAAATCTCTGAGAGAGGCATTAAAGTTTATAAGGCTAAGGTTGATGCAATTGAGAAAATGCCTTGTCCCACAGATATCAGAGGTATACGAAGTTTCCTAGGTCATGTTGGTTTCTATAGGAGGTTCATTAAAGACTTCTCTAAGATTTCTAGGCCTCTTACCAACCTCTTGCAGAAGGATGTTCCTTTTGTTTTTGATGAGGATTGTGAGGAAGCTTTCGAAATACTTCAGAAGGCCCTAATAACCGCACCTATTGTTCAACCACCTGATTGGAACTTGCCCTTTGAAATCATGTGCGATGATAGTGATTATGCTGTTGGTGCTGTTCTAGGACAAAGAGTTGACAAGAAGTTGAATGTCATTCACTACGCTAGTAAAACTCTAGAGAGTGCCCAAAGGAACTATGCCACTACGGAGAAGGAGTTTTTAGCAGTCGTGTTTGCATGTGAAAAGTTCAGATCTTATATAGTTGACTCTAAAGTCACTATTCACTCTGATCATGCTGCTATTAAGTACCTCATGGAGAAGAAGGACGCTAAGCCTAGGCTAATCAGATGGGTTCTCCTGCTACAGGAATTTGATTTGCACGTTGTTGACCGAAAGGGTGCTAATAACCCTGTAGCAGATAACTTGTCTAGGCTAGAGAATGTCCTTGATGACCCACGACCTATTGATGACAGCTTTCCTGATGAGCAATTGAATGTCATCCGCACTTCACATAGTGCACCGTGGTATGCTGACTACGCAAACTATATCGTAGCCAAATACATACCGCCCAGTTTCACCTACCAGCAAAAGAAGAAATTCTTCTTAGATTTGAGACACTACTTTTGGGATGCTCCTCACCTTTATAAGCAAGGAGTAGATGGTGTTATTAGACGTTGTGTGCCTGAACATGAACAGGGACAGATCCTGCAGAAGTGTCATTCCGAAGCCTACGGAGGACACCATGCTGGAGACAGAACTGCCCATAAGCTATTGCAATCAGCCTTCTATTGGCCCACTCTCTTCAAGGATGCCCGTAAGTTTGTCTTGTCTTGTGAAGAATGCCAAAGAATAGAGAACATTAGAAAACGTCAGGAAATGCCTATGAACTATTCACTGGTCATTGAACCATTTGATGTCTGGGGCTTTGATTATATGGGACCCTTCCCGAGTTCCAATGGGTACACTCACATCTTAGTTGCTGTGGATTATGTCACTAAGTGGGTAGAGGCTATCCCCACTAAAAATGTTGATCACCACACCTCTATTAAGATGCTTAAAGAAGTCATTTTCCCAAGATTTGGAGTCCCTAGATATCTGATGACTAATGGTGGTTCACACTTCATTCATGGTGTTTTCCGCAAGATGCTCGCTAAGTACGATGTCAACCATAGAGTTGCATCTCCTTATCATCCTCAGTCTAGTGGTCAAGTGAAGTTGAGTAATAGGGAGATCAAATTGATCTTACAAAAGGCCGTCAATAGATCTTGAAAGAATTGGTCTAGCAAACTTGACGATGCACTATGGGCTTATAGGTCTGCTTATAAGAATCCCATGGGCATGTCTCCGTATAAAATGGTTTACAGTAAGGCCTGTCATTTACCTCTTGAGCTAGGACATAAATCTTATTCGGCAATCAAAGAGCACAACTTTGATATCAAACTTGCCGGTGAGAAGCGGTTGTTTGATATAAGCTCATTAGATGAATGGAGGGCCCAGGCATACGAGAATGCCAAGTTGTTCAAGGAAAAGGTTAAGAGATGGCACGACAAAAGAATACAAAAACGAGAGTTCAATGTAGGTGATTATGTCCTACTATACAATTCTCGTTTAAGATTCTTCGCAGGCAAGCTTCTCTCTAAATGGGAAAGTCCCTACGTTGTCGAGGAAGTATATCGTTCTGGTGCAATCAAAATCAATAACACGGAAGGCAATTTTCCTAGAGTGGTAAACGGGCAAATAATCAAGCATTACATCTGTGGTACTCCCATAAATGTTGAGACCAATATCATTAATATCATAACTCCTGAGGAGTACATAAGGGATGTTTATCAGCCTGTTTCAGACCCTGAAAATCAAGAGGTATCTGTTTCGGTAAGTAATTGGACTCCGAAACTTTTCCAATAGGAAATTTTCTCCGTTTTGGAATTTATGGAAAATTAGAAAAATAAAAGCAGTCCGGAGAGCGCACGAGGCGGCCACAAGCTTCATTGTCGCGGCCTCCCCCTGGGTGCGGCAACAGGGCTTGTGGGCAGCTCGTGTGCCTCCCGGACTCCGTTTTCTTGCGGAGCACTCCTTCTGGTCTAAAAAAATCATTATATATTCGCCCGAGGGTTTTGATCTCCGTATCACGTAGTTTTCCTCTGTTTTCATTTCGAGCCTGTTTCTGCCGCAGATTTAGAGCAAAGATTCTCAAGAATCTGTTGGGGAGAATAACCTCCCTCGAGATCATGAAGAAGTAGATGCTGATCTGAAAAGAGTAGAAGTCACGGAAGCCAGGGACAAAGCTAAGGAGAAAACCCAAGCTAGGGAGGAAGTTCAACTTATGTTCAAGATTGAAGACGTTGAAGGAGTAGATTTTCTCCAACCCTTCCTCCACGTGTTGTCTCCATCCTTGATTGAACTCTTGAGGTTTTGTGAAACAACTCGTGCTCGCAATATTTACCTTTCTCGTGAAGTTGTTTTGCTGGAAAACCATGTCGCAGATCTCAAAGGTATAAATTAAAGATTGATAGCTCTCTTGGAATCAAAGGAAAAGACTACTTCAACAACTCCCACTACTGGAATCTGCTGGTTTGCCGACAGCCAGAGCTGACGGCAACGGACAGTTTAACAGATGGCAAAGGCTTTGCCGTCAGTGTGCGGTCGGCAAAGGAACCGGCCAAGATTTTATCGGCAATCACCTTCTTTGTCGCCAGCTGAAGGTCGACCGACGGCAAAGACTTTGCCATCAGCTTTGTGGCATGGGCTGACGGCAAAGAGCAATGGCGGCAATGGCGCAGGCCGAGCCCCATTAGAAGGTTAACGGCAGGCTTTGCCCACAGCTGTAGCAAAGCTGACGGCAAAGCCGAAACCCTGGGTCCCCTCTTTGCCCACAGCCGTAGCAAAGCTGACGGCAACACCAAAAACCTGGGTCCCCTTGGTCCCCTCTTTGCCGATAGCTGGAGCACAGCTGACGGCAAAGCCGAAAATCTGGGAAAATTTGGTATTCCGAGAGTTGCCAGGTTACACAGGCTGTCGCCACGTGTCTTCTTTGCCGTCAGTCCACCGACGGCAAAGCCGTTGCCGTCAGTAAGCTGTAGGCAAAGACCCTCTTTGCTTTTTTCATATTTGTTTTCTGTTAATTCCCTACATTTGCAAAACATAGATACAAACAGCAACATATATATTTTGCCCAGGCCCTAAACAGCACCACAAGTGCATCACAAAGTGCAAACAGCACAACACAAGTGCATCATAAAGTGCAAACAACACGAATATATGTAATTAAAGTGCAAAAAAGATCACACAGTATTACAAAGCATCACAAGTGCATCCGCAAATACAAGTCCATTAGAAAGTTCATCTAAGACTACACAAGTGCATTACAAAGTCCGTGGAGCATCCATCCATATGCCATGCTGCTTTATCAAAATCTGCATAATGAGAAAGAAGCTAGAAGAAGAATACAATAAGAAAGAAGTTATCTAAATTAAGCTAAGCAATTAGAAGAAGAAGTGGAAGAAGAAGAAGAAGAAGAAGAAGATGGAGAAAAAGAAAGAAGAGAAGTTATATTTTTCTCCTCTTTCTTCTTCTCTTATTTCTTCATCTCTTGTTTGTTCTTCTCTTCTGGTTTCTTTTAAAACTTTCTAAACTAATTATGTCATTTTTGAGCTCTAATATCAACTATAATTTACTAAGCTAACTAAAGCATGGCTAATATCAACTAGAAGTTACTAAGCTAACTAAAGCATGGCATAATCTAAGTTGATCTAAACAATAAGAAGAATAAGAAGGAGAGGAATAACTTACCTAATGCCAAGAAACTGAGGAGAAGCTCCATCTCCATTGGTCGCTGGGTTGCTAGGGCTCTCACCAGGAGAAGTAAGATCGTGGATTCAACTCTGGAATGATGCTGCAACAAGGCAAGAGTTAAAATATGTGGTTAGCACGGCGACAGACAATGGTATAAGACCGTGCAAGGTTGGTCATTGAAAGGGAACTCACCGTTCCCACCGGAGAAGGCATCGGCGGAGGGGCGGCAAACCTTGCTTCTCACACATAGCCTGCAAATTAGTTTTCGAGGAGTCAAAGAAATAGCCTTGTTGCGTCTCACACATAGCCTTGCTTCGCACACCCTCGTCTGCAAGGGTGAAGTGGCTGAGACAGAAGTAGCCGAGGGTGGTGGCGACTGGCTCCTATCATGCAGCCTCCCTCTCCCATGACCACGTCCTCTGCCTCTCTTCTTTCCTCCGCCTCTCCCACGGGGCTCCTCGGCAAAGCTCTGCAACAAAGTTCTCCGTAGCTGCCCACGTGCTATCCTCAACTTATCCCCGCCTGCCATGTCTCACCACCTGTAATGATAAATAGTTAAATAATTAGTACAAATTCAAGGACAATAATTAAACGAACAATAATAAATACATGAATAATTCAACAAATAATTGAATAATTAAACAACAATGTTTGGATGCATACAAAGTACTAATAGTCTGGATCATCTGTCTCTTCTCCATGGTCAATTGAAGCAAAATCATCATCAGTATCACACGTGTCGTCATGACTGATATCGTCATCGGGTTCAGGGACATCATGTGGAAGGCCTTTTTGTAACCGATCAAGCATTGATAGCTCATCGGCATTGGTAACCTCTTCTACTTCAACTTCTTCCTCATCATCACGTGAGTCATGTTCCTCCGTGTTCAGGGTGGACGTAGAGCAGTTTCGGGTACGACATCTCACGCCACGTGATTCCTGGAAGAATTCTCCATCATATGTTATTGGGTCAATTTGAGGTTCATAATCATCTTCAATTGGGGGAGGTGGTCTAAGATGTGGCAGCACATCGAACACGACATACCAACGTTCCAGGTTCTTAACACTTTGACGATAGTATGGCACATAGAAAACTTGGGTGGCCTGTTGAGCCACAATATAGACATCGGCACCGCTTAACTGCCTGTCTTATCGAATTTCGACAATCCCAAGATGTTCATGAGTCTGTCTTGTCTTAGTAGGATCGAACCAATGACATTTGAACACAACAACGTTCGGAGGATTTTCACCATAATAATTAAATTCGTAGACTTCTTCAAGTCTTTCATAATACTCGACACCTCCCTCGCCTATAGCAGAGACACCGGAATTGTTTGTTTTTCGACCAGGCATTGAAGCTCTTTGCTAGCAGTACGAAAGTGATACCCGTTGATGTCGTACTTCTGAAATATACGGACCTTAAAGTAAAAAACCATTAGCTATTTGTCTCAATTCATCTGAATTAGCCTAGAAGTTAAGAAAAGATAGAATTTGGTGTGTTACTCATGAGTAATAGCAACAAAGGAAATCACCTATTATATATAAGGGAGGTACCGTTTTTTGAACCAAGAGATGAAACCGGGATAGCGGCCTCCTGTCTTTTCAAGAAGTTCATACTCGAGAATGGATTCTTTTTCGATTGCAACACCATTCGAGAATTGTTCGACGTATCGACTGTATCAATTAATAATAGTTGTTAGACACAAAACTTGTTAAAAGTTTCGAAACAATGTACAGAGCACTTACTCGATGTATGGCCGAACTTCTGTTAAGTTGTTCAATACATACATCGTTAGTGTGTGCGCCACTCCTCGATGCACAGCAACTTTGGTTTTCCCACACCAGAAGGTGGGAGCTTCCCTTTGAAGAGGCTGAGATTGGATTCACGTCATTTGGGGTCGCCCAGATTGTACCGAGGCTTTGGATTATGCAAGCCATGCATAGTGGCATCATAGTGTGCTGTTACAAAGTTTGCCGCCTCCTCGGTAATGAACGCCTCGGCCATCGATGCTTCAATTCTACATTTATTTTTACATTTTCCTCGAAGTGCCTTCTGCATTCTTTCAGTTGCATAGCACCAACGATTTTGCATAGGGCCACCCAATCTTGCCTCGGTTTTGAGATGCAAAATCATGTGTTGCATCGGATTAAAGAATCCACCTGGAAAAATCTTCTCTAACTTGCAGAGCAACTCAGGCGCCAACTCTTCCATGTCATCTATCAAGGCACGCGACAACTCTTTAGCACAAAGAACACGGAAGAAATAGCTCAACTCGACCAATACTAGCCATTCAGCCTCGGGGATATAGCCGCGCAACATCACCGCCATTATCCGCTCAAGCCATATGTGCCAATCATGACTCTTGAGCCCAAAAAATTTCATTTTTTCAATGCTCGCTCCCCTCGCTAGATTCGCAGCATACCCATCGGGGAACAACAACTTTTTTTGCACCCACAAGAGGATTTCCCTTATTGCTCCTTCTCAAGATTGTACCAGGCAGGTGGTTTGGACCAATTTTTTCTTCCTTTCGGTTCTCGCATGTTTAGTGATGGCCTATCACACAGAGTCTCCTGGTCAACTCTAGCCTTTGTATTATCTTTGCCCTTATCAGTGCCAAAAAATGTGCCAAGAAGGGCCTCAGCGATATTCTTTTCAGTGTGCATCATGTCAATGTTGTGTGGAAGTAAGAGGTCTTCGAAGTAGGGGAGATCCCAGATGCATGGCCTGTGGGTCCAGGCGTGTTCCTCATTATAACCCAAGAAATACCCTAGACGGTTTGGATCAGGCTCCATAGATTTTAAATGTTCATTAATTTGTGCCCCCGTCAACGCAGGTGGTGCTGAGTGTTTGACAACTTTACCTTTCATGAAATTCTTCTTGTCTTTTTTGAATGGCTGGTCCATAGGCAAGAACTGTCTATGCAAGTCAAAGCAGGAATACTTCCCACCCGCCGGCAACCAATGAAACTTAAGAGCTCCCTTGCATTGTGGGCATGTGAACCTTCCATGCACACACCAGGCAACGAAAAGCGCAAATGCCGGCAGATCATGCAACGAGTATTGGTACCAAACATACATTTGAAAGTTCTCTTTCTTAGCCGCGTCGTATGTGTTGACCCCATTCACCCAAGCTTCTTTCAAGTCATCCATCAGCGGTTGCATGTACACACTCATATTCTTCCCCGGGTAGTTTGGCCTGGAACTATCAACGTCAGAAATATGTGCTTTCTTTGCATAATGGGTGATGGTGGAAGATTGAGGGGAATGACAAATACAGGCCAGCAACTATATTGGGTAGCCTTCATACCAAAAGGATTGAACCCATCGAGGCTGATGGCGATTCAACAATTCCTTGTTTCTTTAGATTTTTCCTTATGTATACTATCGAATGCCTTCCATGCGTCACCATCTGAAGGGTGTACCAACATCGGAACTCCGTGTTCATCTAATTCTTTACTAATTCCATGTTTGTGCCATGTCATCTATTTTGTTGTTTCTTCGAGCATGTAAAGTCGTTGAAGTCTTGGTAGGATCGGCAGATATCGTAGTACACTCATGGGGATTTTGCTCTGCTTCTTCTCACCTTCACCGTTTTCTACCTCAACATATCTAGAGGACTTGCGAAATGGACAATATGTTTCGTCCGCATACTCTTTCCTAAATAAGGCACATCCTTTCTCACAAACATGTATCTGCTCATACGGCATCTTGAGTGCACTAAGGATTTTGTTTGACTCATATAGGTTTGAAGGCATAATATGACCTTCGGGTAGAAAGCGCCCAAATAGGGTCACCACTGAGTCAAACAGGTCTCTTCCAATGTTGAATTGGGCTTTCAGAGCCATTACTTGTGCGATGGCATCTAGCTGAGAAATCTTAGTGTGCTCGTGAAGAGGACGTTTTGAAGACTCCAACATGGCATAGAAGGCTTTCGCGGATTCCTCCATCTCTTTGTCCTTGTTCCGAGCATCATCAAAGTCATTCACCATGTCTTCAATCCCTGTACCATAATCATCGGTGCGCCGACGCAACACCTCGTCTCTGTTACGTTGGGCCGACTCACCATGAAATGTCCACAAGGTATAGCCGGGAGTAAAACCACGCATCTGCAGATGTTTACCCATTACATCCTTTGTCTGTCGCGAATAATTCTTGCACTTAGTGCAGGGGCACCATGTTTTTGGCTGGCCTTTAGAAAATGTCGTTTCCACGAATTCATAGGTTTTGCTCAACCATTCATCGGTCATATCTCTCTGACTATGGAGACTGGTGTACATCCATTCATGATCAGTCATTCTGGCAAGCTAGCTACATAGTATCCACATATAAACAATATAAATTATCAGTTCATCAAGTATGTTAAATTAATTATGGCCATTTTTTAATCATGGTTAATACATTGGGATGCACGGCATGCACACCTACCAGCTACTAGGTAAAGATGGGTCCTAATCCCACCCGAGTATGTGTAGATTGGGTCATTTCCCCATGCTCTTCTCCCGATCCAACGCAAAATTTCGGCAGCACCTCCCCGCTGTTCTCCTCATACACGTCTCGGCAACTAACCAAGAGGATGTGTACCTGGAGAACAACAAGGAGGAGCTGTTGAAACTCTGCATGGGATCCAGAGCAAAGCATGGGAAACGACCCAATCTACACATACCCGGGTTGTCCATGGATAACGTTGGACAATTCGAAAGAATCACCATTATAAATATGCAAATGCATGCATATTTATGACAGGAACCCTTTCGAACGGGAGACGCATATTGGTTACGCAACAACTTTGCATTTTAATACTAAAAATACCTAGCTAGATAGTGTCATCAGCACGAAGGCCGGAATAGAGCAAAATAAAGGTGGTGGGGGAGGAGTTAACAAATGTGCTCACTTTCGAATGCAGGGGAGGTCGTCGAAAACCAAACCCTCGCGAGAAGCTACTGCACATTTAAATGCACCCAATCAACACAAATACGCACTCGCGGTAATTAAGCTAACTAATACTAACATCTATTATTAATAATTTATTATTCAAGTTTCGTTACTCTTCTCTTCTTCTATTTCTTTTCTTCTTATTATTTTCTTTCTATTGCTAACAGCTAGCTAACTAATACTAACAGCTAGCTAACTAATACTAACAGCTAGCTAACTAATACTTACATGTACTAACATCTATTGCTAACTAAATCTAACTAAAAATCTACCACTAAGTAATTGCTAACTAAATTTAACTAAAAATCCACTACTAACAGATATAACTAACATAGAAAAAAAAGGGGAGGAGGAGCTCACCGGCGAGTCGGGGCGGGGCTGGCGCGCGGCGGCGGTGGGGCGGGGCTGGTGCGGGGCAGAGGCGAGTAGGGATGGCGCGGGGCAGAGGCGGGTAGGGGCGGGCGCGGGGCAGAGGCGGGTAGGGGCGGGCGCGGGGCAGAGGCGAGTAGGGGCGGCGCGGGGCAGCGCCGGCGAGTACGGGTGGGCGTTGGGCAGCGCGGGGGCCGATGCCTCGGGGCGGGCGATGGCGGGGATGGCGCGGGGCGGCACCGGCGAGTAGGGGCGATGCGGGGAAGCGAAGGGCGGGGCTGGCGTGGGGGCCGATGCCTCGGGCGTGGGTCGACGACGGCGGCTGGTCGGGAGAGCACATGGGTGGGAGAGGTGAGAGAGAAGAGGGGTTAGGTCGTGGCCTGCACGAGGGGATAACCACCCGGCTATGTCGTCAGCTGGCTGTCGGCAAAGACAACCGTTAGGCTTTGCCGTCAGCTGGTTGTCGGCATAGACGGCTCCCTTAAGCCGTGGTCGAACGTGGGACCGAGAACTTCCTTATGCCGTTAGCCACCCTATGCCGTCAGTCTTTTGCTCCTTTGCCGTCAGCTGGCTGACGGCTTAGATAGAGCGGACGGCATAGAGTTTCTATGCCATCAGTCGTGCCTATGTCGTCAGCATTATTTTCGGCTGAGGGTAAAGCCTCTATGCCGTCAGCCCCGTGAAAATGCTGACGGCAAAGCCAAAAGCTGTCGGCAAATTAGGTTTTTCCAGTAGTGTCCACCACCATCACCACCGAAGGAAGACAACTAAGCATTGTTATGGGCAATCCCCTTGGCTTTTGCCAAGCTTGCGGGAGTTGCCCTGGTATCGTATCATCTTTATATCTTTTGCTTTTACCTTTGTTTTAGTTGTTTCCTTTTCAGTTTTTATTTCTTCTCTTAGTGGAATAAGTCCTTAGTGTTTTAGTTTGAGTCTTTTGCCTTGTGTCTCTCCCGATGTATTCGAGCTTGTGAGCTATATAATAAAGAGTATCTTAGTCAAGGGCTTTGTTTTGTGCCGTGATCAAAAGTATGAAAAGAACGATAGCATGAAAGATCATGAGATGATCTTATGGAAAGTGATAGCTTCACATATAAAAAGTATGATGATTGAAACTTGTTGAGAATAGACCAACATAGACCCCAGTGATTGTTGCAATTAATAAGAAGTAATAAGGAAAGAGAGGTTCACATATAAAAATATCATCTTAGACACTTTCTATAATTGTGAGCACTCACCAAACTATTACATGCTTAGAAGTAGATGTTGGACAAGGAAGAAAACATAATGAATTGTGTTTGCTTGGTTCCAAACAATGTTATATGATTAGAGATCCCTTAGCATGTGATGATTGCTTACACCTCATATTAGCCAAAACTCCCGCACCAAGTAGAGATACTACTTGTGCATCCATAAACCTTCAACCTAGTTTTCCATGAGTGTCCACCATACCTACCTATGGATTGAATAAGATCCCTCAAGTAAGTTGTCATCGGTGCAAGCAATAAAAATTGCTCTCTAATATGTATGATCTATTAGTCTGTGGAAAATAAGCTTTGTACGAACCTGTGATGAGGAAGACATAAAAGCAACAGACTGCATAATAAAGTTCTTTATCACAGGAGGCAATATAAAGTGACGTTCCTCCGCACTACGAGGACACGCATCCAAACCTCAAAAGCGCATGACAACATCTGCTTCCCTCTGCGAAGGGCCTATCTTGTACCTTTACTTTTTGCCCTTGAAAGAGTCATGGTGATCTTCACCAATTCCCTATTTCTCCTTTATCTTGGCTAACGTCATATGCTTGGGAAAGATCTATATTCATATATCAACTTGGATCTGAGTACTTATGTTTTATTATTGTTGACTTTACCCTTGAGGTAAATGGTTGGGAGGCAAACTATAAGCCCCTATCTTTCTCTGTGTCCAACTGAAACTTCGATACCATGAGTACCACGTGAGTTGTGACAATTGTGGAAAACAAAAGAGATGATTGAGTATGTGGATTTGCCTTACAAGCTCTTATTGGACTCGTTCTGATAATATGATAAATTGCAATTGCTTCAATGACTTTGGACGGTTGTTGGCCACTTCTCGGTAAGGTTTTTGTTTCATACTTTGCTTTGTGAAGGAATTGCTACTTTCCCATAAGGATCTCTATGATGCATTGTTGTTCTATGTGTGATCATGATGCCCTCATGTCCGTATTTTGTTTTATCGACACCTTCATCCCTAAACATGTGGACATGTTTTGGGTCTTGGTTTTCGCTTGAGGACAAGCGAGGTCTAAGCTTGGGGGAGTTGATACGTCCATTTTGCATCATGCTTTCATGTTGATATTTATCGCTTTATGGACTGTTATTATACTTTGTGCAACCTTACTTATGCCTTTTCTCTCTTATTTTCCAAGGTTTATTTGAAGAGGGAGAATACGGCAGCTGGAATTATGGACTGGAAAAGGAGCAAGTCTGAGTGTTCTATTCTGCGCAACTCCAAATGTCCTGAAAATCAACGTGGATTTTTTTGGATTTTATAAAAAATACTGAGCGAAAGAAGTGTCACAGGGGAGCAACCAGGGCCCACAAGCCTGGTTGCCGCGGCCTAGCCCCCTGGTCGTGGCAACAGGTCTTGTGGGCACCCTGGCGGCCCACTGCCCCCCCCCCCTCTTTTGCTATATGAAGGGTTTCATCCGGAAAAAAATCAGGGTGGAGCTTTTTCGTGGATTCTCCGCCGCCACGAGGCGGAACTTGAGCAGATCCAATCTAGAGCTCCTGCAGGACAATCCTGCTGGGGAAACTTCCCTCCCGAAGGGGGAAATCGTCGCCATCGTCATCACCAACACTCCTCTCGTTGGAGGGGAGGCATCTCCATCAACATCTTCATCAGCACCATCTCCTCTCCAAACCCTAGTTCATCTCTTGTAACCAATCTCTGTCTCACGACTCCAATTGGTACTTGTAAGGTTGCTAGTAGTGTTGATTACTCTTTGTAGTTGATGCTAGTTGGATTACTTGGTGGAAGAATTTATGTTTAGATCCTTGATGCTATTCATTACACCTCTGATCATGATTACGATTATGCTTTGTGAGTAGTTACTTTTGTTCCTGAGGACATGGGATAAGTCATGCTAATAATAGTCATGTGATTTTATATTCGTTCGGTATTTTGAAATGTTGTATGTTGTTTTTCCTCTAGTGGTGTTATGTGAACGTCGACTACATAACACTTCACCATATTTGGGCCTAGAGGAAGGCATTGGGGAGTAGTAAGTAGATGATGGGTTGCTGGAGTTGTTGGAAATATGGCCTAGAGGAAATAATAAATTAGTTATTATTATATTTCTTTGTTCATGATAATCGTTTATTATCCATGCTATAATTGTATTGATTGGAAACACAATACTTGTGTGTATACATAGACAAAACACTCTCCCTAGTAAGCCTCTAGTTGACTAGCTCGTTGATCAAAGATGGTCAAGGTTTCCTGACCATAGGCAAGTGTTGTTACTTGATAAGGGATCACATCATTAGGAGAATCATGTGATGGACTAGACCCAAACTAATAAACGTAGCATGTTGATCGTGTCTTTTTGTTGCTACTGTTTTCTGCGTGTCAAGTATTTATTCCTATGACCATGAGATCATATAACTCACTGACACCGGAGGAATACTTTGTGTGTATCAAACATCACAACGTAACTGGGTGGCTATAAAGATGCTCTACAGGTATCTCCGAAGGTGTCCGTTGAGTTAGTATGGATCAAGACTGGGATTTGTCCCTCCGTATGACGGAGAGGTATCTCGGGGCCCACTCGATAATACAACATCACACACAAGCCTTGCAAGCAATGTGACTTAGTGTAAGTTGCGGGATCTTGTATTACGGAACGAGTAAAGAGACTTGCCGGTAAATGAGATTGAAATAGTTATGCGGATACTGACGAACGAATCTCGGGCAAGTAACATACCGAAGGACAAAGGGAATGACATACGGGATTATATGAATCCTTGGCACTGAGGTTCAAACGATAAGATCTTCGTAGAATATGTAGGATCCAATATGGGCATCCAGGTCCCGCTATTGGATATTGACCGAGGAGTCCCTCCGGTCATGTCTACATAGTTCTCGAACCCGCAGGGTCTGCATACTTAAGGTTCGACGTTGTTTTATGCGTATTTGAGTTATATGGTTGGTTACCTAATGTTGTTCGGAGTCCCGGATGAGATCACGGACGTCACCAGGGTTTCCGGAATGGTCCGGAGACGAAGATTGATATATAGGATGACCTCATTTGATTATTCACCGGGGGGCAAAGCCCACCCCGGGCAAGCCCATAGGCCTTAGGGGTGCCGCACCAGCCCTTAGTGGGCTGGTGGGCAAGCCCAAAGAGGCCCCTACACAGGAATAAAAGAAATCAAAGAGAAAAGATGTCACATCCCAAATTTTTGGAATGTTAATGTAATTATTATATTGTTTGTTTGTTTGCTTGAGTGATTGAAACTTGAGTGAAATTTGAAAAATTTCAAAAACTTTTGAATGAGAGGGAATAAAATGACTTTCCCCTTCTCCGGTGAATTCAAATCCATCCATTTAAAATCAATGAGAGAAGATGACATGACTTCTTCAACTATAAAGAATTTGAATGGAGTTTGCATTTGAATTCTTTCATATTTTTGCTTTTGCATTTCTCTATTTTACTTCCCCGAGAAATACCCCGAAAATAATTCTTGCAAGCAAGAAAGAGCGGAGGAAAATGACCCTCCCAAATCAGGGGTATTTTTGAAAATATTTGAGCCAAGAAAAAAAACAAAGTTTTGTAGGGAAAATAATTGCCAAAAAGAAAATAAAGCCTTAGGGGTTTTCTGAAAAAAACATTTTTTAAAAAGATTTTATTTTGGTCTTGGAAAAATGATAAACAAATAGGAAATATTTTTCTGAAAATTTTGGTATATAATACCCCTATATTTGGTAATTATTTGTTTCTTTTTTAAATTTATTTACTTTAGTTTTGGAAAAATATGAAAATCAGAAAGAAATAATTTTTTTAAATAGGAAAGCGCTCGGGCGCATTATAGCCCTCCTGGGCCGGATCCCGCGTGGCCCGGGGTTTCCTTTTACAGGCCGGTCGACCGACCCGCCGCCACCTCCCTCTCTCTCGCTGACCGCCCGACCCCACCTGGCCGACCCCACCCCCGACCGGTTACCCCCAACCTCCGCCCCCTCCCATCCTTCTCTCACCGCCGCCTCGCCGGACTTCGGCAGCCCAGCCGAAGCCTCCCCGAGCTCCTGCCGCTCTTCCTCGTCGCCCCAGCGCCAACCGAGGAGGCCAGAAGCACGCACGACATCTCCTCCGCCGTCCTAACCCCTCCGCCACCGCCGCAGGCCACCGGAGCTACCTCCCCAACCTCAACCACCTTCGGCCGCCGCCTCAGACCTCGCCGGAGTCCATCTCCACCGTGGTGAGCTTTCCCCCCCTCCTCCACTGTTAGATCAAGAACCAACGCGTAGGATTAGAACTACATACCCCTTCGGTCTTTTAAATAAAACCGATCGGGTTTTCTTCACTTATTATTTAGCCAGAGAGCTTTTGTTTAATTTGCGGTCGTCCGCTAGTTAGTCATCGCAGCGCACACCTCCTAACCACTCAGGACGCGCCACGTGGACCCCCTATTCACTATTTAGGTTTTTCTTTTTCAGTTTTAGTTCAAAAACAGAGGCAGATCAAATTTTCGTTTGCTCATAACTTTTGATCCATAACTCCAATGGAGTTGAAACTTGTTCCAGTAGATCACAATTTTTCTATAGTTTTCAAAAAACATATTATTTGCCTATGTTTGAAATTTTCAAATGTGAATTAGATCAGATTTAGTTTAAACCTTGTTTTGCTTATTCTGGGAGTTTAAAAATAGATTTTTAATTAATTATTTTTATTACTGATCACTAGTGATCTTATTTATCAGTGGTAAAAATTTCATATTTGTTTGAGCATCTTAACGCATTATTTCTTGTGAAACAATTTCTGTTTCACCTCTTTTAGAATTGTGACTAATTCTCTTTCTTTAGTTGATTTTAAATTAATTTCTTTTATATTTCAGAAAGTTTATGTTTTGTTTCTGTTAGTTAACAGTAGGTTTTCAACAAGTTTTTATTTTTATTTTATATTATCATGAAATCAATTCTAGTTCTCTAATAACTTGCAATTGGTTTCTCTACTGTTTCAAATCCCGTTTGGAAATACTTTCAAATAGTTTTGTGAAAAATACTTTATTTTATCTTAGTTAAATTTTTATCTTAGTTCCCTGTTATTTAAGTATTTTAATTTTCTGTTAGACAAAAATTATTTAGTGTTTGACGTAGTAGAAGACTCCCTAGTCTTATTTGAAGTTTCCTTCGGATTCTTATTCGTTCTCTCTTTTGTTTTGATTGCTAGAATGATTGCTAGTATGAGTGCTTACGTGAATGATATGGTTGTTATATAGATTTAATCGGAGAGTGAGGAGTAGTCTATCAAGTTATTCCTCGAGAACGAAAATTCTTCTTTATCAACCTCACCAGGCAAGTCATTTGATCATGTATCACCTATGTTTTATGCATCGTAGTTCTACCATCCTATGCCTAATTGCATGCTGAGTAGGTACTTGGAAATTATGGTTACATATTGTAGTATCATGTGGTAGGCACCCAACAACCCCGTTACTAGGCCCGGGACGACAAATTTCATATTGCTATGCTTGAGTAGACGGGATTCTGGTTGAGAGTTTATCACGAGTGATGCAAGAATAATTTAATAACCAAGACCGGTTAAGTCAAGACTTTTCAAGACCTCGTGATGCAATGCAACTCTGGGTGAAGGACGGTTGATCGGCTCCCTGGAGAAACCAGTGGATGACCCGGGATGCTGGAGACGTGCCATGACATCTTGCGGAAAGCTTCACCCAGGCTCAAAGAGACGGACGGATATTTTCAAGACCCAAGGCTTACCTGCACAGCCACAAGTCATTATGGGCTCTGGCTTGGTTGGACAACGCGGCGACTCTGGACAGGCGGTGCTAGCAGATGTAGAAGAACGGTAGGATTAGATGGGCACCGACAGGGATTCAGAGGGACCCGTTGAAAGACCATGTTTTGATCATCCGGTCTTCAAACACCCTGAAGTGCGAGGACATACGCGGAGGCGATCAAATCTTGTGGGGAACGTGTGCAAAACTCTCCAGAGTACTCAAACCTAATCGATTAGCCGCGTCCACAGTCATGGACAACATGAGCCAAAGGAACTAAAGTTATCTGAAATTCTCAACACAAAAAATAATATTGATGTGGGTATTATTGACAACATGGGTACGAGAATTGGTTGGTGGAACCATCTCGTTAACAACCAACAATGTAGTAACATTTTTCTTTTAGCCCCTCTCTTGATGTAGGAGAAAACTTTGCTTTTCGCTAAAAACTTACAGCCCCACCTGCCATATATGAATATAGTATAGATGATATTTTACCGCTCTCTTTTGTGACTTGCCGACATATTCAATATGCTGACCTACACGGCTGCAACGTCTTATGTTGCAGATATTTTTCCTTGACGAGTAAGAGTACGATTCAGGGTTACGGTCCGCACTCAACCTGCCGTTGGTGTTATTTGGGACTCCACCCCCTTGACTGTTTCCGCTAAGATATTTAAGGTATATATCAGTTTTACGCTATTTACATGTGATTGCACTTTGATATATACATTGATGTACTGTGTGTGCCAGCATACTGATCCAGGGATGGCACAGATACACGGAGGCTTGACTCATTTTGAGTCGGGTCGCTACAAAAGAAAAAAAGGGGAAGTGGGAAGGAAGGGAAGGACTCCACCTTCATATCCTAGTTGGACTAGGATTGGAAGGAGGACTCCTCGTCCCCCCATCGGCTGAACCCCTTGGGGCCTCTTGATCCCCAAGGCAAGGCCCCTCCCCCCCCTATATATACGGAGGTTTTAGGGCTGATTTGAGACAACTTTTCCATGGCAGCCCGACCACATACCTCCATGATTTTTCCTCTAGATCGCGTTTCTGCGGAGCTCGGGCAGAGCCCTGCTGAGATTAGATCACAAACCAACATCCGAAGCGTCGTCATGCTGCCGGAGAACTCATCTACCACTTCGTCTCTCTTGCTGGATCAAGAAGGCCGAGATCATCGTCGAGCTGTACGTGTGCTGAACGCGGAGGTGTCGTCCGTTCGGCACTAGATCGGAGCGGATCGTGGGACGGATCGCGGGATGGTTCGTGGGACAGTTCGTGGGGTGGATCGAGGGACATGAGGACGTTCCACTACATCAACCGCGTTTATTAACGCTTCTGCTGTGAGATCTACAAGGGTACGTAGATCGGAAATCCCTTCTCGTAGATGGACATCACCATGATAGGCCTTCGCGCGCGTAGGAAATTTTTTGTTTCCCATGCGACGTTCCCCAACAGTGGCATCATGAGCTAGGTTCATGCGTAGATGTCTTCTCGAGTAGAACACAAAAGTTTTTGTGGGCGGTGATGTGCGATTTGCTGCCCTCCTTAGTCTTTTCTTGATTCCGCGGTATTGTTGGATCGAAGCTGCTCGGACCGACATTACTCGTACGCTTACAAGAGACTGGTTTCATCGCTACGAGCAACCCCGTTGCTCAAAGATGACTGGCGAGTGTCAGTTTCTCCAACTTTAGTTGAATCGGATTTGAACGAGGAGGTCCTTGGATGAGGTTAAATAGCAATTCATACATCTCCGTTGTGGTGTTTGCGTAAGTAAGATGCGATCCTACTAGATACCCATGGCAACCACGTAAAACATGCAACAACAATTAGAGGACGTCTAACTTGTTTTTGCAGTGTATGCTTGGGATGTGATATGGCCAACGACGTGATGTGATATATTGGATGTATGAGATGATCATGTTGTAATAGTTAATATCGACTTGCACGTCGATGGTACGGCAACCGGCAGGAGTCATAGGGTTGTCTTTAAACTAACGTTTGTGCTTGCAGATGCGTTTACTATATTGCTAGGACGTAGCTTTAGTATTAATAGCATGAGTAGCACGACAACCCCGATGGCGACACGTTGATGGAGATCATGATGATGGAGATCATGGTGTGACGCCGGTGACAAGAAGATCGTGCCGGTGCTTTGGTGATGGAGATCAAGAAGCACATGATGAAGGCCATATCATGTCACTTATGAATTGCATGTGATGTTAATCCTTTATGCACCTTATCTTGCTTAGAACGACGGTAGCATTATGAGGTGATCTCTCACTAAAATTTCAATATGAAATTGTGTTCTCCCTGACTGTGCACCGTTGCGACAGTTCTTCGTTTAGAGACACCACGTGATGATCGGGTGTGATAGACTCAACGTTCACATACAACGGGTGCAAAACAGTTGCACACGCGGAACACTCGGCTTAAGATTGATGAGCCTAGCATGTGCAGACATGGTCTCGGAACACATGAGACCGAAAGGTCGAGCATGAATCGTATGGTTGATATGATTAGCATAGAGATGCTTACCACTGAAACTATTCTCGACTCATGTGATGATCGGACTTGAGATAGTGGATTTGGATCATGTACCACTCAAATGACTAGAGAGATGTACTTTCTGAGTGGGAGTTCTTAAGTAATATGATTAATTGAACTAATCTTCATGAACATAGTCTAATGCTGTTTGCGAATTACTATGTAGTTTGCGCTATAGCTCTACTGTTTTTTATATATGTTCCTAGAGAAAATTTAGTTGAAAGTTGATAGTAGCAACTTTGCAGACTGAGTCTATAAAACTGAGGATTGTCCTCGTTGTTGCGCAGAAGGCTTATGTCTTTAATGCACCACTCAGTGTGCTGCACCTCGAGCATTGTCTGTGGATGTTGCGAACATCCGACATACACGTTTCTGATGACTACACGATAGTTCAGTGCAAAATACTTTATGGCTTAGAAGCAAGGCGCCGAAGACGTTTGGAAACGTCAGGGAACATAAGAGATGTTCTAAAGAGATGAAATTATGATTTCATGCTTATGCCCTTGTTAAGAGGTATGAGACCTCCGACAAGATTCTTTGTCCACAAAGTAAAGGAGAAAAGCTCAATCGTTGAGCGTGTGCTCAAATTGTCTGAGTACGACAATCGCTTGAATCAAGTGGGAGTTGATCTTCCAGATGAGATAGTGATGGTTCTCCAAAGTCACTGCCACCAAGCTGTGAGAGCTTCCTGATGAACTATAACATATCAAGTATAGATACAATGATCCTTGAGTGATTCGTAATGTTTGACACTTCAAAAGTAAAAATCAAGAAGGAGCATCAATTGTTGATGGTTAGTAAAACCACTAAGTTTCAAGAAAGGCAAGGGCTAGAAGGGATACTTCATGAAACAGCAAAACAGTTGATGTACTAATGAAGAGACCCAAGATTGAACCCAAACCCGAGACTAAGTGCTTCTGTTATGAGGGGAACGGTCACTGAGGCGGAGCTACCCTAGATACTTGGTAGATAGGAAGGCTGGCAAAGTCGACATAAGTATATTTGATATACATGATATTGATGTGTACTTTACTAATGCTCCTAGTAGCGCGAGGGTATTGGATACCGGTTCGGTTGCTAAGTGATTAGTAACACGAAATGAAAGCTACGGAATAAATGGAGACTAGCTAAAGGCGAGGCGACGATACGTGTTGGAAGTGTTTCCAAGGTTGATATGATCAAACGTCGCACGCTCCCTCTACCATCGGGATTGGTGTTGAACCTAAATAATTGTTATTTGGTGCTTGCGTTAAGCATGAACATGATTGGATCGTGTTTATTGCAATACGATTATTCATTTAAAGAGAATAATTGTTACTCTATTTGCTTGAATAATCACCTTCAATGGTTTATTGAATCTCGATCGTAGTGTTACACATGTTCATGATATTGGTTCCAAAAGATACAAAGTAATGATGATAATACCACTTACTTGTGGCACTGCCACTTGAGTCATGTTGGTATAAATTGCATGAAGAGGCTCCATGCTGATGGATCTTTATACTCACTTGATTTTGAATCACTAGTGACATGCAAATCATACCACATGAGCAAGGCCTTGTTTTCATTGAGATGAAACAAGATAGTAACTTGTTGGAAGTAATACATTTTGATGTATGCAGTCCAATGGGTGCTGAGGCACGCAGTTGATAACATTATGTTTTTACTTCAATGACGATTTGAGTAGATACAGGAGTATTTACTTAATGAATCACAAGTCTGAAATATTGAAAAAGTTCAATTCTGTTTCAGAGTGAAGTTCATCGTAACAAGAGGGTAAACTGTCTATGATATGATCATAGAGATGATGAGTTGTGAGTTTTGGTACACAGTTAAGACAATGTGGAAGTTGTTTCGCAATTCATGCCACCAAGCACACCATGGTGTGATGGTGTGTCCGAACGTCATAGCCGCGACCTATTTGATATGGTGCATACTATGATGTCTCTTATCGATTTACCGCAATCATTTATGGGTTATGCATTAGAGACAACCGCATTCACTTTAAATAGGGCACCGCGTATTTCCGTTGAGATGACACAGTATAGATTGAGGTTTAGAGAAATCTAAACCGTCGTTTCTTGAAAGTTTGGGGCTGCGATGCTTATGTGAAAAAGTTTCAGTCTGATAAGCTCGAACCCAAAGCGGATAAAAGCATCTTCATAGGATATCCAAAACAGTTGGATACATCTCCTGTCTTAGATCCGAAAGCAAATTTTTGTTTCTAGAGACGGATCCTTTCTCGAGGAAAGGTTTCTCTCGAAAAAATTGAGTGGGAGGGTGGTAGAACTTGATGAGGTTAGTGAACCGTCACTTCAACCAGTGTGTAGCAGGGCGCAGGAAGAGTTTCCTGTGGCGCCTACACAAATTGAAGTGGAAACTGATGATGGTGATCATTGAACTTCGGATTAAGTTACTACAAACGTCGTAGGTCGACAAAGGTTGCGTACTACTAAAGAATGGTACGGTAACCATGTCTTGGAGGTCATGTTGTTGAGCAACAATGAACCTACGAGTTATGGAGAAGCAATGGTGGGCCCGGATTCCGTCAAATGCCTAGAGACCATGAAATCCGAGAGAGAATCCATGTGTAAAACAAAGTGTAGACTTTGGAAGAACTGCTTGATGGTAGTAAGACTATTAAGTAATGATGGATCTTTAAAAGGAAGACAGACGATGATGGTGATAAATCACTATTAAGAAAGGCTCGACTTGTCGCAAAGATGTTTTCGACAAGATCAAAGAGTTGACTATGATGTGACTTTCTCACTCGTAGCGATGCTAAAAGCCTGTTGGAATTATGTTAATAGTTGCTGCATTATTTGTGAAATATTGCACATAGGAAGTCAAAAATTGTTTCCTCGGCGGTTTCCTTGAGGAAAGATTGTATGTGATACAATCAATAATGTTTTGTCGATCCTAAGGATACTAACAAGTATGCAAGCTCCAGCGATCCTTCAATGGACTGGTGCAAGCATCTTGGAGTTGGAATATACACTTTGATGAGATCATCAAAGCTTTTAGGTTTGTACAAGGTTTATGAGAAACTTGTATTTCCAAAGAAGTGAGTGGGAGCACTATAGAATTTCTGATAAGTATATGTGGTTGACATATTGTGGATCAGAAGTAATGTAGAATTTCTGTGAAGCATAAAAGGTTGTTTGAAAGGAGTTTTTTCAAAGGAATACCTGGATTGCGCTACTTGAACATTGAGCATCAAGATCTATGGAGATAGATCGAAACGCTTAATAAGAGGTTTCAACAAGATGCATGCCTTGACAAGTTTTTGAAGGAGTTCAAAATAGATCAGCAAGGAAGGAGTTCTTGGTTGTGTTGTAAGGTGTGAATTTGAGTAAGACTCAAAACCCGACCACGACAGAATAAAGAGAATAGACGAAGGTCGTCTTCTATGCCTTAGCCGTAGACTCTAAAGTATGCCATGCTAAGTACCGCACCTGATGTGTGCCTAGCCTCAAAGTCTGTTGAGAGGTACAGAGAGTGATCCATGATTGAATCACTAGCAGCGGTCAAAATTTATCCTTAGTAACTAATGGACTGAGGATTTTTTTTCTCGATTATGGAGGTAGTTAAAGAGTTCATCGTAAAGGGTTACGTCGATGCAAGCTTTGACACTAATCCGAATAAATGTGAGTAGTGAAATGGAATCGTATAGTAGACACTAATCCGAATAAATCCGAATAGCACGTAGTAGCAGCATCTATAAGATGACATAAAGATTTGCAGAGAACACACGGATCTGAAAGTTTCAGAACCGTTGACTAAAACCTCTCTCATGAGCAAGACGTGATCAGACCCCAGAACTATATGGGTGTTGGATTCGTTGAAATAACATGGTGATGTGAACTAGATTATTGACTCTAGTGCAAGTGGGAGACTGTTGGAAATATGCCATAGAGGCAATAATAAGTTAGTTGTTATTATATTTCTTTGTTCATGATAATCGTTTATTATCCATGCTATAATTGTATTGATTGGTAACACAATACTTGTCTGGATACATAGACAAAACACTGTCCCTAGTAATCCTCTAGTTGACTAGCTCGTTGATCAAAGATGGTCAAGGTTTCCTGACCATAGGCAAGTGTTGTTACTTGATAACGGGATCACATCATTAGGAGAATCATGTGATGGACTAGACCCAAACTAATAAACGTAGCATGTTGATCGTGTCATTTTGTTGCTACTGTTTTCTGCGTGTCAAGTATTTATTCATATGACCATGAGATCATATAACTCACTGACACCAGAGGAATACTTTGTGTGTATCAAACGTCACAACATAACTGGGTGGCTATAAAGATGCTCTACAGGTATCTCCGAAGGTGTCCGTTGAGTTAGTATGGATCAAGACTGGGATTTGTCACTCCGTATGACGGAGAGGTAACTCGGGGCCCACTCGGTAATACAACATCACACGCAAGCCTTGCAAGCAATGTGACTTAGTGTAAGTTGCGGGATCTTGTATTACGGAACGAGTAAAGAGACTTTCCGATAAACGCGATTGAAATAGGTATGCGGATACTGACGATCGAATCTCGGGCAAGTAACATACCGAAGGACAAAGAGAATGACATACGGGATTATATGAATCCTTGCCACTGAAGTTCAAACGATAAGATCTTCTTAGAATATGTAGGATCCAATATGGGCATCCATGTCCCGCTATTGGATATTGACCGAGGAGTCCCTCGGGTCATGTCTACATAGTTCTCGAACCCGCAGGGTCTGCACACTTAAGGTTCGACGTTGTTTTATGCGTATTTGAGTTATATGGTTGGTTACCGAATGTTGTTCAGAGTCTTGGATGAGATCACGGACGTCACGAGGGTTTCCGGAATGGTCCGGAGACGAAGATTGATATATAGGATGACCTCATCTGATTACCGGAAGGTTTTCGGAATTACCGGGAATGTACCGGGAATGACGAATGGGTTCTGGATGTTCACCGGGGGGGACAGCCCACCCCGGGGAAGCCCATAGGCCTTAGGGGTGCTGCACCAGCCCTTAGTGGGCTGGTGGGCAAGCCCAAAGAGGCCCCTGCGCAGGAATAAAAGAAATCAAAGAGAAAAAAAAGGGGGAAGTGGGAAGGAAGGGAAGGACTCCACCTTCCAATCCTAGTTGGACTAGGATTGGAAGGAGGACTCCTCCTCCCCCCATCGGCCGAACCCCTTGGGGCCTCTTGAGCCCCAAGGCAAGGCCCCTCCCCTCCCACCTATATATACGGAGGTTTTAGGGCTGATTTGAGACAACTTTTCCACGGCAGCCCGACCACATACCTCCACGGTTTTTCCTCTAGATCGCGTTTCTATGGAGCTCGGGCGGAGCCCTGCTGAGATTAGATCACCACCAACCTCCGGAGCGCCATCACGCTGCCGGAGAACTCATCTACCTCTCTGTCTCTCTTGCTGGATCAAGAAGGCCGAGATCATCGTCGAGTTGTACGTGTGCTGAATGCGGAGGTGCCGTCCGTTCAGCACTAGATCGGAGCGGATCGTGGGACGGATCGCGAGACGGTTCGTGGGACGGTTCGCGGGGCGGATCAAGGGACGTGAGGACGTTCCACTACATCAACCGCGTTTATTAACGCTTCTGCTGTGCGATCTACAAGGGTACATAGATCGGAAATCCCCCCTCGTAGATGGACATCACCATGATAGGTCTTCGTGCGCGTAGGAAAATTTTTGTTTCCCATGCGACGTTCCCCAACAGGAGTGACAGAAGCTTAAACCCCAGTCTATGCGTTGCTTCGTAAGGGGCTGATTTGGATCCATTAGTTTAATGCTATGGTTAGACGTTGTCTTAATTCTTCTTTCGTAGTTGCGGATGCTTGCGAGAGGGGTTAATCATAAGTGGGATGCTTGTCCAAGTAAGGGCAGTACCCAAGCGCCGGTCCACCCACATATCAAACTATCAAAGTAACGAACGCGAATCATATGAACATGATGAAACTAGCATGACCGAAATTCTCGTGTGTCCTCGGGAGCGTTTTTCCTCTTATAAGACTTTGTTCAGGCTTGTCCCTTGCTACAGAAGGGATTGGGCCACTTGTTGCACCGTTGCTACTACTTGTTACTTGTTACTATTCGCTTGCTACGTTTCACCTCACTACACCATCGCTTGTTACCGCTACTTTCAGTGCTTGCAGTTATTACCTTGCTGAAAACCGTTTATCAGAGCCTTCTCCTCCTCGTTGGGTTCGACACTCTTACTTATCAAAAGGACTACGATTGATACCCTATACTTGTGGGTCATCATTCACACATAAAGTTCGTACACACTTAGACCCTCTTTGGAACCACAATAGATTATGATAATCTGGATTATGAAGATAGATTATATAATCTGGTTTATAAAAATAATCTAGGTGGACATGTTTGGAGGCCAGATTATATAAACTGTAATCCAGGTTTTACATTGCATAATGACCTGTTTGTCCTCTATTTTTTTTAAAATACAAGGGTGACGGTGGTGAGAATGTAATTACCTCCAACTTTACAAGGGTAATGGGTCATTAGCAATCCATAATCTGATTTTAGCTCGTGTAGAGTAGATTACGAGTTTTTAATAATCTGTCCATCTAGTTTTTATAATCTACATCATAATCTGTCATGTTTGGAGACAGAATAGATTATAAAAATTGGATTATATAATCTGGGTGATTCCAAACAGGGCCTTATTCTCATCAAAAATACAAGAGTTTCTAGCTAAAGCATTTAAATGCAACAACAAATGCGATCAAGATCGCAACTAAGGTAACAATTGATCCAACATCATAGTGATACCAAGCCTCTTTATTAAGGGCATATTTTCTAATCCTTCTAATCTTCAAGCGCATTGCGTTCATTTTGATCTTGTGATCATCGACGACATCGACAACATACAACTCCAATTTCATATTCTCTTCTTCAATTCTTTTCAAAAAAATTCAAATACTCATTTTATGTTTCAACTAAATTTAACTTCTCGACAAGAGGCTCGGTTGCAATTTCCACTTCACATACCTCCTAGATAAAAATAAATATGTCAACTTGACGGGCATAATTGTCATATAAACGAGAAATGCAAGCAATAGTTATAAAAGAGAATATACCACATGTGAATCATAAACCGACCGAGGGCCGACGGGGACGGATATCAAGACCATGGCACTATGTATAACAAGCAATCATACAGGTAAGAAAACTATCTAAATCATACAAATAAGATTTTTGTGAAATAAAAAGGATAAGAACAAGAGGATCACCAAGGTGGTGCCGGCGACGAGACGGTGTGGGCGATCGACGGTGGTTAGGACGGGGACGGGAAGGCACTAAGTAAACCACACCTACACATATGCAAACTAAGAATTTAATTTGAGCTCAAATTGCATATAATTCAAATAAACTCCCACATAATTACTCCCAAACTAAAACCCACAAATCACTATAATTATAGAGAATTTTATGAGCTAATCTAGCAATGAGAGATGAAAGGACAAAGTTGCTAACCTTTGTGAACACTTGGATGGATGGGGTGCCTCAAATGTTGACAAATCTAGGAAGAAATTGAGGATGAACTCGAGCAAGGGAGAACGGAGGACAGCAAGGAGAAAACAGAGAGCTTGGGCTCGGGCTGGACGAAGCACTATTTATAGTGATACTTTTAGTCCTGGTTGGTGATATCCCAGTTTGTATTACCAACCGGGACTAATGGCCCTCGCATGGGCCCCAGCCTGAAAAAACCCTGCTACCACCCCTTTACTCCCGGTTGGTAACACAAACCGGGACTAGAGGTTCCTAATAAACCAGGGCTAAATCCTAGCCTCAAGAACCAAGACTAGTGGCAGCATTAGTCCCGGTTCAAAAGCGAACCGGGACTAATGCTTCGAACCAAAGCCATGTTTTCTACTAGTGTATATGTCAAAGATCCAGGAATTGGGGTGTCAGGAATGGAAGAATTAACTAATGATGATAAGGTGGAAGAAATGTTGGATGACATAACTAGCAAAGGAAATAATGTTACCTAATTATTGCAGATGATCAAGACTGTGATGATGATTTATGTTGTTTATGATTCTAGTTATAATGTTGATAATGTTTTCATTTAGACTTTCAAGCACAAATTTCATCACAAACCAACAATAAAATAACACTACAAGAAGACCTTAGTTCAACAGATTCAAAGTTCACACATTACAAGCCATAGTTCAATGCTACAAAAGTAAATTGGTTCAACACATTACAAGTAGTACTCCATTACAAACTTAACAACTGAAGACAATGAACCTCATGGTCATATGACAGCTCAAATTATTCTTCATCACAAATACCCTTGATCTCCTTCAGCTTTCTCTTATTATTTTCACCTACTTTCTTCAGGTCAGCAATGCAGCACTCCATAGCACTCTTCTCAATGCTCCACTTCTCCTTCTCTTTCATGAGCTCAGCAATGCAAAGATCTAGCTTATCTTTCTCTTTCTTTAAGATGATTGTGCTTCATATTTGTAATGCAATTTCCTTGAGCAACATGAATGAACTTCAACTGGTCAACAACTTCCTTCAATTTGTTGATCTCAACATCCTTCTCCATGCTGCTCTCACCATCATTCTGGTGATTTACTGGTGGCCTCTGAGTAACATTCTGGTGATTTACCTGTGGCAGATTATCCGGGAATCCAAGAGGTTGCTCACATCTTCAACAATCTTCTCATAAGTCTTCTACAACTAATTTTTTGTTCTGTAATGTTGTGCAAAGCAGCTGAATGTTCTAGGGATGCAATCCTATTGTCATGCTTGCTATCCTTATATGTAAGCCACAGCTTATGGAGAGCATTCTGCAGATGATCTAGCCACTCCTCATCTACCGACTACACTAATCCACAATTGTTAACTCCCTGAAATACAAAATAAATAGTTCAAACATGTTGTCATAGACTCACAGGTTAAAAATTCAGTTAAGTTAATGTTAAAGTTAAGTTAAAGTTACAGGTAAGGTGCAGATTCACTTAGATCAAGTCAACTGAACAACAGATGATCTGAGGATCTTCATTTTCAGACTAAACTACAATTATTGTGGGCATTTCCATTTCAGCCCTAAAATGAACAGTGAGTGTGAACAATAAACGGTATCTAAGAACAATGAACATGAACTATGAACCCTAGAATAGAATTATACTAAACACCAATTTTGCTAACTTACTTGTACTGCACAAGTAATGAACCTCCTCCCAATGCTTATCCCCTCGAATGCTACACATTTCTTCCCTGGCTTTCCATGCTCGCACATCACCCCAAATCATCAGTTGCAGCAGTGTACACAGAGTCATCGATTGTACCTGGGATCTGGTAAACAAAAAGAAAACAGGTTCAAATCGATATGCAAGCGCACAAACCCTTAATCCCAAAAGAATAAATTGAAACCCTGGTAGAACCAAAAGACCTTAATAGGGGAGTCGTAGGAAGCAAGGAACTGCAGGTCAGAGTCCTCGGTGCTCTCGCCATCGCTCCAAGACACCATGGTGGCTGGCGGCGAGCAGAGAGGAGAGGAGGCCCAGGCAGGTCACGAGAGTGAGAGAGGAACAGAGGAGCGAGGGAGGTCGCGAGAGCGAGAGAGGAACAGAGGAGCGATGGAGAGGAGTGTGGAGTGGTGCGGCGCGGTCGGTCGGTGTGTCCGACGCAAGGGGGGCAAAAGGATTCCACGTGACAGAGCCGTTGCCCAGCCATTAGGCCAGGTGGGGTGAAAACGGACCCCATTGTCGAATAAACGGTCAAAAGCAGCAAATCGCCCAATCAGTCCATATTGCAAAAGGTTTACTGAATACGTGATCATTTTTGCAAAAGATTAGTCACCTCGTGGTTTTATGCAATTGATGCCCCAAATGTAATGGTTTTTTGCAATTCACTCGGTAGTATATATACGTAATCGATCAAGTGGAGAGATTCTAGTTATAAAAAGGTGTAACTCGAGTTCACTTGAAATACCATCAATTCGTTGGAAACAACAAAACTGCACAGCAGACTACCCTACTCACTCAATTTCCACACACAAAAGGATAACAATATTACTATAAATACTAGTGATGGTAATAGTTCTCCCTTGTTAGTCCATTGACTAGCGAAACGGAACTAAGTTGCTATTGTGACCTGGATCCTAAGTCATAAGAACCCAGTGTGTAACACAAGACATCACTTTGTGGCCTCACGCACGGTTAACCCCACGGCTGCCACCTTACCTGGGCCGAGACCATTTGCGTCTTTTGCCTCACGTCTGTGTATATGTCGCCAGCATTCGAACGACAAAGAACTCGGGTAGACATGACTAGTTATAAACCCAAGTGGCACATCCGTATAGGGATGCTGCCTCTTGAGCTTGTGTTGGTTTTCCCTTCAAGAAGAAAGAGTGATGCAGCAAAGTAGATAAGTATTTCCCTCGGTTTATTGAGAACCAAGGTATCAATCCAGTAGGAGGAACAAGCAAGGCCCCAATCGTAGTATCTACACAAACAATCAAACACTTGCACCCAACGCTAAAAAGGGGTTGTCAATCCCTTCACAGTTATTTGCAAGGATGAGATCTGATAGAGATAGATATAAACGATTGATAGATCTAAAAGTAAAACAAAAATAAATAAATTACAGAAAGATATTTTTGGTATTTTTGGTGTATAGATGTGAAAGTATAATATGGAAAATAGACCCGGGGGCCATAGGTTTCACTAGAGTCTTCTCTCATAAAGGAAAATAATATGATGGATGAACAAATTACTGTCGAGCAATTGATAGAAAAGCAAATAATTATGAAGATATCCAAGGTAATGATTATGCATATAGGCATCACGTCCGTGTCAAGTAGACCGAAATGATTCTGCATCTACTACTATTACTCCACACATCGACCGACTCCTGCCTGCATCTAGAGTATTAAGTTCATGAAGAACAGAGTAACGCATTAAGTAAGATGACATGATGTAGAGGGATAAACTCAAGCAATATGATGAAAACCCCATCTTTTTATCCTCGATGGAAACAATACAATATGTTCCTCGCTACCCCTACTTTGTCACTGGGTTAGGACACCGCAAGATTGAACCCAAAACTAAGCACTTCTCCCATTGCAAGAATTACCAATCTAGTTGGCCAAACCAAACCAATAATTCGAAGAGAATTGCAAAGATATGAAATCATGCATATAAGAATTCTGAAAAGACTCAAATAATATTCATAGATAATCTCAACATAAATCCACAATTCACTGGATCTCGACAAACACATCGCAAAATAGTATTACATCGGATAGATCTCCATGAAGATCATGAAGAACATGGTATTGAAGAACAAAGAGAGATAAGAAACCATCTAACTACTAGCTATGGACTCGTAGGTCTGTGGTGAACTACTCACGCATCATCGGAGGGGCAATGGAGTTGATGTAGATGCCCTCCGAAAAAGGCTCCCAGATTGAATCTCACGGGAACAGAGGCTCTCAGCGGTGGAAAAGTATTTATGTGGCTCACTTCGGTAATGGGGGAATACTTGGGAATTTATAGGTGAAGGATTAGGGTTAGGAGACCTGCAGGAAGGCCATAAGCAAGGAGGCGCCCCACCCCCTAGGGCGCGCCCTGCGGGCTTGTCGCCTCCCGGCAGGTGTCCTGCCCCATACGCCAAGTCAGACGGGTTTCTTCTAGTCCAAGAAAAATCATTCCGGAGATTTTATTCCGTTTGGACCCCGTTTGATATTCCTTATATGCAATACTCAAAAACATGGAAGAAACAGAA